>NC_062575.1:42889752-43189752 GCF_022837055.1 Prionailurus viverrinus | reverse complement strand
CTCATGTGGCCCAGGATCCCAGGGGTACCCCACCCCAGCCCTGGGCCCCTTTCCTTGACAGAGCCAGCATGGGTAACTAGTCAGGGGTGTGGCTGCATAAACTCGCCTCCTGCGTAAGCTCGAGTGAGTTACTTGCCTCTCCAGGCCTCAGTTTCCTCATCTGTTAAAAGGCATTAAGAACAGAGACTGCTGCACAGAGCTCTTGTGAGGACTCAGTGAGCTAACTCTGCAAAGCATTGGGTTACAGTAAGTGCTCTGTACCTGTTGGCAGTAGTTGTTAGTATTACTGTTATTCCAGAACACCTGCAGCTTAGGTTGCTCCCTTAGAACATCTGCTTCCCATCTCCCTCCTTGGCACCCCTTCCTCCAACTCTTTGGGGGACCCTGCACCCAACAGCAGTGCCCAGCAGAGCAAAGGGAGATACCTTCTGGTAGATTCTCCCTCCTGAACTGTGCCCTCCTTCTGTCCACTTCTCCCCAGCCCTCCTCACTGGCTTCCCTGCCTCTGGGCCCTTCTCCAACCTGCAGTTGAGGGAGCTTGAAAAGGTCCTACCAGACCTAACTTCCCAGCCCCATCTCCAAGGCCCTACAGGATCTGACCCTTGCTTACCTCTGAGGTCTTACCTCTCACTCCCACATCCCCTCTCCTGGACACTGAACTTTTTGGTTACTCCAGTAGTCCTGGCCTCTGCTCAGGTCATTTCCCTTCTTAAGCTACAGTTATCACCTCTTCCCTGTCCCTAGATTGGGTCAAGGTCTCTCTCTCTCCCAGGGTGTCCTCCCCCGGTGGGCGCTGAGACGCCCGGTGGGGGGTTGAATCAAGGTATCCGTGGCCTGGGGACACTCCCTCCTACCCTGGAAAGACCCCTGCCCCCTACTCCGGCCCTGCCCCTCGAGTACAGCGGGTTGCCGGTGAGTAGATGGATCCTCCTCTCTTGCAGGCTCAGTTCCTCTGGGTCTCCAGGAGCTAGACGCTGGAGGGGGCGGGGCGTGGACAACCGGCCCCGCCCCGGCCCCGCCCCGGCCCCGCCCCGGCCCTGCCTCCGGCCGTGGGACCTGGCCGGGCTCAGCTGATGCCTCACTTCACGTGACGCTGGTGCCGAGCGAACATGGCGGCGGCCACCGGGTGAGTGCTGCTCCTGTCCCTGGCCGTGGGCAGGCGGCGCAGAGAGGGGGCCTGGGTCTCCCGGTCAATAGCCCCCGCCGCCGGGCGAGGGCCCCGCTGGTTGAGTTGTGTGGCCGTGGACAGCGCGCTTCTTCGCGCGGGGGGCTGGCTGCGCGCTCCGAGTCAGGGGCAGCCGAGCTCCCCTGCCCGCTGCAGGGTGGTCCTCGGGATCACCCTGGCGCTCAGACACACCCGCGCGCGTGGCGGCCCGGCTGTGTGGCCGAGGCAGGGGCTCACGTCTGCAGGCGCGTTCACTGCCACGACCCTCAGATGGGAAGGCGGCGTTGCCCCGGCGTCCGGGACGCAGTGCTCCCGGGAGGAGGCGGTGTTTGAAAAGGGCTTGGAATTCCCTCCGGAGAGGGCCACTTTCCCGCTTCCTTCGGGGCCCAAACGTCACCTCGGAGACGCTTTCCCTCAGCACTTATCTTACTTCTGCAGCCCTTATCACCTCCTGATAAACTATATAGTACATTTATTTTACTTGTTTCTCGTCTTCTCATTTGAAAGTAAGGTCAGGGCCTCTCGCTGGTTCACTCCTGGATCTCACTAGTAAGTGCCTTGCATGCAGTAGGTGCTTCCTAAATTCTGCAGGAAAAATGGGTGAGTGGTCCTGCTGGGAGGAAGCGTGGTCAGATGGGTTCATTGCGGCGTTGGGAGGAGTGTACCAGAGGAGGGAACATCTGAACAAAGGGCGAGTGACAAAGGTTGAGAGTTAAGACTGCTGGGGACAGGGGAGAATGGGGTGCATCCTTGTGCTGGAGGGCGTGGTGTCCCAGTTGACTTCTCCAGACTTTGTCCCGAGGGGCTGGAGCTATCCAAGTGTTTAATCTAATCATATGTGCTCTTTAGACGATTGCTACCCTGGACTGTGTGTGAGTTCAAGGGGAGGGCCAGTAATGGGTAGGGCAAATGGGCCCGGTGGTGCTGGGGGCTAGGAGAGGAAGTCATAGCTAGGGGGCACTGCCCCAAATGCCCTGCTAGGAACTGAGATCAGAGTGGGGACTGACTGCATTTCTCTTTTTGGAAGGCGGGGAGAATGGCAACAGAAAATGGCCCCCTCAAGTAGCCCCCAAGGTTGAGAGAGCTTGGGACATACAAATCAAACATTTATTGGTCACTTGCTGTATTCTGGGGACAGTACTGGGCCGACCTTTAATGGATGACGTGTGTACCAGTCTCTGGGTGCCCCTCAGGCAGAGAACTGTGCATGCACAATCCCAGATGAGTGTTAAAAAACCCAGGGTCAGATCCTTGAACCCAGCCTATGACCCTGTCTGAAGGAGCAGAGTGAGCAAGTGAAGGCCAGTGTCCAGATGTGGGTCTGTTGTCTTTATATCTGGGCTAGTTAGGTGGCCACAGCGAGTTCCAGGGGCTGCATTGACAGAGAAGGTACAGAGAAGCCAGACTCCTTGTTTGGATGGGCGTGAGCCTGGAGCTGGCGGAATCCTGGAAGGAGGGCTCTTACAGCAAAGCTGATCCTCTGGGCCTTGGCGGGGGGGAGGGGGGGGGGTTGGGCTGGATGGTGAGGGAGGTGACACAAAATGACAGGGTTCTTGGAGAGGTGCACCACTGGAAGTGCAGGGAGCTTCCGGAGCTTGACAGGGCCTCCTTGGCAGGAGCCATCCCAGGCCGTGGTGTGGGACTATCCTGCCGGACACTTTGAATCTGAGGTCAAACCCTAGCAGCTTCTTTAAGGGAGGTAGGTTCTGAGTGTGTTTCCAGCAAAATTCTGTGCATCTGCACACACAGGACAGATCAGGGTGTCAGACGTAATGAGGCACTATGCCATCAAGTCACGGTCATGGGCTCCTCTGGGGGTCGGATTTGGTTGCCTGCAGGGTCCTCCAGAGCCTGGGCCAGGGGAGGCTGTGAGAGTCTCAGGGACTGGAGTGTGCTGCGTGTGATTTGGGGAGCACTGGAAGCCCTAAACTAGCATCCCAGATTCAACTAGAAGACCAGGTGCAATAAGAAGCTCCCCTGGGGAGTGTTTCAGGGCTGACCCCGCTCTGTCCTACCAGCTTGAGCAGGGACGTCATGTATGAGATGGAGGGTCCCATAGCCCCCAGAGGGTCTGCTCTGAAGCCCTCCCTCACCGCTCGACCTCTCATCCCATAGCACTTGGTGCCCCCTCTTTGAGCCATGCCTGAGCCTTCCGTGGTCAGAGATGAGACTTGGCTGCACCCAGAGCTGCCTACATCTCCTCCCTCACCTGGCTTTTTCCTTTCTCTTCTTGGCTGTGCCCACTCACCTGCTGGCCCTGGAGTGCCCTTGGCCTCCGATGTAACTATTCACATACGTGCAGGCCCAGCTTAGATGATGATTCCTCCTCTTAGAAACCTTTCCTGACTGCCCTCCCTCCTGACCTCTGATACAAGCTTCCTGCTCAGAACTCCAGAGATTCCCAGTTTTCTCCGCTGGCAGGATGCTTTTCCGTGTCAGCACACCTGCCAGTTGTGGTTGAGATGTTGCTTCCCTTTATGCCTCTTCTGGCATCCTTGGATCCCAGGGATCAGGTCATTTTGTACCTTCAGGGCCATTTGGCCACCCTGTGATTGGTGCTGGGTGACGTGATGCCTAATGAATAAAAGGGGAACTTTAATCCAGTGTGCTGTCCTGCTTTGCAAGGAGGCTCTCAGTGATTGAGGAAAGGAAATGTGGCGGGGCGGGGGGGGGGGGGGGGAGACAGAATTCCAAGTAAGATGAAGAAATACCTTAAAAAAATTTTTTTTAATGTTTATTCATTTTTGAAAGACAGAGAGAGAGCACGAGAAGGAGTGGGGCAGAGAGAGAGGGGGACACAGAATCCGAAGCGGGTTCCAGGCTCTGAGCTGTCAGCACAGAGCCCAACGCAGGGCTGGAACTCCCAGCCAGCCAGATCCTGACCTGAGCTGAAGTCGGACACTTAGTCAACTGAGCTACCCAGGCGCCCCAAGAAATACCTTTAATTCTTTAACCGAGTGGCTCCCAGGGAGCTGCTTCCCAGGGAGCCTTTGCCAGTGTGGAAAAGCAGATGAGCTGCCCTCGGTGTGTACCTGTTGGGTCATAGGTCATGCCGGAGTCAGCATTTTTAGGGAGAGAAAGTAACTGGAGGAGTCAGGTTCTGGATCAAAGCCTGTCCCCACCCTGATACGAACCTTTTGCTCCTGGAGAAGAGGTGTCAGGCTGACGCTGGTGGGTGGGTAGGGGTGGGTCTGTGGGAGGCAGGCTGGCCTTTGAGTGCTCCTTTGCCCTCCTCTGGCCCTTTTCCAGGCCTGGTCCTGACTCCATAGCTCTCTCTCTCTTGGTCTCTGTGTATGCTTAGACCCCCCTGACCCTTCCCGGGAAAGAGGGAGGCAGGGTGGGGGAGTGTTGGTCAGCTGCCTCTAGGCCCCTCCAGCCAGGGTGAGTGGGTTGCCCTTGCTGACAGCCAGCCAGTGGGCTTGGGGCCCAGCCCGAGCCGGAGGCTGAGGGTGAGGAAGCAGAGGCCCATGGCTGGTCTTTCTTGCTGGGAACTTAGCAGTGTGGGCCCCATCTAGAAGTGGCATTACACTCTAGTGCGGGGATCTTGTCCTTGTCTGTGCCGTGGACCCCATGCCCATTGGTGAGGCCTGTGCACCCTTCTCAACATGTTTTTAAATGCATGAAATAGGGGCTCCTGGGTGGCTCAGTCGGTTAAGTGTCCTACTTCGGCTCAGGCCATGATCCCGCAGTTTGTGGTTTCGAGCCCCGAGTCGGGCTCTGTGCTGACAGCTTAGAGCCTGGAGCCTGCTTCAGATCCTGTGTCTCACTGTCTCTCTGCCCCCCTCCCCCCCACCCCCGCTCATGCCCGCTTGCTCTCTTTCTCTGTCTCTCAAAAATAAATAAACATGAAAAAAATTTTTTAAATGCATAAAATAAAATACAGAGAATTACAAGGAAAACTAATTACATTGAAATACAATTATCAAAATGTTAATAAATTTGCTGTATAGTAATATATGCTTCTTTATTAACACATTAAGTCATAAAAACAGCAGGCCTAATGACCACCCTAATTATGAAGTAGCGATGAACAAGAGTGATATTTTGAGATCCCGTGACATCAGTAATATGATAGGAAAACACATATGATTGTTGCTGGTGACAGATTCATACACTGCTGATGCTGCCATGGTTAGTTCCTTACATTAATAATAACTGAAGAAAATGTACAGTTGAATGAGAGGTTAAAGGCAAGAAAGATCTACTTTTTCCCCACCCAAGAAGATGGAATCCCTAAGTTCTGTGTGTGAATCCTCATGGGTGAATCCCCCGTGGGTGAGAACCCCGCAGGTGGCCACTGAGGCAAAGGAGGGAGTGGCTCAGTATGGTTTGGGGGGATAGGGTTGCAGGGACAGCAGCGTCACACTCTCCCCAAGGCTGGCCCCATTCCTGGTCACTGGCTGCTTCCTGGGCCCTGGCAGTTGGTAGGGGTGGGCTGGCCTGTGGGGACCGGAGCTTGTTCTCTGGGTCTCTCCCGTGCCCCAGAGCTGGTGTGCCAGCCTCTGCTGGCTTATTTACACTGGCACTTGGGGATGACCTGGCTTTTGCCTTTTCAATTCTGGGGATCTGTGAAAGCGCCAGTGGAAACTAGGTGGAGGCGTTTTATTGGTGCTGCTTTTGCTGAGCTTGCGGGAAGTCACCTGCACTGGCTCTGGGCCCCATGTTCTGTTGGGGATGGGGGGAGAGGGTTGGTTTACGTCAGGAGAAATTAAAGGGCGCGTCTCTATAAACCTTGATTCTGGGGGTGCCCTGCAGTAATGCAGCTCCTGGGCTGGCCTGGGCTGCCCTTTTCCGTTCGGGCTGAGACCCATGGAGACTTAGGGAGTATTGCACGTTTTCTTCACAATAACAGCTGATGCTCCTAGAGAGGATTCTTAACAAGTTACCTGTCTTGTTCTGGGCTGCTTGGCCCTTGGGCCAGAAGGTCTCAGTCCAGATGCTCTGAAACATGTAGGCCTCTCAGAAGGTTCTGGACAAGAGGAAGCCCAGCTCTTCTTCTGAGAGCCTTCCTGGTGGGGGCATGGTGGCAGGCCAGGTGGACCTAGTGTCTGGTGTGTTTAAGGAGAGAGGGTCAGGGAGAGGGGTGAGGAGTGGTGGGGGATGAGGTGGGCCGGGCGAGGGGATGGGTGCTGGCTGCAACTGAGCATTTTCAGCCAGTTGCGCTATGGAGTCTTCGTGCATCCGGGCAACTTTGGCCGAGGCCACCTGCAGCAGTGTCTTAGTGATGCTCCCGCTGGGCCACTGGGGAGTCTGTAGAGATGAGGTTCTTCCCTGTGCCATCCCCTCCCTGGGATTTGCTGAGTGAGGGGAAAGAGTGTGGGGGGCCGTGCGGGTGCTGGTGGCTGCACTTTCGGTTCCTGACTGCATGGCCAGCTGGGATGCAGGCATGTTCACGAGCTGTCACCTCTGCCCTTTGATCCTTGTGGCTGAGCACAGCAGAAAAGCAGCCCAGCTCAGAGGAAGTCCTGGCCCCTGTACAACCCTTCTGTAAGGGCGAGGCCCAGGGACTGGGGTGGGGAGCTCTAGCCCTGTCGACACGTGTGGGGTGTGCGTGACCCTTCCTCCCTTTCTGGGCCAGGGTGGGCCCAAGGGTCCTGCTTCCTGCCCCACTGGAGCCGACGTGGCAACTTCTGATCTGCACAGCTGTGTGGGTGGCCCCACATTGTGACCGTTGTTTACTCAGCAGATATTTATTGAGTACTTGCTGTGTGCCAAGCGGAGTGCTAGGCACTGGGGTGGCAGCGACCAGAGCAGGCCCAGATCTGTCTCCATGGGATTACTTTCTTGTGCATGGAGGTGGACCTCCCCAGTGAGCACCAGTACATACAGATTGCCTATGTGTCAGAAGGTGGATGTGTCGGGGCACCTGGGTGGCTCAGTCGGTTAAGCACCTGATTTCGGCTCAGGTCATGATCTCGTGGTTCACAGGTTCAATCCCTGCGTTGGGCTCTGTGCTGACAGCTCAGAGCCTGGAACCTGCTTCGGATTCTGTCTCTCTGTCTCTGTCTGCCTCTCCCCTGCTCGCTCTCTCTCTCTCTCTCTCTCTCTCTCTGTCTCTCTCTCTCTCACACACACACACTCTCTCTCTCTCAAAAATAAATACACATTAAAAAATTAAAATAAAAAAAAAGAAGGTAGATGTGTCATTTCAGCCAGGGACCTGGCAGGGCCTCACTCAAAGGGGTGATGAAGAGAGTTTCATGCAGGGTCAGTTTACAGAGCTGTGGGCAGGTTAAGGGGACCTGGGAGAGAAGAGGAGGGAAGCTGGTCAGGAGCCAGGGAAGCCAAGCTGTGGTCCTGCAGGGCGGGACAACCAGCCATCAGGTTCCAGCTCACCAGGGAGAGCAGGGAATGGATTCTGTGTCCTCCCTCCACCCTTTAGTCTCCTGCCCTGCCTCCCAGCGGCTAAATCCACCTGGAGCCTTACTGAAGTGCTAGGGGGACCTGGGCGGAGCAGGGAAAGTGGATCTGGAGGGTGCTAAGTGGGGGGAGAGAGGAGAGAGCTGTGCGTGTAAAGAGGAAAGCCGGGGAAGACCAGAATGCGGTGGCTTTTAAGCCATGATGTGCATGGGGGTGTCACCTGCTCATGTGTCCCCGTCTCTGAGGGGCCCATGGCCAGGTGAGTGCGGTGCCTGGCTCTCATTCTGGTCCCTGGCAGAGCCTTCTTTCTCAACCAGCTCTGGGCTGTTTCTGCCCTCTTGGGCCTGCGTGCTCACCTACTGCCCCCTTCCCTGGGGCACACACCACATGCACTTGCCTGACTCCCCCGCCGCCCCCTGGGCCTGGCCCGGCAGCCTTCCTAGCCCCCAGCACACTTGCTAGGATGTTACCTCTGTCTTCCGTCCCCTGTCCTCCGTTTGGTCATTCTTTCGGAACGAAGGTGAGATTCCTGCCCTCCTAGAGCTTACGTTTTACCTGGGGAGACCATGAGCAAGTAAATAAATGATGTCAGCCAGTGCCCTGTGCTCTAGAGAGGAGTGAGGAGAGTAGGGGATAAGTCTTGGACAGAGTATTGGAAAGCTTCTGGAAAGTGTGGCCGTTTCTGCAGAGGCCCGGATACAGTGAGAACGGGAGCCATCCAGGCCCCTGGGGAGTGTTCTTGTTGTTTGGGGAAGAACTGGAGTCCCAGTGCAGGCAGAGTGGGGCTGCATCCCCTCAGTGCCTGGTAGCTCTGGGCCAAGTGCACTAGGTAGCAGAGGGGGTGCGCAGGGGAGGGCCTGCTCCGATTTGCATTGTAAAGTGTCCCTCTGGTTGGGGGAAGCTGGGACTGAGAGAGCCTGGAGAGTTCCCTGTGGTTGTCCAGGCAGGAGAGGCGTTCCTCCAGCTGGAGGTGGCGCTGAGGGGGGAGCGAGCCTGAGCCTGGTGGGGGGCTGTGGAAAGAGTGGCCCCCAGGTGCCTAGGAACCCAGAAGCTAGGCGAGGACTGGGAAGCCACATGAGGATTTTGGGTGCAGGTTCAGGAGCAGGGGTCACTGTGACCCGGCCAAGGCCAGGGAGGGGATCGAGGAGAGCATGGGCAGTAGAACAGTGGACTTGAGTGACTGCAGAGGATATGTCCTGCAAAGGGGACAGAGACATCAACTGTTGGAGGGGCGTTGCGGTCAACGGAAGTAAGTGTTTTTCCTTATTTATTTTTTACAAGGGTGAGGTTCCTGTACACTGGTTACAAAGAGCGATCCTGAGAGGGAAAACTTGATGCTGGAGCAACCGGGGAATAGACATGGGATGCAGGGTCTGGAGGCAGGTGGGCTTTGGGGGGTAGGTGCTGGGAGGGTGAGCTGTTTTCTCAGTGTAGAGGGGATTGGGGTGGGGGTGGGGAGAGACATCCACCTGCTCTCCTGTGATGTGGGTCCTTCAGGAGAGCACCCTGAGGGCTGCCACTGCCCAGTCCATCTCACCATGATCCTCTCGGCACAGACTCACTTCAGGCCCTGGTACTGGGTGTCCTGTGTGTGTGTGTGCTGGGGCCAGGTGGGTGTCCCGGCCCAGGATGCTGGGTCTGTGACTTGAGAAGACAGCATTATGAAGGCACTGGGCAGGGATCCAGTGTTGTCTGGGCCAGATTACAGCTCATTCTTGCATGGATAGTAGGATCCTTGAGGGCAGAAGTTGAGTGCGTCTCCAAGCCATTGTAGGCTTCCCTCCATGGGCCTCACCTGCCAGCTGGTTAAACAGACGCTGTTTTCCCTCATCTGCTCTTGGGGCCCGGCGCTCGGGGACAGCAGGGGAGGGTGCGGCTGAGGGGGTCCTGTGGTCTTCGGCAGCCCAGCGAGGGGCTGTCTCTAGGTCAGGCAGATTGAGGTTAGACCAGCTTGCCCCATGCTAATGGGGGTCCCACAGCAGGCTCGGCCCTCCAGTCACCTGAGGCCACGGGTGGCGGATGTGCTTGGTGGCGCTAACAGAGCCTATGTGGCAATGTGTGTTCGTGTCTTGCAGACCTTCCTTTTGGCTGGGGAATGAAACCTTGAAGGTGCCGTTGGCACTCTTTGCCCTGAACAGGCGGCGCCTGTGTGAGCGGCTGCGGAAGAACCCGGCTGTGCAGGCGGGCTCTGTGGTGCTGCTGCAGGGCGGGGAGGAGACACAGCGCTACTGCACCGACACCGGGGTCCTCTTCCGCCAGGTGAGCCCGCCCTGGTAGCTTCCTGTAAGCGTGCACCCGGCCTTCTGTGGGCTGCCCGCCCTCCTCCACCATCGGGCCTGGTAGGCCCTGGGCAGCTTTACCCCCAAGGGGACCCTGCAGAGGCTCTCTGAGGGCAGGTCGAGGCGTGGGCACCCAGGAAGCCCATACCCAATAGTCTGGAGGGGCAGATCCCTCCTAGCTGTGGTCGAAGGCAGAGCTGATGCCAGCCAGTCTCAGCTCTTAGGTCAGAATACAGAAAGATGACATTCTTGGGGGAGCAAGTAGGCAAGAAGGCCTCACGGAAGAGGCAGTATTCGGTGTGGGCCCTTGAAGGCCAGGGTGAATTCTGACAAGTGCAGTTGGGTGTGGGTGTTCCAGGCTGGGGAGGAGGGTAGTGTCCACAGGAGTGGGTGGTAAGAGGGTGGGCTGGGCAGAGGTGCAGATGGGGAGGTCTGACTTCCTGGGGCCAGATTCTTCCTGTGCTAGGGAAGACGGGGGCTGCCGGGGGCTGCAGACATCCGGGAGGGGGCGTGTGAACAGGGTGCTGAGCAGGAGTAGGAGGCCCAGACATTCATCATGGTTTGGCCATTGCTGACTCACTGACCCTCACCGGGCTTCAGTTTCCTGACCTGGGAAGTAGACTAGGGACTCCTTAAGGATCTGGAGCCCTGTGCGGGGGAGGGTAGTAGGGGCAGCCTAGCTGCAGCCTGGATGTGGTGGCCTTGGCTGGGAATCGCTGGCATCACTCAGTTCCCAGGAACAGGAGCAAAGGCACTGAGCAGAGAGGCTCGCCCAGAAAGCCGGAGACGCCCTGAGCCAGCCCCACTCATCGATCTTAGCATCGCACTCACTCTATAGATGATGCAACCGAGGCTCCGAAAGGAAATGACTTGGCAGAGGGGGAGCTGGGACTAATTAGAGTCGCATCTCTGGACTCCAAGTATAAGGCTCTCTTCTCCTCCCTGCCACTTGCAGATCTGGGGCCTGGCACCCTGGGAACTCCGGAACCTCCCTGGGGACATGGCTGTCCAGCATCCAGGCCAGGAGGAGTCAGGGAAATGTGAAGGGGACCTGAGTGTGGAGGCGCGGCAAGTGGTGGCCTCCCCAGCTGGGCTGCGTCCCCTGCACAGGACACAGATGGGCTGTCGGCTGCTGAGAGCCATTGGGGTGTTTTTATGCCGCAAGTGGCTCCCGCTGCACATTTCCCATGCCACATTGTTCTTGCAGCTGCAAGCCTGCAGTCCCCTGGTTGCTAGAGACGTGGAGGTCTCAGTAAGGCTCTTCTGCCTAGTCTTGAGGCTTCCTGAGGTTTACGTATTTTGTGGTTTAAAAATCGATCTCCTAAATTCAGCCTTTGGCTCCCTGACTGCTGTTATGCAAGGTTAATTTTAGAAGAGATCCTCCTCCACTTCATACCTTTCGAACATTATTTTAGCTCAATGTTTATTGCTAAACACTGAAGTCATCAGCTGCCCCGGGGGTGGAAGAAGGAAGTAAGAAGTCCTAAATGGAGGACTCCTTTCCGTGCAGATGTCTGGCCTCGGTGTCTAAGTCAGAGTGGCATCTTGCCCACCTTCGGGCATGGGGGCAGCAGAGAGGCGCGGGCAGGGCTGAGCCGGACCCGTGGTGCTCATGGGCACCCGTGTCCTGGCGTGCCCTAGGGTGCCCTGCGGGGGGGCATGAGGGTGTTGCTGGGGAGGGGTGCAGGTGGGGCTGGGGCATGTCGTGAAATGTGCATCATCAGAGAAAGCCGAAAGCAGGATGGGAGGAGCCAGCCGGGCTGCCCCATGCCAAATCCCGGAAGTGGGAGACAGCCCGCAGCTGTCAGGGGACAGAGTGGATAGATGGACAACTGTGTGGGGCTGGGGGGCCCCAAGCTGACTTTCCAGGGTGCTCGGTGCTCGCTCCGACACCCCACACCTCTCCCTGTGCCTCATGTTTTTGTCCTGCTGACCGGGTAACCAGGGTCCTTGTTCTCACCACAGGAGTCCTTCTTTCACTGGGCGTTTGGCGTCACGGATCCAGGCTGCTACGGCACAATTGATGTCGGCACCGGGAAGTCAACCCTATTTGTGCCCAGGCTTCCTGCCAGCTATGCCACCTGGATGGGAAAGTAAGGAGCAGTCTGGGCCTGCTGACCACCGCTGGGGTTGGGGCAGGGGGAAGGGTCTGGCCTGTGGTGACAAGGAGGGAAAGAGTAGCCGGGGATGGGGGGCGGGGTGTCAGAGGTCAGGCCCAATGACTGTCTGCTCAGGGCCATAGCCTGCGGCCTTGGTTGGGAAGGGGTGTCAGAGCCACAGACTGTGGTCATGTTTGTTTGGAGGTACTATTTATTAATCTTGAAATTCTGGATTCTCAGCTTTGTTAAAATGTCAGAGGCTGTGGCCCCAGTGAACCATCACTCCCGCATGGCATCAGTGGGAGGCGGACCCACCTTGGGTGTCATGGGGGTTGGCTCAGGTCAGAGAGGGCAGCCTGGGACCATTCTCTGAGGCCCATCGCTAATGTGGCATTGCGGGATGCCTGTCGTGTGCCCGTCTCTGGCTCAGATGGACGCCCTGCCTCAGTTGGCTCACCCATGAGACAGGTCAGTGGCCGTAGGCTTGTGCTGTGTGAAGAGTGTGGGACCAGGGCTGGGCTGTGCTCAGAGGCCTCCTCCCCATCATCCACAGCCTCTACCAGCTCCAGGGCCCTTGGCCATGTCCACCCACCTTGGGAGCCATCCTGCTTGCACAGAGGTGCTGAGTCAGACGCTGTACTTCACTGTGGGTGCTTGAGGTGCTCAGGGGATCCTGGAAAATGCTCATCACCTTCAGCATGTCGTTCCTGCCTGGAGGGTGGTCATTCTGGGCAAACGTCTGAATTGCAGCCCTCGCTGCCTCGTGTCCTCGATCACTCATTACCAGGTGGGCTGGCGGGCCTGTGGCTGCTACAGGGAGCTGCTCTGTGCAGACCCCAGGACAGGGCCTCCTGTGCCTCATGCAGCACCCTTCCCCACCGGCCCTTCAGTGCAGACTCCATAGCTTCTTTGGTTGGCCTGAGAGATCCCTCTTCTGTCATCTTGGGGCAAGGGATCCAGGCTCACAGGTTGGTAACGTTTCTCCTTTGGGGCTTCCTGGCCCCAGGCCTTCAGCTTTGCCGTAAAGACAGCTTTAGGCAGCACTCACGGCAGAAGGGAAGTGGGCTGTGCTTCCCTGGAGGACATTCTCCTGCTTGCCTCTGGGGGAGGAGGGTGGGAAGTGGCCATGCCTGATCCACTTGGCCTCTGGAGTGCGTGACTGAGCAGCCACGTAGGTTCTGGCCCTCTCAGAGGCCTCAGGGCAGATGGCGTAAATGTGTCCCTGCTGTAACGAGCAGGTTCCCACTGGCCTCCATACCCAGGTCAGGGTGGACACGGAAGGTTGTACTGTCTTCTTCCCAGAGGGATGGGGCGGCACCTTGGTCAAGGTGATCCAGGCCCAGTGACAGCCCCCAGAGGCTCTACACTGCCCAGGCCTGGGTGGGGGTGTGTGGGGGAGTGCAGAGGCAGATGTCTGCTCTGTCCTCTGGACCTCCCTGCCTGCCTTGCCACAGTGTCTTGTGCCTGCAGAGAAACTGGCCTCGGGTTTGGCCTGGGGCAGGCCTTCCTCAGTCCATTCTTCCTGGACGCCTCCTCCTGTTAGATCAGCATATCTGGGCCTGGAGACATGGGTACTCCTGGGAGGGTGGGTTCCACCTCTCCATCCTGTTGTAGCCTTTATAGTCAGTCTTCATCAAATTCCTGGTTGAATCCGTACAACTTCCCTGCTTTGAAAGGAAACAGCAGTGTGGTGGTGTGGCCTGTGCAGGTCCTGTGGGCCCGTCTTGCTGGAAGCTTGCCGGACGGCTCAGCACGGCCCCTTTGTGGAGCAGGTCTCGCCACTGCTGGGGCCTCTGATTCCTTATCTGGGGAACAGTGACAGTGCTGCTCGTGAGGCACCGCCAGGGCTGTCGTCAGAGTGATGGTCACTGTGGGGACGGTTATGTTTGTGGCACTGAAGTGAGGTGGTAGATGGCAGGGACGGGCAGCTTGTAATGTCCCAAAATGACCACAGCAATATTTGTGGCCATTCCCTATGCAGAGGTGGAATCTGTCCCCTCCTGCTTGACTCAGGTCAGGACCTGGTAACTGCCTCGATGTGTGAGTGTGGCAGGGTCATCTTGTAGACAGACGATAAAGTGCACTGTGGTTTGTACTTGGTCCTACTCAGGGACACTGGCCCTTGAACCCGGCTGCCATGCCGTGAGGGGGCCCATGTAGGAGGGACCTCATGGAGAGGAGCGGAGGCCCAGCTGACAGCCAGACCACCCATCAGAACAGGTGACTCCCAAGTCCCAGCCCTTGGGTCCTGCTGGTGAGGTCCCAGACCTTGTGGAGCAGAGATAAACTGTCCACTCTGGGCTCTGTCGCAAGCCCAGACCTTCAGGGTCCGTGAAAGTGAAGAGTGTCCGTATGGTTTGCTACAAAACCCTGGTGACTGGTTCAGCTGTGGTGAGAAGGTTCCTGGTGAGAGTGTAGGTCTGGTCTTAGTAAGAGGATTCCTTCCAGACCCTTCCTGCACTCTAGGCGGTCACTTAGCTGCCAGTGGCATACCCCACAAAGAGCCGGGGCCCCTCTGCAGCACCCGGGGTTGTGAGCTGGCTGTCTGTGATCCTCCCTGTGGCTCCCTACTGTCTCCAGGAGTGCCGGTCCTGCAGTCGGAGACGTGGGCCTGGGTGGGAGGGCTAGGGGAGGGTGTGAGCAGGGCCTCACTGGAGTTTCTGTCTGGAAATGTAGGGGAGCCTCTGAGTGCATTTTCTCTTCTGTCTGCTTGCTTTTTATGTAGGGCTGACTCTTGTGTGAAATTGGGGAGTGCCTGTCCTGGAGGGTGGATGTCTTTTGGGGCAGTGGGAGGAAAGGCCTGTCCCTGCCTTAGGGACTCTACCATCCAGTGGGAAAATCTGAGCAAATCTCACTATGTTTCCCCACAGCCACCATCTGGGGAGCCACATGGCACTTGACTGGAGGGTTTAAAACCCAGGACCTGATTGGTCAGGGAACAGCTGTTAGCAGTTGGCTATTCTGAAGCATAATCTTCAATAATACAGGAATAATATTCTGTGCTTTGGTCATGGCTGACTTTCAGGACCACTGTTAAAAGTTCTCCTTCAGTCTGTCCCTGCTTTGCCAAGCCAACTGATTGTCTGGTGCAGACACAGCTGCTTGTGCGGCCTTTGAGTATAGAAATGGGTCTGCAATGTGGGTCTCCCAGTTGGAAAGGCTCCATGCTGGGTGGGCCGGAATGAGCAGGTTGGTCCCCAGGGGCCTTCTGGCTCCACAGCAGAGAGCTAGACTCCGGTTTCCTACAGACCTGGCTCCCCACTGTGGCCACCTGGGCAGGCCTTACCCTTCCTCTGTTCTGGCGTGGCCCTTTCCTGGTCCCCATGTCCCCAGCCTTTGGGAGAGAAGGCTCAGTTATAGTGGGGC
Organism: Prionailurus viverrinus; assembly: GCF_022837055.1. Taxonomy (NCBI): domain Eukaryota; kingdom Metazoa; phylum Chordata; class Mammalia; order Carnivora; family Felidae; genus Prionailurus; species Prionailurus viverrinus. Next base: position 43,174,483 of record NC_062575.1, on the reverse strand, counting down.
AGTGGTAAATGAGTTGGTTGTTTGGGGCTGGAGCTGGGGAATGGCCGGATCTGATTGCATGTGGCTATTTCCAGACACTCATAATCAATAGGGCTCAGGAGCAAGGCTGCGGGATTACCTGGCCTTTGCAATCAAAACCCACCAGCCTGAACATTTGACCTTCAGCTCCTCAGCTTCCTTTTCAGTCTCCGATGGCTTTTGAAAATCCATCTGGCAGATCCTGCAATCCACAGTCGTCCAGGGAAACAACACCCCCATCTGCGGGTCTGCCACTTCCTGCACAGAGGGCCTGTCCCGTTGTCAGGGCAGCAGACGCCGAGGGGTCTGCCTGCTGCCCGGCCTGTTCCTCACCCCGGGCCTTTTTGGGTACAGGGGTAGGGTAGCTTCTCATTTGTTTTCATTTGGAATCTTTGCTGACAAAAGTCCGGGGCCTTTGGACGTGAGAGTGTTTCCCATCATGTCTTGTCAGAATCAGGCTTAGCTGATGGCAACTTTGGCTGCCGGGGTGTCTGGGGTCCTCTAAAATTGTCTCCGGGGCGCCTGGGTGGCGCAGTCGGTTAAGCGTCCGACTTCAGCCAGGTCACGATCTCGCGGTCCGTGAGTTCGAGCCCTGCGTCAGGCTCTGGGCTGATGGCTCAGAGCCTGCAGCCTGTTTCCGATTCTGTGTCTCCCTCTCTCTCTGCCCCTCCCCCGTTCATGCTCTGTCTCTCTCTGTCCCCAAAAAATAAATAAACGTTGAAAAAAAAATTAAAAAAAAAAAATTTAAAATTGTCTCCATAACTCAATACTGGGCAGCCTCAGCGCCCAGAGAGGGTGAGTGACTTTGGGCCTGCGGGGTCTGGGGGGCCCTACTAGAACCTTTGCAGCTTGACCGTGTTCTGCTCCTGTTGTCTCCTGGCTGAGACTGTGGCTTGGTATGGGAGACAGTGGGCCTGGTGTGGGGTTTGCAGGGAGGAGGGTGCTTATCCTACTGAGGGCCCTGACCAGGAGTGGTGAGGGAGAGTTTCCCCCCGGGCTCAGGGCCTCAGGGCCTGAGCCCTGCTCTTTCTGGTATGGGAGCTGATGCGCATGTGCTGTGATGTGTGTGTGGGTGCCAGGGGAGTGGTTGTGGGTGGGTGTGGTTTGGGTGTATGCGGTATGCGGTGTGTATGTGCACATGTGGGATGGGGTGTGCAGGGGCGTGTGGTAGGGTGTGATGTGGTATGTGTGCATATTGTGGGTTGTGTATGTTGTGAGTGGTTTCTCACAGCTACCGTTCCGCACCCTGTACACACACCTGGGTCAGGAGGACTGAGGCCGCCTCAGCCCACCTGGTGGCCTCACCCTGTCCCTCCCTCTGTCTTCAGGGAGGGGCACTGACGGAGGTGCAGGCCTTCCCGAGGAGGCTGAGGGAGCCCCTTTGGCTCTTACCCCAGGCAGTCCGGGGTTGGGGGAGCCTGATCTCAGGCAGCCCGAGGCCTGACTAAGCGTTTGCCAGAACCCTTGGGCACCTTTCCCGGGGCTCTGGCTCTGCTGATCACGGGCCTCCTTTTGATCACCTCCGGAGCCCTGGCTCCCCCGATGCCCAGCACCGCCTCCCGGCTGTGATCGCCAGGATCAGGAACCTGCACTGCTTTGGAGAGACCTGTTCTCTGACGAGCCACTGGAATGTTGCAGTGGTTGCCGACCCACGTTGGGAGCGAGTGCCAGTGCTGTGCTGTGAGCAGGATGAGAGGCAGCAGCGTTGCGTGTAGCTGAAGGCAGACTCTGGCCGCTGAAATTGATGGTGACTGCTGTAATTTGGTCCTGTTATTTATTCATTAACCGCACACAGGTGGGCAGCTAGCTGGCAAGACCTGTGCTTGGAAATTTCATATTCTGAAGGGTTCCATTGTGTCTACACCACAGGCATTCACTTAATGTCTCCTTCCCACAGGAGGCCCTGCACGGGGCGTGGGTACTCACAGTGTCAACCCTGACCTTGAGTTCTGGGAAAGGCCACCTCTAACTCATGCTGGCCCCGGCTGCTGGTGGTGAAGTCACAAACTGCTTTGAGTGGGGTGCTCTCTCTTCTCTCCTGCCAAAGCCGTCCCTTCCCTTTGAAGGGATAGTTTCTAGGGTGAGGTCAGCTTCTCTGCTGACCCACTCTCCCCTGGTCCAGTGGTTTTTTCTGGATCTGCCATGTGATGGGATCTGGCATGAGCTGCCCCGCTGGACCCCGAACCCCAGACAGGGCAGAGTGCAGGCCCTCCGTGTGGCTGCCGCCAGCCTGGCCCCCAGTGGGTCCTGTAGCTGCCCGCTGACCTCTCTTGCCTGTCCAGCGGGGCTCTTGGAGCAGCCGCTCCTTCCCTGGTCGACCCCACCAAGTCATCACGGCTGAGTCTCTGGTGGCTGGCTTGATGCGGTGGCCTGGCACACATCTCCCTTAGGGTGACATTTAAATTATTTTTACTATAATTAGCCTCAAAACATGAAAAACAAGTAGTATTCAAACTTAATTATCTGTGCCCTTTAGGAAAGAATGGCAGGCGAAGTGCCAGAAAAGATGCTTTTCACATTGTATCTGTGAAGTGATCGTTCCTGTTACGAACCAGGCCTGTGGCTAGTCAGTGGTTTTGACCCTTGAGGCCCAGTGGGTGCTCAGGACTGTGTCATTCGACTTCTTTGAGGAGGGCAAGGGGCACGTGGTGGGACTGACTCCTGCCCTGCCTTCCTCCCGGATAATCAGGGTGGCTGGCCCTGGCTGCTCCTCAGCCCCTGTGGCAAGTGGAGCGGCTTATGGCTGGTAGGCGAGGGGTGGACAGGTGAGCACACAGCCCTGGGGCCACCCACAGGTCACAGCTACCTCGTGTTTGCCTCGCCATTATGCCTCCTCCTCCCATCTCCCCTGGTTCCGTATCGCGAAGACCTTGACCTCAGGCTGAGTGTGTGGAGATGTTCTCAGGTCTCCAATCTAGGTCTGTGCTGAAGCCTGACCACCGAGACTCCCAGGCAGGGCAGGCAGGCAGGCAGGCACACATTCCCTGGGGTAATGGCTGAGATGCCCACCTGTAGGGAGCATCCCCTGAAAGCAGGCCCTTTGCACTTCCCAAATCTGCTGGGAGTTGGCGTTGGGTGCCTGCCACAGCTACAAGCGATGAAGTGGCTGGGGACCAGAGGTGGACTGGGGACCTGCTGAGGATGCAGGGCATCCGTCCTGGAGCTGAGACCGAAGCTGGTGCAGTCGAGGGTGGACGTGGTGATGACACTGATGGCCCCACCCCTCCCTTCTGGCATGTGCTTTTGCGCATGGCTGAGAGTGTCACCGCTTAGTAGCCGAGGGTCAGTGAGCTGTCCGCAGTAAGCGGAGAACCGGGGCATCCCGCATCCAGGTGCCTGTCATCTGTTCCTGCCCCGTAGCTCCTTCAGGTGGTACTGCTCGTGGTGCCAGACTTTGGCCATTTGACGTTTGAGTCCTGACTCAGGCGTGGAAGCTAATGTGACTGGATTGTGCAAATTTAATTAACAGCAAGAGCTTGACACCCAGTGCCCACTTCAGAGAAGCCAAAAGAGAGATAAAGCAAAGAACGTTCTGGGGCACCGAGCGGCTCGCTGCAGTGAGACCGTCATCTCTTCAGCCCTGCTCGCCGTGTGTGGCTGTGAGCTCCTTGCTGATCCCTGAGGCCCACCCATCTGCCCCCCAGGTCCATGCTCTCTGCTTCCTGGCCATGATCTGTCTGGCGCATGCTTGAGTGGAGAGGGAAGCCGTGCAGGGCTCAGGGAGGGTAGTGGGCTTCTGTTTCCCGGGCAGTGACCCTGGTCACTGATGTCTTAAAGGCACATGGAGCTTGCTCTTGGAGGTGGCCATCTCCAAGTCTGGAAGTGTGCTCGCTCCCCTGCCCCCTCTGGGCGTCCCCAGGCATACTGCCCTTGGCACCCTCACCCCCCTGTCATCTGCTCACCCTTGCGAGTCCAGGAAGCACAGTCTGAAAACCATCTGCTGTTTTCTCCCGAGGCCGCTTTCGGATCTAACACTCGATGACTAGAATACCATGTGATCACAGGCAGGCTGGGGGGTATATCCCCTGTGCTGATGTGGTGCCCAGGCGTGGGATGGCGCAGGATGGCGTGTGTGCGTCAATAGACTTGGCTTGTGACACCCTCCCCTCGTGTGGCTAGTGCTCCACTTCATGTGAGTTCTGTCACCAGCAGTGACATCAACTCACCCACCTGCCGGGAGGCGGGGGGATGGGGGGGTGCTGGCTGGACCATTGACCGTGACCATGACCATGACTGGGAGCCCTCCGGCAGGTGGCCCAACCTCCTCCTTCCTTTGTCTGTCTTCTCATGGCTGGTTTTTCAGAGATGATGAGTAAGCTTGAATGTTCTCATCACAATGAGTAATACTGATATTGACTTCTTTAAAATGTTAATTTTAAAACTTTCCTTTAAAGAGGCTCCATGGGGGGCAGCTCCTGGGAGGCAGCTTATTTCATGCCCCAAAGGGTATACTGGCTGGCTGCCTGGTGGGCTCTTGCTGGTGGTGGAGAGTGAAGTTTGGTCTGCAGATGCTTGCTGCAGGCAGCCAGGGTCACGGGCTCCAAGGACGAGTGGAGGTCAGCTGGGGAGATCAGGAGAGGCAGACGGTTCAGCATTAAATCTGTGGCCCAGTGCCCCTTGCCATCCGAGTCTGTGCCTGCTCTGTGTCGGGGCGGGAATGGGCCCCGGGGCTTTATGGTCTGGGCTTGAGAGCGGGAAGGCAGCCCGTGCCGAGTGTGGCCAAACCCTGACCCTGGTGTTCTTTGTGCTTCCCTTTGAGGATCCACTCCAAGGAGTACTTCAAGGAGAAGTATGCCGTGGATGACGTCCAGTATGCAGACGAGGTCAGTAGCAGCCGGCTCCTCTCTGTGCAGGTCAGGGCTTCCGTCACCCCTCCGTTCCAGCATCCCCTTCCTCTCGCTGCCATAGCCTGGCTGTGTGTTGTGGGATGCCACCGCCCGGCTGCCAGCCACCTCGGCAGTGCCCACATTTGCAGAGAGCAGATGGGAAGTGTGTACCTCAGACCTCCCTGAAGGGGAGGTGCCTGGGCGGTGCCCTGACTCGGCAGCTGGAGGCCTCTGTACCTGGGTTGTGGCTGCTGAGCTTCCCAGTGGGAGGACAGCTCTGGGAGGTCTGATCTAAGCGCCCCTCGGGCTCAGCCCGGGCCTTCACGTGTGGGGAGGTGCTCCCCCACAGACCATTGCCAGCTGCAGATGCTGCTGTCAGAAAAACCCCAGACTTTGAGAGACCTGTGGGTGGGGTGCAGTTGGAGGCCCCCGGATTTAATCTACTTCCCAACGTGGGTGCCCAGGGGTGTCATGTGGCCTGGGTATGTGAATGACTGTCCTTCTGGGACTCTGCATCTGTCCCGAATCCAGACAGTCACAAGGGGCTTCCCCTGACTTTCATTGCTGATGGGGCAGGACTGGGGCAGAGGTGAGCGCAGAGCCGTACACCCCCATGGTCTCCTTAGGGGACCAAGGCCTCCAACACTGCAGCCACTGCCAGGTACACAGGGAGGCCTGTATTACAGGCCCCGTGCCCCAAGCACGTCAGTGCCTGCTGCTCCAGGCCTACCGCCAGCCTGGCAGGATTGGCGGGATGGGGCCCTCGCATGCCAATTTCCCCAGACCAAGGTGGCACGTGGACATACATTAAGTGCTGGGGGTCATTGTGGAAGCAGCAGAGGAGCCAGCCAGCCAGCTTGAGTAAATGTTCCAGGGGTGTGTGGGCATCAGAGCTTGCTGGGACCCAGGGCTGAACTCCGTAGCCAGGACACGGTCTGGTGCAGAGGGTGACCGTGGCCCTCGGTGCCTGGTCAGGGGGGCCTTGGTGAAGGAGTGCGGCTTGCACCCATATGCCCAGGGCCATGGGCACCTGTTTCTGCAGCACCTTCTGCCTGGTTGGGTTGTGGAGAGAGGGTGGCTTTTGATCTTTCTTTTTGTCCTTGGATTTCAATACTGAGTTACTGGGGGGCAACTCATAGCATCTAAAGAGTCGGTTAATACACTTGTGACCTGTTGTATTGATTTCTTTGGGTATAGGATCTCAAATAGCCTGAACATTTACTCACGTGCTCCTAATGAGGTCATTTGCTACTTACCTTGCATCTCTAAGTACCAGGGAGCGAGGGACTCGCTCATCCTTCGTTCTGATTTTGTTCCTGACCCTCTCCTTGGCAAGTGCATCCTTCCTGCCTCTATAAACTGCATTTTAACATTATCGTCCTTGGGGACCTTGACCTTTCCAGAAATTTGGAGGGGGCAGCCTGGGACTCACCAAGTCAGAGCATCTCTTCACTGCAGCCTCCCCAGCTGCATTCTGACATTTTTGCTTTTATGGCTGGGGGAAACTCAACTCCGTTTGTACTGTGATCTGGGGGGAGAAGAGTAGAACTGGCCTCCAAATGCCGTGAAACAGAGTCTGGAGTGGCGGGACAGGAGAGCCGGTAGTGATAGTGTAGAATTACAGCCCCAGAGAACAGCTCACTCTGAGTCTGTATGTACAAAGCAGAGTATTAAATGAGGTCTTCAGAGGAGTTCAGAGGACAGGATGTCAGGTCCAGGAGCTTTTTCTGTGTCCTATCATCGCTGCTGTCATCGTTAATCAGTACTCATCACTGTTGCCACTGAGGTTCTTACTGGACACGAGGCTCACTGTTAACAGTTGGTCAAATGCTTCACTCTGGGGTGGCACCTGCTGGTTCCAGCAACATCCCTTGTGCCCTATCCCATGCAGGCCACAGCCCCTGCCCCATTGCAGAGGAAGCCAAGGCCAAGGTGAAAGGCCCTAACTGTGGGCCCTTAGCCGGGGAAGCAGCAGAGTTAGGGGGCAACCCCAGGACCTTTGGACCCCAGAGACCCTCCACTTCTGCATTTGCTCTGTCAGACAAAGGGGATGACATAGACTCCCAAGTGACTTCGATTTTCTGTGGCTCGAAATGGAGCCTGATGATATAGACTACTGGATTAAGACACCTGTGCTGGGGGGCCCTTGAGGTGCTTGGGACCTGCTCCATCATAGACGGTGACAGGAAGCCCCTTGGATCAGGAAAGGACTCCTCAGGCCACTTCTATGGTGCCGAGCCCCAACTGGCTTTGGGCAGTCTTGGTTATTTGTGACAAATCACAGATGGGGAGCAGCTCACTTGTCTTTTCTGAAAGAAGGCAGGAAGGCCCACACCCCAGGCTGTGGCTGGTCACTTGACGTCATGTATAAAATGCAGGCGTCTGATATAGGAAACGTGGCTGCCTGGTTCCTTTCATCCCCATAGACGACCTGATGTGAATTATTAGGAAGGTAGAGCAAATGGTGCCTCCCTGAGAACGGGGTGCTCAGGAGAACCTTGGCAGGTGCTTCAAGACATCTCACTCAAGTGCGGTGCAGAGGCTGGCATTCCTCATGGGAGGGCAGCTGCAGGGTGGAGGGCACGTTTCGTGCCCTTGCTCTCCTTTGTGGTGCCGGGCACATGTTGGGAGGTGCCAGGGTCACTGGCTCAGATGCGGGCAGGATGGATGAAAGAGATACCATTGTGGCGGCACAGAGACAGATGCTGCCTGCCTCTCGGCCTCGGTGTGGAGAGGCATCAGGGAATGGTGGGGTCTGAGGGCAGGGGTGTGGGGGGCCCTGTGGGGATGGCTGCTACATCTGGACTGCTGGTCCAGAGTTGCTGGCAACTTCATTTTGTCAGGAGGAGTGCCTGCAAATCCATGTAGTATGTGATCTTTCCTGATACTTAAATTTTAGAAGCAAGTTCATATTTTTAAATGCATTCCCAGCCACCAAGTTGCACCCCTGTTTTTGACTGCCATGGAAAAGAGTTCATTTTTAAACGTTCAGATGCTTGCAGGGTCCAGCTCCCTAGAGCAGTGCAGGCTTTCTTACCAGTACCATTTAAGGACTGTCCTGCCCCTTTCTCTGGATCATCACCCATGAAGAGTAGCCTTCAGGCCTGGTTGGGGCCCTGGGCATGAAGGCGCATGAGATGTCCTCGGGAAGCCTCTGATTGTCCCCAAGGTGGGGAGGGTCCCTGTGCACAAGGCCCTGCTAAATTCTGTGTGTGCCATCTACCTCGACCTGCCAGAGAGGCCTGGCTGCTCGGGAAATCGATGCTGGCCGTGGTACGAAGCAAGTCAGGGGCATTTAATGGCACTGGTTTGTGAGAGCTGATGGGTCCCCAGTGACCACTGCTCCGTGGAAATGAAGCCCTGTGCTGTCAGAGCCGTGCCGTCCCGTGTGCTGGAGCTGCATTTTGAGCTGGCAACACACAGGCGCGTCCCGTCTCCTTCATCGCCAGGCCTGGAATCAGGGTCTGCTGATGAGAATGTACTGCTAATGGGTGTCCGCGGGGAAGGGTGGGTGGAGCTGCCAGGCTGGGGGAGGTTTTGCAACCGCAAAGGTAACCAGGGCCCGCTCAAGCAGCCGTGATCGATGAAAGACGCTGCCCTGCCAGAAGTAGCAGACGCCCAGCCTGCTCGGTGTCGGGGCTCGACCCGCCTGCGCATCAGGCGGTGCAGAGAGGACTGCTTTCTGCATTATTCCTAACCGGCACGTCCTGAGCCGTTGCCGAGAGAAAAACCGTCAGACCACACATTTGTTATGTGGCTCCCCTCTCCCAAGGACAGTAGCACATACAATCCCCAAGTGCCTGCTTGCTCTCCGGTGCTGCTGCCGTAATTGACGGAATCATTCTGTGCTGATGAATGTAGACCCTTCACATCGACGTGACAACACACCCAGGGGCCTGACATGCACAGCTCTTGTTCTTTTAATGAGTCCCCCCCCCCCGCCCCCCACTCCTCCAGGAGGGCCTGCGGGAGTGGCAGGGATTCAGCCAAGCCGTTGGTTTGTGCAGCACAGAGGTGGGGGATTCAGTCTTCAGAGCGGTTCCGAGTCAGAGGGGGGGTCCGGGTGGGGAGGGAGCCTTGTGCACCATGGTGGGAAGACGGTTGGTGCACATGTGGAGAGTAACCTGGCCAGTGGCATCAAAAAGGTCAACGTATATGGCGTTTCACCTAGCAGTCTCACTGGGTCTAATTTTGTTTTTAAGGAAATAAATTTTTGAAGGAATTTATGTTAAGGAAATAAACACGTGTAGAAGAATGTTCCTCAGGCATTACTTATACTGGTTAACCATGAGAGATTACTTAAGTGTCCAGTGGAGGAATGAGTAAGTAAATCGTGTGCCATGTCTATTGAGAGAGGGCCATGCAGCCGTATGTTCAGCTCCGAGGCTCGCTCTTTTTGAACTGTGAACCTCAACAAATGAGCGAACCCATAGTCTTTCTCATATGTGAAATCTGGACATTTGTAGCACCAGCTTCACGGGTGGCGAAATGAGATGATGTCTGGAGGACTGGCGCAGGCCGTGATCAGGGGCTCATTGGCTGTTTACCATCCCCGGCCGTAGTGACTGGTGGGAGTCACGTGGCTGAAGAGTACTTAATCTCAGGAAATAAGTGAAGTGTGTAACTCCTTATGATCCAAATGTCATTACAGATCTCTGTTTTTATGTGCAGAGGTAAAAAAAAAAAGTCTCTGGGGATGGGATTGTAGGTGTATTTTATCTTCTTATACTTTTCAGTATATTCCAGGTTTTCTCTGGGAGCCTCTCAGTATTAAAAAATCATGTATAGATATACATATGTCAAAACTTATCAAAATGTGCACTTTAAATATGTGCATTATACAGTATGTCAGTGGTAGCTCAGTAAGGCTGTTTAAGACACAAACAAATCTTCCTCACTCTCGCCCTGTGTCGGGGTGTGAAGGAGTTTAGGGTGGGGGGGGGGTGGCTCAAATGCAGTAGGAGCTACAGTAGCCAAGATGCAGGGCAGACTGAGGAGTGGGGGCCAGGAGAGGGAGAAAGTGCACCCACTGGGGTGGTTGGCGTTCTTGGGGTACAGATGTCATGGCTAATGCAGGGTGGTAGGTGCTTTGCTGAAGGAATGGGGCAGAAGAGGAGAGAATGAGCGAGCCTGTCTTGGGGGGCCAGAGGGCCTCGGTTCTCAGTATACACTGATGAGGTGGGGAGGAGGCGCGCCAGGCAGAGGTGAGAGCCCAGGCAAAGGCGTGGAGAGATGGGGTTGCAGGACACGCTCCTTCATGGCGTCGGGGTGCAAAGCAACCAATATGCAGCGGCAAGAGGCCTGCATGGGTCAAGGGGGAAGCAGGGATGGAGAGTAGGGATGTAGGATGGGGGACAGAGGGTAGACAGGGTCTAGGAGATGAATAGGGGACAGGGAGGAAAGTGTCTGCCCTGGGGACAGGAGGCTGTTGGGATCAGTGCCTAAGAGCTCTTACGAACAGGTCTTTTAGGCGGGACCGGCAGATGGACAGAGGTGCTGGCCTCGCAGGGTGGGCAGGTCTGGTGGTTTTGAGCCTGGGATGTGTGTGGGGCCTCGAGGTAGGGCAGCATGTGGGAAGGTGTGCCATGTTTGGGTTTGAATCCCTGCCAGTTGATAGCCGCGTGGCTTTCAGAAGTCCCTTGGCCTCTGTGAGCTTCGGCGTCCTCAGCGGCAGGATGGGGACAGCAATGTCACTGCCCGTTTTAACACTGTGCTCCGTAAATGTGAGCCGCCATGATTAAGTAATGATGGTGTATCATCTCCATCGAACGTCTTCACGGTTGCTCAAAAGTGGATTTTTCTTTCTGACCTTTCAGATTGCCAGTGTCCTAACATCACAAGGCCCCTCTGTGCTCCTCACTTTGGTAAGTGGCTGGTATCCAGGGACCGGACACCACGGGGAAGGGTTTCGGGGAGCTGCCTGTCCCAGCAGAGGCATAGGGGAGGATTGAGAACCTAGAGGAATGGTCATCGGTGACACAGAGCGACACCTTCTCATCCGGGGTGGCTGAACGTGTCCAAGGTCACGACCTCGATTCTCCCGTGTCCCTGGGATGTGCTGTGTTCTGGCAGAAGGCCGCTGTGACAAGATACCTACTCTAAGGGTTAAAATAAAACCCAGCCGGAGAATGTATTTGTGTCAGGCTGAGCTCCTGGAGTCCATGGATGTAGAATATCAATGTGCTTCCACCCTGTGTCTCCTCCGTTGTTAATAGGATTTTAAAGACGCACCTGTGGCATCTGCCCACGAGGGTGCTGGGCTTGTGGCATCAGATTTAGAATCGGGTACACTGAATGGCCGAGGGCCTGCCACAGCCTGAGGGTGGGGTGGGGTGCACGGCTGGCCCCTGGTACCACGTGGGGTGGGGTGTGTGGTGGGTCCCTGGTGCCACCTGGGGCTGGCTGGGGTGCGCGATGGGCCTGTGGTGCCTTAAACAGGGCTGTGGGGGCACTGGGGCTGCGGAGTGGCTCAGAGAAGAAGCCTGCTGTCTTGCGCTTTTTTGACCTTGGGGAGTTTCAGATACAGAGAGTGTACAACCCTTCTTCCCTCCCAAAGTGACCTTTCTCTCCCTTGTTAATCGATCCTTCTTCAGAAATGGTTCTTCTTGCTTATTTATTTATTTACCTGAGCCCTTCACATGTTCTCTTTGTTCCGCTCTGCTCTTTTGATGGCCAAGAAGGAAGATTCCGTGAGATGGTTGTGGTCAGAGACGGTCCGGTGTGTTTTCTCTGGGGGCCGTTATTAAACATCGGCCTGCGGTTCCTGAGGGCAGAGGGTGGATCAGAAGGCCTTGTCTCTGTGGGGATGGCACACTCTTGTCTGAGTCCCTTGGTCTGTCTCCTGTCCTTTCCACCTGGAGTCTCCTTACAGCTAGAGAAAGAAGAGGGATGTAGTGCAGCTTCCTCGTGTCACCGGGGAGGGCCCGTCATGCCTGAGTTGGGTCCTACCTGCATCTCGGGAGGGCTGGATCTGACAATGCCGTTTGGACCCCGTCAGTGGGGAGCGTGTGTACACGTATGTGTGGGAGGGAGATGAGGCCGGCCCGGGAGAGCAGATCGGTGGTGGAGCCTGGTCCTGTCGCCCCCATCTGTGCCTGCACAGCCTGAGCTGGTTTCGGCAAAGTGATCTGATAGAGGAGGCTCCTGTGCCCCGGGGACACTGTTTGTGTGGCCCCTTCCTCCTTTTTCAAGCTGCGGCAGAGAAAGGAACTGCCTGCCTTTGTGGGGAGGGGGAGGTTGGCTGGGAGCTACCTGACAGGCAGGAAGGGATGGATATGTTTGCCGGGCAGGGGTGGGGGCTCTAGGTTCTTCCCCAGTCCTAAGGCTGGATGGAGGAGGCAGGCACTCCCATGCAGGCTGTGGGGACCTGCGCCGTGGCCCCGTGTGACGAGTCTACCCTTAACGCTCCCTCTGTCTCTGCAGCGTGGTGTCAACACCGACAGCGGCAGTGTCTGCAGGGAGGCTTCCTTCGAGGGCATCAGCAGGTGAGTCCTGGGGCCCCCGCAATGGTCCCCGTCCTGCCCCCCTCACATCTCACCAGCAGGCCTTGCCCTGTCTACAAACTAGACGTAAAGTACGTGAACAGGAAGAGGCTAAGGAGTTAGTTGGGCATTTTGAGGAAATGTTTAGAAAACAATCTGCCTAAAATCACTTCAACTTCTTCTCTGTTGAGCTCCATAATGCAAGTGCAGACCTGCCCAGGCTTGGGGAGCACACACAGGCGGGGGCCTGCTCTCCCTCTGGACACCTGCTCTGAGCTCTGTGGTCTTTGCTCTTCTCAGCCCCTTCTTATTCTTGGCTGCTAACCTCTCCCAGACTGAGTCCCCTGCTGCCCCAGTCTCAGGGACCCCCTTACCTGCCCTTACTCCCCCATTTAGCTCCAGGAAGAGTCTTCAATCCCTGCTTCCCCTCCTGGACCTCTCCGGGCAGGAAGGCAGATGTGGGGCCCAGAGAGAGCACTTTGCCCTCCTTGTCCCCTTCACGCCAAGGCCCCTGGAGAGTGCCGCCTGCTAGCTGTGCTGTGTCCCTGGGCCGGCTCGTGCCTGGCCCTGGGGCGTCTGTGGGGCCCCAGGCTGCAGCAGAGGAGCCCTTGAATGGAGGCACCTGTTCCTACAGGCTGCTGAGTGTGGACAGCTCCCAGCCTTGCTCCTGGGCCTCCATTCCTAGCTCCTCCCCTACTGGCGCCTAACTCTGCACCACTGCCACCGCGTCCTGTCGTCATTTGGTGGACTGAGGCGGTGACAGAGGAAGTGCCTTATAATTATGTATGAGCCTGAGCCACAGGGAGTTTGTGCGGCTGTGTGATATAGGGGTGATTAGGAAGGATTATGAGCTCATAAATATGTATCACTCCCCCAATGATCAGAGCAATGGGACGGGGGCGGGTATCAGGTTTGCTTCTCATTGCTCAAATCCCTGCGTCCTCCTGGGAATTTCCTCAGAACGGCCACGCCACGCGCTCGCTCTCTGAAATGCTGGCTGTGGAACTGCCATTTCTCCCCAGGCCCCGGAGGGGGAGGTGTGGGGCCCAGCCCACCGTGGCCTGTCCTGGGCCCAGCCTCCCCCGGTCCCCCAGCACTGTGGACGTGCCGCTGCCCTGCTCACCCATCTTGACCAACACCAACGTCTATGTTCCCGTGGGCTGGCCCCTCCAGCTTCTCATCGGTCTCTGCCTGGTGGGGAAGGCCCTGAGTGGGAGCAGGGAGCCCTGGTGATCACCTCACTGACTGGTGCTATGACCTAAACAGAGCTTGCCCTCTGAGCCTCAGCTCCCCCACGTGTAGCGTGGTGTTGCCTGGGCTTGCCCTGGGGGTGAAACGGGATCCTGCTCCCCCAGAGCCTGGCACGGAGCTGGCGCTCAGTAAACAGTTGTTCACAAGCACACCCCCATCAAGCCCCCCCAACCCCGTTGCCTCCTGAGCCTTGGTCTCCCCATCTATGTAGTGAGCCAGGTGGACTTCAGGATCACTGATTATAAGGTTCCCAGTACCAGTGAGCTGTGGGTTCTTTGCCCCCTCCAGAGTTTCTGATGCCGAGAACCTCCTTAGCACCCCAGGAACGGGTCTGGCAGGTGCTGTGGCAGGTATGGTTCCTGAGAGGCAGCTCACGATATGGCCCCTGAGAGCAGAGCTCTGCTGGCTGTTCCCCAAGTTTTCCCAGAGAAGAGGCATGGGGAGATTCCAGGGACATCACAGTCAGGGGGCAGTGGAAGCCCATACCTTTTCCCCTCCCCTGCTACGAGGAGTCCTGCTGTGAACATGACCTCCCTTCAGTAGGCAGACCTCAGCCTCTGTCCCCTTTTGCTCCCTGGGACTCCTTAGCCCCTGCCAAGAGCCCAGAGAAGCCTCTGCTCTGCCAAACCCCCACCCCACCCGGTCAGCATCTGGAAGCTTTTTTGGAGAGCCAGGACTGCCTTAATGTTGCATGTTCTCCCCAGGCACTGGACTGGGCCCTCTCTAATCTGTAGTCCAGTCCAGGCGGGGCTGACTCTGGGATACTGCCAGGCCCCTCCCTACCGGGCTAAGAGCCTGCTCCTGCATGCTGGTGCTGAGGGATTGGCTTCTGTACCTGTGTGCCTTGGCTGACGCACTGCTGGTGAGAGGCCTCCCCTGGGCTTCTCTGCCTTGGAGTCCCCTGGCCTGCCCGTGGTACTCCCTCCCTTCCCTCTGGGCCTCTCATCCCACTGGGGCACCCTTTGAGCAGCTCCACCCTCAGGGGTTCTGTTGGGGAGGAGCCTGTGGTAGGTGCCCCCACCCCACACGCCACGGGTATGACCTTGGGCCCCAGTCTCTGCCTCCAGCTGCCCGCCAGTGGCTTCCGTACAGAAAGTCATGTCTGTATTCCTGGGCTCTGGGTGCAGCTCAGACCCCTGCCTCCCACCATCCTGGCTGCCAGCGCCTTGACTCTACCTCCTCCTGACTTCTGCCATTGTCCTTGAGGGCTGCTGCGGCTCAGCCACCACGTTCACCTGCCTGCCTTGTCTCCAGCTGTTTGCTGGGGCTAATAATAGCCTGTTTCCTAAGCAAGGTGAATCTTGCTATTGTCCTACTTTCCATCAGCTTCTATCATCGGTTATAATAAAGCACCTTATTCCCGGAGGTTTTGGTTTTGACCCTTTTGAACTTCTCTGAAATACCTTGCATCTTGGATTTTTGATTGATCTGCTGTGGCAGAAGTTCCGGTTTCGCTTCTTGGTTTATGCTGACGGGCCATCCCAGGCCATCTTTATCCCTTGGCCTGAGGGGAGGAAGGAGCTTGTAGTAGAATGGTGGCCTCAACATGTCCACCCAGTCCAGACCCCCTGGACACTGATCCAGGTGGACAGTTGGCCTGCGACCTTCTCTCCAAGTATGGCTCCTCGGGGCTGGCTGCCTCTGGGTCCGTGACCTTGGTGGGGCTGTGGGTTTGGTTCTGGGAGACCTCAGACCTATCTCAGCCTTCTCAGATCAGGGTCAGGCTGCTTTCTACCCACGTCGGGGAATGTGTCTAGTCTCCCAGTGGTGGTGATGGTAGAGAACAGGAGCAGAGGGAACAGGAAGACAAGGGTGAGGTGGGAAGGGTGGACATGCACCGGGGCCTCCTGATGGCCTGGAGCCCCTGGGGTCACCGAGAAGTGTGTCTATTCTCTCTGGGATGATGGGAACAGGTGGGGAGAGTCTGCTGGGCTTTGTGCTGAGTTTGGGCTCTGGCACAGGCCACGGCTCCACGTGTGGCCACACTGGTGCAGGGATAAGTCCCACAGAAGATGTGGAAGGATCAGACACCCCATGGGCTCTGGCTGGAGAGTGGGGTCGGGTACTTCTTGCCAGGTCCTGGGGAGGGCATGGCCAGGACTGTTCTGTGGCTGGGGTGAGCCAGAGCTGAGGTGAAGACGTTGGTTGTGCAGGAGTGGGGGGCTGTGAGGTCTCCCCGTGGGCTCCCTCCCACAGCTGCCTGGAGAGGTTGGTTCCTGTAGCCTGGGAGCAGAGGCAGGCATGATAAATCTTTGTTAGCATCTGAGGAGGTAGATTTTAGAGCAGATTTTCCTGAGAGAGAAAGAGAGAGACTGACCATGAAGGAGAAGATGATCTGTGGGGGCCAAGTGGCCCATGGGGGTGCCTTCTTGGCATGAAATAGTTCCCTTCAAAGTAGGCAGACTGCCCAGGAGCCCTAGGCCAGGGCAGTGAGTTACTGAGGGCTCAGTGTCATGCCATTGTCTGAGAGAGAAATATGGTCGATATTTCACATCAGCTGGTTATTCGCGACAAGCATATCTCTTATCTTCTGGCATTTACTTAAATTGCCTTGCATATTTGAAGACAATTGGTTACAAATGAATTCCATTTAAATAAGCAGTTAAATATGAAATTGCTGAATTTGGGGGTTGCTAATGTAGGAGTATTAATATTCAAAGATGTGAATTTTTAAACCCAGGAAATAGAGGGACTTTATTAAAACCTGATGATCGCAACAAAATGCCTGTCTGTGGCATGGGGACTTGGCATTGTGGTTACTGTTAACTGTGTATCAATGTGAGGTGTGGGCTTCTCATTATGGCCCATGGAGTCTCCATGAGGAGATAGGAACCCACCCCAGCCCCTAGCAAGGGTGGGCAGTGGGGGGCCCTTCTAGGGCCTGTTCTCCAGCAAGTCTCGCCTCCCTCCTTGGGTTAGAAACTGCAGGGAGGAGGACAGGGACAGGGACAGGGACGGTTGGGCCCATACTGCTCACCCTTTGTCACCCGTCCCTCAGGCAGAGCCCATCAGGGAATTACCCTCTGCTTCTAGGATACGCGCTCCCCACCCTCATAGGCACTGATGGGTTTGTTGTTGTTTTTACCAGTTGATACATGCTCATCATAGAAAATGCTGACTACACAGAGGTAATACCCAAATTTCATCACCCCAAGTTAAACCCCACCAATGCTGCGGTGAATGTCTTTTGGACTCTTCTGTGTGTGTCTTGAGTGTTTTGGTTTTTGTGGGGTTTTTTTAATTTTAATTTTTATTTTTTTTTACTGTTTATTTTTGAGAGAGAGACACACACACACACAGAGCGTGAGCGGGGGAGGGGCAGAGAGGGAGGGAGAGACAGAATCCAAAGCAGACTCCAGGCTCTGAGCTGTCAGCACAGAGCCCAATGTGGGGCTCGAACCCACAAACTGTGAGATCATGACCTGAGCCGAAGTCAGACGCTTAACCGACTGAACCACCCAGGTGCCCCTGTCTTGAGTGTTTTTGTATCTGAGTATGCATTTGTGTGCATCTGTGGGTTTATGTGTGTATATTTAGGGGTGGATCTTTGTGTATTAGTCTGGGTGCGTCTACATGCCTGTGTGTGTGTGTGTGTGTGTGTGTGTGTGTGTGTGTGTTGCATACACATCTGTGTGTGTCTACGTGCATCTCTTCCTAAGCGCATGCCTGCCTGTGTGTGTGTTCATCTTACCTGTCTCTTTATATCCATGTTACCTGTGCGCTGGGTCACTCTGCTGCTTGTGTGTGCACGGGTGCACATGTGCATACGTATGTACATTTTATGAAGTGAGATTTTACTGCTGTGTTTGCCTGCTGAGTAGATAGGCCATTGCTTTTCCTAATGTCAAAGTGACATTTGGGGAAATGGGAGGCAGAGCCTGTGTTGTCATCTTGATTTATGTCATTTGCTGCTCTGCTCTTGACTCCAAACCATGTTGGCTGCCTGAGGTCTCTTTGATATTTCACAAGTAGGGCTTTGATTCTACAGCATTTCAGGTGACTTTGAATTAGTCAGGTGACTTTGAATTTGTGTAGCTAGGATTCCCGACAGCTTTGGAGAGCTGGAATCCTCCCGGCCTGCTAATGCCCCCTTCTCCCTTCTCTCCTCTGTCCCTCCTTCTTCGATGGGCTCAGCCAGCAGTGGGGGTACCAGCTGCACAACCACGGCATTAGATAGGTGTTTTTCAAACCCTGGTAATGGGGCCATGGAGAGTTCTTGCCTGATCACAAGCCAGCATGCCCTGTATGTAATATCCTGACCTGAGATGGAGCAGGGCTCAGAATCCAAAGGGTTGAAGGCTTGCTGGAGCTTCTCTGCTGAGGCCTGTGCTGTGTGCTGGGCCATGCCAGGCTTCCCCAGCTTTCCCACTGACAGCTTGGGCTCTGGGTCACGCATGATGTACCCCGACCTGATCTTTTTGTCTTCTGGAGTCCCCTTGTCAGTTATGTTTATCTTATCAAAGAACACATTTTGACTTTGTAGATTTTTCTTTATTTTTATGTCTGCCTTTTATTTCATTGATTTCTGTACATTTTCATTTCCCTTTAATTTCTTCAGGTTTGTTTGTTCTTTCTCTAGCTTCTTGAGAGAGAAGAAAGGGACATTCTTGGGATGGGAGCTTAGATCATTGTTTTCAGTGTTCTTTTCCACTAAGTACGTTTTAGAGCTATCAGTTTTCCTCTGGGTGCTGTTTTAGCTGCATTTCACCAGTTCTGATTTTTCATGCTTTTAGGTTCTAATTTTGTTATTTCTTTTTTGAACAGTGGGTCTTTAGAAGTTTGTTGCTTAACTTCCAAACAATTCGGGATTTTATAGTTTTCTTTCTGTTACTGATTTCTAGTTTAATTCTACTGTAATCAGTGTACATTTTCTGTATCTCAGTGCTTTGAAATTTCTTGAGACTTCCAGTGTATGATCACTGTGACAGATGTTTCTTGTGTACAGTATTGAACAGGAGTGGAGAGAAAGGAAATCCTTGCCTTGCTTCTCATCTTAGGGGAAAGCTTTTCGTCTTTGACCGCTAACTATGATGTAGGCTGTGGGTTTCTTGTAGATATCTTTATCAGGTTGAGGCAGTTTCCTTCTCTTCCTAGTTTACTGAGTTGTTTTTTTTTTTTATCACAAAAGGTTGTTGGATTTTGTAAGATCCTTTTTCTGTATCTATGTGGTTTTGTTCTGTATTCTGTTGATATAAATTACTAATATAATTAATAGATTAGAGCATATTACACTGATTATTTTTGTCTGTCAGAGTAACCTTATATTCCTGAGCTAACTTGGACTTGGTCATGGTGTGTATCCTTTTTGTATGCTGATGAGCTCAGTTCTTTAAGCTATTTTTTTTTTTTTAATTTTGAGAGAGAGAGAGTGCACGCGCGAGCAAGCAAGTTGGGGAGGGGCAGAGACAGAGGGAGACAGAGAATCAAATCAGGCTCTGCACTGACAGCACAGAGCCTGATGTGGGACTTGAACTCACGAACTATGAGATCGTGACCTGATCCCAATTTGGAGGCTTAACCAACTGAGCCACCCAGGTGCCCTTGTTTTAATTATATTTTTAGTTGTTACCTGGGGGATTACAAATGACCTCTTAAACTGATAACAGTCTAGTTTGCATTAATGTCGATTTCAGTAGTCTACAACAAATTTGCTTCTATATAGCTTTGTTTTGTCCCCTCCTTTGTGCTGTTGTTGCATACAGATTGCATCTTCATATGTTCTGTTGGTCCACACAGATTTATGATTGTTGCTTTTTGCAGTTGTCTTTTAAGTCAGGAGAAAAAAGGAGTTACACAAAATACATTTACACTGTCTCTGTACTTGCCTATGTAATTACTTTTTTCAATGACTTCATTTTCTTCACATGGATTTGAGTGAGTCTAGGGTTCTTTCACTATAGTCTGAAAGATTCCCTTTAGTATTTCTGGTAGGATAGGTCTTCTAGCGATGAATTCTCTCAGGTTGTTTATCTGTTGATTTTTCTTTCATCTTTGAAACACAGCTTTGCTGGATATAGAATGTTGGTTGACACTTTTTTTTTTTCTTTCATCCCACTGTCTTCTGGCCTTTATAGTTTCTGATGAGAAATCAGCCATTCATCTTATTGAGGGTTCCTTGTATGTCATGCTTTTTTTTTTTTTTTCTCTTCCCCTCTTACTGCTTTCAGGATTTTCTCTTTGTCCTTTGAAAGTTTGATTATAACATGTCTGAGTGTGGATCTCTTGGGACTTATCCTGTTTGGAGTTTATTGGGCCTTATGGATGTGTAGATTAATGTTTTTCATTAAATCGATGACGTTTTGGGCTATTATTTTTTCAAATATTCTTCTCCTTCATCTCTCCTTTTCTTCTGGGACTCCTGTTGTAAGTGTGTTGGTACACTTGACAGAGGAGGCTAGGTCTGCCTGGCAAGAGTGGAGGGTAGTTTTGCAGCCGAGCAGCTTGCTTTCCCAAGTGACAGCACTTAAGGGGCTCGGTGCGGCCGTATGTCTGCTGCAAGCAGCGGGCGGCAGGTCTTCTGTGGGCCAGAGGGTCGTGGAGTTATAGTTTGCGACCCTCTTTGGGTCATGTCCTCTCTTGGTATGTCTTGAAAGAGCTATTTCTTGCTGGGAGATGATGGACCATTGAACTAATAGGTTTGCTTTGTGTTTCCTCTGCAGGTTTAACGTCAACAACACCATTCTTCATCCAGAGATCGTGGAGTGGTGAGTATTGCCTGTGGCTGCTTTGGCTGTTTGTTGTGCTTCCGCTCAGGAAGCTCAGAGACCTGGCTGTCGCCACCTGCTCCATCTCAGAGAGCCCCTCAGACAAGACGGTCCCCAGAACAGCTCTCTTCTCTGGTTGTGTGTGTGTGTGTGTGTGTGTGTGTGTGTGTGTGCGTGTGTGCGTGTGTGTGCACCAGTTGGTCTGTTTTTCTGAAAGGGCATAAATCACTTGAATGTCAATTAAATTTATCTTTTCCTTTGTTAAGCAGTCTTTTAAAAACTCCTACCCTAAGTGAGCCACACTTACATAGCGCACTTAAAGTAGATAATGAAAAGAGTAAAAACAGACATCATCCGTAATGCTATTACCAGAAAGGTAAACGTGTTTTCCTCCTGTGGCATCTGTGTCCTGACAAGTTGCCATCCTTTTGTATGTGTTCTTGTGTTGCCTAGTTTCCTCCCTTGCTGATACCGGCAGCCCGGTCCTGCAGCACGACTGGTTTCTGTTAGGTCACAGCAAGGCAAACCTTCTCGGGTTGGGCATCCCCTCCGTGGGCCCTGGAAGTGGCCCTCCGGCTCTGACGTGCCGCCAGTTTTCTTCCTAAGCCATCGAGTTGCTCAGCAATAAAACGTGTTTTATTGGTTCTAAGGCTGCACTTACTCTGAATGTAGACGAGTGGCGAGGTGGGGCCTTTGGCACCTCATCACCTGACAGCGGGGAGGTGCGCGGACCTTTCATGTCTGATGCTATGACCTTGTGGTCGTGTTTCCCCATCTGGGTGGGAGATCTTGCTCACCTAGTCTTGGAGTTTGGGTACCTTCCGACTAGGGGAAGCTCCATCAGGAAGAGGGAGAAGATGATGCAGGTCCAGGGGCTGTGTGTTCCGAGGCCTTGAGGGCAGTCAGAGAGATGGGCAGGGGGCCGGGTTGGCTACGGTGTCCGTTTGGACTTGATCTTGAGAGAAACGGGAACCGTGGGAAACCTTTGACGAATTTAAGCAGGAGAATGGTAGGATTGTGCTTGTGTTTTAAACGACCGCTTTGGCCTCGGTCTGGAGACTCAATTCTAGGGCAAGAGAGGGCACAGGCTGCCAGCTGGGAGGCTGCTTCAGGGCCCAGGTGGCAGGGGAAAGGTGGTGTGACAGAGCTGAGAGTGGCGTGGCAGTCCAGGGGAATGCCCCTGGGAGGAGCCAGCTATGACACAACTGAAGGATGGAGTTGAAGGTGACTCCTTTTTTTGTCCTAAACAGCTGGGTGGTGTGTCACTGAAATGAGGATGGCTGGGAAGAGCAGGTGCCGTGACAGATCGGGGACTTGTTTGGGGCATGTTGAGTTTGAAGCAGGTTCCAGTGGGAGAGAGGCTGGGCCAGAGGTGGAAATCCGAGGGCCGTCGGGACTGGCATCGGGACTGACCCCTTGGGAGCGCTCACCGGAGGGCAGGCCGGCCAGCCCAGCTCTGTCAGCAGCCATGCGCCCTCTGAGGATAGGGCGTGGGTCCTTCTCGTTCACAGCCTCCTTTTCTTGTTTTTGTAAAGTAACAGACGCGTGGCCCATCTGTAGCTCCCAGTGGACAGAAGACTAAATCCTGGATACCCAGGAATGGGCCCGCACCCACTTACACCCCGCAGATGACATTCCCTCACGGCTGCTAACAGTTCGGGTGCTTTGGAGACCGGGCTGGTTTATCCGCTCCGGCATCTCCTGAGGGATCAGCCATTAGCTCGTTACTTTGGAACAAGCACACTTTAATTCTAGTGACACTTCCAAGGCTCTGAGGTGGATTCTGCATTCATAAGAATACTTCCCAACTTTATCAAAGCCAGCAGCAGAAAGGACTTATTTGGCATTTGATGGCAGTAGAACTATTTTAGAAATGTCACACTGTCCTTCCTGCCTCAAGGGTGTGTTTTAATAGCATGGGTTCTGGCCTCTGTAGTGACTGCAGTCATTCTCGGGTGAGATCCATGGTGGTCTTGATCACTGCCCTCTTCAAGTAAGCGAAGGAAGGATTCTGGGTGCAATGGCAGGCTGGCCCCTCATTTATAGGAGAGGGTTTTCTGTGATGTTAAATTATGACTCACTGGTACATCTTTGGGCCCCTGCGTCCTGAATGCTTTCATCACCCCCTCTGTCTAGGCCCCATGGAGAAGGACTGCCTGGGGTGACACAAAAACCCTCCACGCAGGCAAATCCAAACTCTCACCCCAGCTTGCACCCCTTGGGAAGTCACTTAACTTTTCTGAGCCTCAGCTACATCTGTCAGTGAGCTTGTAGTAATACCTAACTTGTGAAGATTCACCAAGTGTCTTAGACTATGCTGGCTGCCATAACATTTACCATCATGAGTGGCTTATAAACAACAGAAATGTATTTCTCACAGTTCTAGAACCTTGGAAATCCAAGTGCTAGCACACTCCGTGTCTGGCGGGAACAGACTTTCTGGTCCCGAGGTGGCCATTTTCTTGCAGTGCCCTCACATGGCAGGAGAGACAGGGAGCTCTCTGGGGTCTCTTTTATCAGAGCACCAATTCCAATCACAAGAGCTCTGCCCTCATGGCCTCATCACCTCCCAAAGGCCCCACCTCTGCATGCCGACACGTTGGAGATTAGGTTTCAACATATCAGTTT
This sequence comes from Prionailurus viverrinus, assembly GCF_022837055.1. Classification (NCBI taxonomy): domain Eukaryota; kingdom Metazoa; phylum Chordata; class Mammalia; order Carnivora; family Felidae; genus Prionailurus; species Prionailurus viverrinus. Next base: position 43,151,575 of record NC_062575.1, on the reverse strand, counting down.
TGTGGGGGGAGACAGATATTCAGCCTATAGCATGGAGCCTCAGTTTCCTCACCTGCAAAACAGAAGTGGTCTCCCTTGGTGGTTGATGGCTCAAGGCTTGAATGAGAGTAGAAGTCAAGTGCTAACTCAGCTTAATAAAATGTCACCTTTTGAGACTTCTTGTGTGCAAGGCACTGTGCTAAGCACTTGACATATGTCACCTCATTCAAAGAGATATTTTGCTTATGCTTTAAGCTAGGTGCTCCGATTATCCCCATTCTACAGGTAAGGAAACTGAGGCACAGGGAGATGATTTGCCTGAGGAAAAGCCAGGGGCTGAGCCCAGGTCGGTAGTTCCCGGATCTTGTGCTGCCCCTTGTATATCTGAGGGGCACCCTGGAGGAGTGGGGGGGGGCGCCTGAGTTTCAGCCATTTCGAAGTCCCCTCTAGGCCACTGCAGATGCAGGGGTGCTCAGAGGCCCCGGCATGGGTCTTGTGTGAGGTCAGCGTGTGCAGGTAGGTGCCCAGGACTGTGTGGCTAAGCCTCCTTCAGCACCATGCCCCCTGCCACTCATGCACCCCGGCTCCTGGTTAGCTGCTGGGCTGGGGATCTGGGATTCCTCCCAGAGCCTATCTGATAGGCAAGGAGCAGCCTCTGCTAGCACAGAGGACGCTTCCTTCCTAGTGTTTGTTTGGGCGTCATTCATTTCCTTTCTGTGACTGCTTTATTGTTTTCCATTCTCTCAAGCAGTGCCTTTTTGATTTCCTGTAAATTCCTCTATCATCATACTCTTCCCCAGAAACACAAGATCATAACTGATAATTTCTTTTCTTGTGCTGGGTATTGCAGTTTGGATGTGGAGGTCAAAAGTTGAAACTTAAGAGCAGGCGTCTCACTTCCATAATTTAGGCTGTGGTTCTCCTTTCCTGTTCTGCAGATGATTAAATTGATCTGAAGGCAGGTTAGGAAATAAAAGGAGATACTTTTGTGCAGTCTTAATAGCTCGGCGCCTTGGATTTCAGTTAAGTACCACTGGAAGCGTCACAGAAGAGCAAGCATGTCAGCAATTGCCGTGTGCCTTCTTGGGTTTTAAGAGAGACTGTGTTAAATTGAGTCACACGCCGATTTTAGAACTGTTAATTACACAGAGTGAAGGTGTCCTGCGTGTTTTAATCCGGCAGTGGAATAACATACCTGTTTCTCCTTCCCCTGGCTTTCTGTGCACAGGAGATGGTGAGGTGTGGATGGCACAGCAGGACCCTGCATCCTGGTAACACGTCCCGAATTAGAAAAGATACGTAGATGATGACCTAGATTCTTGGTGTGTACGTGAAAAGTCTTCCAGTAGGGTTGCTGCCTTTGTCTCCTGAGGAAGAGGCATTTAACCCTACGTTAACAGGAAAGCCAAGTGGACAGTGGGGATCCTAGGGCAGAGTGACTGTGCTCCAGAAGGCAGCAGATGGGGTGTGGGCACATCAGGCAGAGGGGAAGGCGTGGCCGGGCCCCAGTCAGCAAACGCAGAGGTGGACCCTCCCGTGCCTCCCCTGCACGTGGCCCACGCCACGTCTCAAGCACACTCAGCTCACTGCTGAGCGAAACCGCTATTTTCTTCATGGCTCTGATTTCTTTGAGAGGGCTTATTGATTGAGCCTCCTGAAGATATGTAATTCCAACTAGCTCTTTCCTTTCTGTCCCTCCTGTTGTTCTGGGATTTTATCCTTTGCAACACCAGGTCATGGGGTATAGAGGGAATGGATGTGGGGTCCTGTGGCATTGAACTCTGCCCGCCTGCTCCCACAGACCCATCCCCTGCACATTCATCTCTAGGAGGGATGGAATACTTGTCCCTTCAGATGGGTTTTGTTCAACACGGTGGCACTTTGACACTTAGACACTGATTTTGGAAATACTTCATTCTGTCTTGCTACTATTTTAATTAGTGGAGCATTCATACCTCAGTTCATTAATGCCTTAATCCTGGGTTTAATGCCCAGAGGCAGTTTTGTGACCTATGCATATTTAAGGGGAAAAAAAACAGATTGCACAAAAAAAATCTCAACCTAGTCCGGTTTTTGTCATTTCCGGCCTGTTGCAGGGGACTCTGGGCCTGGCGTAGTGAAGGGACTTTCTCCCCACTCCTGCTCCCCTGCCCATAGCGCTGCCTTCCCCCTGAGTGGCCCGCTGGCTGTGATGATGCTCACGGGTGTGGCCGCAGGCCTGGGGACTCTGCACGAGTGCCACATCGCCTGCACACATCAGCCACCTCCTCTTGCTAGTCGAGGAGCCTGAGCTGTTTCCAGCGCAGACTTGTTAACTGCATCTTGTCCTGTCCTAAGCCTGGGTCCTCTGATGCCTCGTGGAGGAGGCAGCCTCGGTCCCTTCCTGGGGATAGAAAACTTGCAGATTATATTGCTTGTTGCCACCCCACACATCCCGGGGCCAAACAAGGCTGGGGCCGAGTGTGACACTAGGCATCCCTCACCCTGGAGGCCACTGGGACAACAGAGGCCGGGCCGTGGTGGAATCCCTTTTTCCTTATCTTTTCCTGCCCACGAGTAATGGAAATAGCCTCCTCAGGCTCAGGGTAGTCAGTCCTTCCCGAAGATAGCGAGAAATTGCCAGATGCTGGAAAGTCTTGTTATTTTTTTACAGTAATCTTAAAAACCGTTTCTGGTGCTTGTGTCCTGGAGATAAGGGGGCCAGGCTGAACGCCCGGCACCTGGACAAGACTTAGGCCCAGAGTGCCCTGTGGATAATCAGGTGAGCCAGCACACAGGCATCTGTTCTCGGGGTCTTTAAAGCTTGGATTCATTTGGGCCAGGCCGGTTTCGTTGGAGAACTGCCTTTGTGGCATAGTTTGTCCTGATTCAGTTTGATTTCTTTCTTTTTTCTTTTCTTTTCTCTTTCTTTTCCTCCTTTCTTTCTTTCTTTGTTTCCTTCCTTCCTTCCTTCCTTCCTTCCTTCCTTCCTTCCTTCCTTCCTGTGTTTGTTTTTGAGAAAGAGACAGAGTGCAAGCAGGGGAGGGGCAGAGAGAGAGGGAGACACCCAAAGCAGGCTCCAGGCTCCAAGGTGTCAGCCCAGAGCCTGACGCAGGGCTTGAACTCATGAGCCGAACCGTGAGATCATGACCTGAGCCGAAGTCAGATGCTCAACCGACTGAGCCACTCAGGAAGCCCCCTTTTTTTCAAACATGACTTACAAGTAAGTCCTGAGTAAAGCAGCTAGAAGACTCATGTGTCATCTTCCACAAACTCAAATTGGGCCAGAAAACAGGACGTGGCCTCCATGGCTGGAAGTGCTTGTGTCTCTGATGAGAAGAGAATGTGGTTCCGGTCCAGGTCCCCTTGGAGGAGAAGCCAATGGCCACCAAAGCTTTTAAGCAAGGAAAAGCACGATCACATTTGCATTTACTAAAGATCCGCAGCCGCTGTCCCTGAGCACATGGGCCTGGAGGCACGAAGAGGCCAGAGAGGTTGTCCAGGCCGGAGGCAGTGGGGTCTGGATGGAGAGAAACAGAGGGTCTGAGAGAGGGTATAGAGGTGGAATTGCAGCCCTTGGTCATCACTTGGATGTGGGAGCAATGGATAGAGGACAGGAAGGGATCTGGGATGGCACGCAGGTCTCTGTTGTAAGTGGCAGGGGGGCGCTGCAGCTGTGGGGTGAGGTGGGGGAGGTGGCGTCCTGCCGAGCTGGCGGTGCCTGGGGGACCTGCTGGTGGAGGAGCGGCTGAGAGGCCTGTGCCACAGACAGCCATTTGGGAGCAGGTGCAGGGGCAGAGTGGAGAGGGGGAGGGAGGGAGGCCTTATTGGGAGATGGGAGCAACCCAGTGGTGCCAGGGGAGGCGGGGGTCACTGTGCTGCTTCCTCTCCACACTCAGGGAAGGCCTCTGAATTTGGCAGCCTGGGGTCCTCCCACACATTATGAGAGGGGGGCTGGCAGGGGGTAGGGGTGGGCTGAAGGGAGAAGAGGAGAGGGGAAAGAGGAGGGAAGGGGATGGGGGAGAGCTCTGAGATCAAACACGAAAGCTCCTCTTGCTCCCCGCCTAAAACAAGGACAGTTGTGGTTTCCCTTCCAGAAACGTGGCGGAGTAGTGGAGGATAGAGCTTGGCTGGAGGAGGAGGACGGGGGGGTGGGGGGATGAGGAGGAAGGTGGGTGGTCGTAGAGCTCCCGGTAATAGGGGCCACGTGGGCTCCGAACCCAGGTGTGTGTTGGGGTGCTGAGCCTGATCCACCCCTTCCCTTGTAAGTGGGTGGGGAGGAGGACGTGAGTGGGGAGGGGAAGGCTTGAGAATTTGGAGAGGAGGGGAGAGAGAGGAGTGCATTTATGCACTGAGCTGGGGAGGGGGCCCAAGGAGGGGAAGGGAGAGATCTTGGGGAGATAAAGTTAAGAGGAGCCCTCCCGCCCTGCACGCCCCCGCGCAACTCACAGCAGAACTGGGGCCGTGGCGAGACCGGTGGGGCTGGTGACTGGGAGCTTTTGCTGTGCCATCCGCCCGGCCGCGGATTTTCCCAAGGCCTTCATGGCCCTGGAACATGGGGGCAGCAGGCACGGGTTCTGGCTCATCCCTCGTGAGGGTTTGGTCAAGGCCACGCGGATGGGTGGGAACAGGGCCTGGGGGTCTGGAATTTTGGCAGGAGTGGTAGCTGGCAGGTTGGACCAGAGGTCTAAGCCCAACAGAGGGTCAGAGGGTTGGAGGCGGGCACAGCCTGGGCCCGGTTCCCACCTGCGTTGTTACTTTGGTCATCACCGCATTTGAGAACAGAGAGGCCCGCTCCTTGCTTACCAGTCGCTCAGGCTAGAACCGGGCAGGCGGCAGTGGGGAGCAAAGCATCAGGCTGCTAGGTTATCCTGTGAGTGGATTTGGGCCTGAGGAGCCTGAGCTGCTCACCTGAGTCCTGCTCTGGCTTTGGGCCCTCACCTCCAGGGCACAGGAAGCAGCTCTCTGGTCCCCAGGTGGGCTGCTCCCAGTGTCCTGGTGGAGAATCAGAGACACCTTATGATGATAAAGAGCCAAATGTCAGCCTTCAGGGACTCCTTCTCAAGAAAGAAAGGATGTTCATTTGGGAAAAGTCTCACTGGGCTCAGGGGTTTGTATTTTCCACATCCCCCAGAAAGCTTACAGTCTTAGGAGGGCGTCTCGGTGCTCCAGGATACCTTTGTCACTTCCCCGTGGCAGATGGCTGGCTGTCCCAGCTGGATGGCACCATGCAGACGGCATGAGTCAGTGGCTGACTGCGGCTACTTCTGTGCAGTCTCCAGAGGTTTGCTGCCCCTGATGGAGGTGGGGGCACCTTCGCTGCCATCCTTGGCCCGGGTCGGGCTTCAGGGCACAGATGGCGGCCGGACGAGAGACAGATACACTGTGAACAGAGGGGCGGGCCATCGTCAGACACTCTGGCTTTGCTGATCCGGAGGTTGCTCGAATGTGTCCCCTTCATGAGAGGGAGGGGAGCTTTGGTGAAGCCGGCCATGGGGGATGCACCGAGGATGCTGGGCTGTTAGTGACTGGTCGCGGCCACCACTGCCCATGGCCTAGAGTTGCTTATTCGAAGTGGAGGGGTAGACAACCAGTATTTCTGTAGCTTCTCTGGTTGAGTCTTACTTGGCAATGAGATCGATTACAAAAAGACCTAAGGAGATCTGGGAAAACTAGCATGAATTTACTATGAGGACCCCAGGACCCCCTGGAGTCCAGTGGCAGGAGGCACAGCTAAGTGTCAGAAGGACAGGAGGGTCTCTGGGTTGTGCCTGCCTGCCCCACACAGCACCCCCTCTCTTCTCGTGTCTTCCTGGTCTCCTCTCTGCAGACCAGCTGTTTCCACAATTCTTACCTGCACTCACAGCTGGAAGTGGCTGCACCACCTGCTGTCCCCACTCCCACCCCTGGCTCAGAGTCAGGGGGTATTCCTGGGCTGCCCCGAGGGCAGGCAGGTGGGTAGGGAGGAAACGGGAGACCTCTTCAGCGAACTGGGCAGAGCCCCGGAGTCAGCACAGTTGATTCAGGTCTAAGAGCCTTGCCAGGTAGATTTTATCCCTCTTATGGATGGGGAAACTGAGTCTCAGTGAGGCAGGGTGTGTCTGGCTACAGAATCTGGGCCTCTTCCACCACCCACGGTGGGTTCCAGATCTTGAAACTGGAAACAGCCTGCATGCCCAAGGCTGGCATTAAATCAGGATGGGCAGTACTTAGCGCAGCGTATCCGTCCTGGGCCTTCGCGGTCCATCTGCAGCCTGGCTGGGCGCGAGCCGGCCCTGTGGTCCTTCCCAGGCTGTGCAAGGTGTGACGGGCCCCGAGGTCTCCCTGGCAGGGGTGCGTGGGGTGGAGGCGGTGGTGGAGGGGCTCGTTCAGCCAGCCCCTGCCGGGAGTCACTGACTTGCCGCTTTGTTCTCTCTGAAGCCGAGTCTTTAAAACGGACATGGAGCTGGAGGTTTTGCGTTACACCAACAGAATCTCCAGTGAGGCCCACCGGGAGGTAAGTTGGGCACAGGCTCGTTGGGGTGCTGGTAGCTGGGGTGGGTGAGTGGTGTTGCTCTGAGCAGGGCAGGAGGGCCCCATTGGGATGGGTGGTCTTGGGGAGCTTTAGTCCCAAGTGCCCCATGAACAGGCAGCAGGTGTCCCTTCCAGCAGAGACTCGTGATGGCTCTTCTCTCTTCCCCCGTGGGGGCAGGGACAACAGAGGCTCTGCCCCTCTTCCTCACCTTAAGGCACCCACCCTCAGGGCATCTCCCAGCCACAAGTCCCCCACTTCCAAGAGGGCAGGGCTCTCCTTCCCAGCACTCCGGCAGGTTCCAGCTGCTTTTCAAGACTCTCTCGTCCTCACCCATGATTCAAGCACATGGATTACTGTCCTCCGTTTTCCAAAAACTGTCCTCCTTCCCAAACCTTCCCACTTTACCTGAGGAGCCAGAGCAAGTAAGGAGGCGCATTTCTTGCAGGACGGTCAGGGTGACGGGTGGCCTGGTGCCTGCTTAGTGGTGGTCGTGGCTTTGTGCGTTTGTGAGTCACAGCCTCTTGTATGCGTTTCATTTTCTGCACGTTCTATGACGGCTAAACAAAGGAAACCTTTTAGGACGGTCACTGTCGCTCTCTGAGCATCAAGTATTCACCAGGCATCTGGATTAAATCTTTGCCGCCCTCGGTCTGCCGCTGCCTGTGCCGTAGAGCTGGGTACTGGATGCCCGCTGGCTTCCAAATGGAAGTGCTCCAGAGTGGTTTAAATAAACTGTGCGGCTTTCGGAGCTTTAAAAAAGTTCTAATTTGTTACATTTCTGCACCACTGTGTGCACATATCACTCTTTTTTTTTTTTTTCAAAGAAGAGATTCTTTTGAAAAAGTGCTATACATTATTTATAAGGCAGTGTTACTTATCTCCTTAATACAAATGTCTTTGCTTAATATCCATCCTCCAGGTAATGAAGGCTGTAAAAGTGGGAATGAAAGAATATGAGATGGAAAGGTAAGCTGCCGTGTTTCTCTGGGTAAAGATTAAAATGTAAAAAACAGTAATTTATGTTCCCTGAGCAAGTAACAGATGAGGCGCCACAGCCCCGCGCACAGATTGAGTGGGGATCGTGAGCAGGGCTTTGGCATCGTGGGCAGAGGATTTGTCTTCCGACTGTGGCCACCTCCCCGGCTCTCGGCGGAGTGTTTGATGGTAATGGTCTCTGATTACTTTTCAGGATGGTTTAGTGCCCCATCATTCCACTCTTGGACTTTGTTTCTGCAATTTGCAGGAAACTTTACCAAATAGCTGCTATTGTGACTCTGAAAGCCGCTAGTAAAGAAAGCTTGCCATTTTTATGTGTAAACACTGCCATTATGTCTGCTGTGCTTGGATGACTGGGTCGAGGAATGGTTAAGTGGCTCGTAAAGCATTCTGGAGAACTCCATTGACCTTGGGCTCCAATTAGGCTATAGCGCCCCACTGGAGCGCTTCCCGGGGCTGCCGAGCATGAGGGGTGTGGCCTGGCCAGCGCCTCAGCCCCTCTTCAAGACCCAGGGGTCAGCAGGTTGCTGCCCATGGCATGAGGAAGCCCTTGGGTCAGACCCAAACTGCTCCTGTGGCTCTCCTCCCACCCAGGTCCTGGGGCAGGAGGCCCCCAGTCCCGGGTCTCCCGCCAGTGACAGTACCGTCTAGAAGCTCCACTGGGGAGAGGACACCCCCTGTGATATAATAAGAAACACATATTTGGTCTCTGCCCCCATCTCCTGGCACAGAGCTTCTAGAACCCTTGGAATTCTTGAATTATTCATAATAAGCCCCTTTCAAGGGCACCTGAGTTTATGCTAATATGGTGACTTGTGGAAGGTGGGCGCTGGTTGCTGGAGGAACCACTGCTGAGATTAGGGGGTTGGAACTTGCAGCCCCCCCTCAAACTCCAGGGAAGGGGAGAGCGGCTGGAGGTGGACTTCTGACCAGTGATTTACTCAGTCGTGCCTGCAGAAGGGAACGTTCATAGAAACCTTACACAGTGGGGTTGGTGGACACGTGGGGGGGTGCTGGAAGGGTGGCGACCTGGAGGGGGCATGGAAGCTCCTTGCCCCTCCCCCATACTTTGCTCTGTGCCTCCCTTTTCTGTTTGGCTCTTCTTGAGTCGTATCCTTTCTAATAAAGTGGTGATAGTAAGTAAAACACTTTCCTGGGTTCTGTGAGCCATTCTAGCAAATTATCAAACCCAAGGGAGGGGGTCACAGAAACCCCCAGTTTATAGCCAGTCAGCCAGAAGTACCAGAGGCCTGGACTTGCGATTGGTGTCTGGAGTGGGGGCAGGCTTGTGGGACTGGAAGGTCTGTACTCACTCTGGCCGTTCATGTCAGAATTAAATTGTAGGACGTCCATTTGGTGACCACAGAGAATTGGAAGATTGCTCGGTGTCACTCACATTTGGTGTCAGAAGTATACATACAGAAAAGAGTTTCACCTTTATGCTGCCCGCCCCATGGCGGGGTGCCCCTTGTACGGGTTTGGTACTGTCACCCCTTCCCCACTTTGCTGAGTCCACCCGGGTGCTCTCGGGGCCCGCTGTGCCTCCACGTCCCTCTCTCAGCCTTTGTGGCCTGCCTGCTTTGTCAGTGTGGGGTGAGGCTGAAGTGCAGACAGAATCAGCAGTGGACGCTGTGGGCATTTCTGTTCACCTCATGTGGCTTGGGGATCAGCATCATTTTCAAAGTCTAACCCTGAAAGAAGTCCAGAACAGAGGGCCTCTGTGTTTCTCTCCTCTTACCCCGAGTAGTGAGAGGTTAACATGGCCTTGAGGGCCCTTGTTGCTGTGCAGTCCCAGGAGGGGGCACGGAACAAGTGCTTCATCAAGGACCCAGCTCTGTCACGCTGGAGGAGGACAGGGACAGGCACGCAGAGCTGTCCCAGCTTTTGCCTCCACGTGTCTGCTGCAGTGCGGTATCTGCTCTGGTAGTCCCGCGGCCCCTGCCCCCCGCCAGGATCAGGGCCAGGAGGGGTTCTACAGGGCTACCTGGGAGGTGGGCCGGGCAGCGGTCCCCCAGATTGGCACTGCCCCCACAAATCTGTTCCCCGCTGAATCGGCCCATAGCTGATGCCTCAAATAAAAATAACCCAGAAATTAGAGCAGGACTAGCTTGCCCCAGGGTGGAGCCCTAACGTCTACTGTGCGGTGGCAGCCCCGTGTCCTAAGCTGCCGGAAGTCCAGCTCCAAAGCTGGCTCCTGGGAGGGACATGAGCTGCCCTCCCACCCACTGTCCAGAGCCTGAGGCCGCTGCAGCCCAGGTGGGCCTGTGTGTGAGCTCTGGCCAGCGGCCCTCGGAATGCTTCCCCCAGCTCCTTGCTCCCCGACCCAAGGCAGTGCAGGGTTTTTTTTTTCTCTTTTCATGAGAAAGTTCAGAAATCCACCACGCTATGCAAAAAGAGAAAAGAATAATATAATGAGCCTGAAAGTCCCCAGCAGAGTTTGTGTTTCCTTTTGTTTTGCTATAGTTATATTTAAAACCAACCCCCACGGGGCACCTGGGTGGCTCACTCAGTTAAGCGTTCCACTTCGGCTCAGGTCATGATCTCACGGTTTGTGGGTTCGAGCCCTGCGTCAGGCTCTGTGCTGACAGATTGGAGCCTGGAGCGTGCTTCGGATTCTGTGTCTCCCTGTCTCTCTGCCCCTCCCCCCCCAAATATAAATAGACATTAAAAAAAGTTAAAACCAACTCCAGACATGATGTCATTTCACCTGTACATACAGCAGTAGGTGTCTCAGCTGATGAGGGTTTTTTTCCCTTTATGTAACCACCACATCATTACCACATCTAACCAAATTAACAGTAATTCCTTAATCTTACTAATACCTAGTCCACGCTGGTCTGTTTGCATCAAGATCCGGAGTCTCCACGTTGAGTTTGGCTGTTCTTTGAAGGGGTCTTGGTTAAGCTGAGCTCTGGGGACACCATACCTTCGTCTTCAAACTGCTCAGTGCCCCCGCCCTCCAGTCCCTTGGCCCCACGGCCGCTTCCTCTGTGGATCAGAAACATGAGCCTGAAGCTCACAGCAGAGCAGCTGTCCTGAGGATGCCAAGTGGCATTAATTCAGCTTGACTGGATGCACCAGGTGTGCATGCTATCGTGCACCTACTGTATGCCTTGCACACGCTACGGCTGGCTGCAGGAGGTGCACATGGGAAGCTGAGAACAGGGACGTTCCTGGGGCACAGCACTGGGGGATTGGGACTGTGCTGGGGAAAAGCTGAGGCAGAGACGATGAGAACCAGGCGGAATCTGTTCCTGGAGGACAGGTGAGCAGGGTGACCTTTGGGGGCTGAGGGTGTCACCCCCGAAGGCAGTGGGAAGATGGTTGTCATTGTTAACCTTTGGGATGTCCCAGGCCAGATTTGAGGAGGCCAGTGCCAGCTGAAGCCCCTGGGGACACGTGCTGTGGTGAGATGGGCTGACTTCTCTCTGCCTCAAGCTTCCTCCCCACAGGCACGTTTCTCTGTCATTGCCCGGGTGACTCTGTGACACAGTTTTGTGGTTGGTGTCCTTGGGAGGCTGGAGGCTTCTTGAAGTCCTGTCTCCTTTATCCCCAGTGTCTGCCCCACAGTTGGTGTCAGGAGATATGTGTGGGTGAGTTGGATGGATGGATGCGAGAGAGAAGAAAATGTCCTGAGCTATTTTTTGCTGTCCTCTATGCCACCATGAACTTTGAGAATTCTTTTCTTAACTAGGTGGGGAGTATAAAATCCTCTCTAAAGCAGGTATTGTTTCCCCATGGGGTGTGGCCCTTTTAATGCCAGGCTGGACCGATGCCCGGGAAGGCCCAGGGAGCCCAGGTTCCTGTGCAGGCTGCTGACCCATGGGCCCAAAACAGCATCCCTGGAACCTGCTGGACATTGTGCCAGGAGCCTGACCAGCCCCACAGAGGGACACAGGGCAAGACGAGCAAGGACTCCTGTGTGTCAGGACTTGGGGGCAGGGTGGGAGCCTGCCCAGGGGATGGGGGGTTGAGACGGGCTGATTTTCTCAGAAGAGGGCAGACCATCAGGGCAGTGGTGCCCAGACTCAGGCCAAAGAGATGCTGGCCTGGAAACCCGGTCCTCATCTTTGTTTGTCTGTTTTATAATCAAAGGTTTGTTATACAATCTTGAGGGCATGTTAAAAGAAAAAGTGAGCTGATGGCGTTTATTAGGACCCCCCTCTCCTCTGGGCTGTGCCTGTGAGTAGGGTTTTCAGAGGGAACGAACATCATTTTCTGCAGTTGAGGTATAGTAAATTGTGTTAAAGCGAGAAGACGTTAATGTGTGGGTAAATCGGGCGCCAAGGGCACCTGAGCGCAGGCCCAACCAGGCTGTCCATTTTACCGCCTCATATTATTTCACATTAAGAGGCATAACCAGCTTGTAGCCGGCTGGTGTGGGGCTGGCGGCAGAACCAGTTACCTGCAAACGCTAATTTAGAGCAGGCTCAATTGGCTGCGTAAGCAGGTCCCGGCTCACGTTTGCCACAAGGAGATTAATAACGATGTTTTGGACAGCCTGGGACCTTAGTTGAAATTATGCTTTCTCTCCAGGCTGTGAATGGGGCATTTGGGGCTCTCCCGTGACCACTTCCGTGGGGGTCGTGGGAGGGATTTAAAGGCAGAAGGTCTGTGAGGTGTGCTGGGGGACTGCGTGGCTGTCCGTCCTCCTCCCCGGGCTGGGGTCCTTCTTGGCAGACGCCCCCGACCCTGCCTGGAGACCCTTGACAAGGCCTGGGTTTTTCCCTGCTGTTGTGTCCCCACAGCAGCCCACACCGGTAGCCTCCTTGGTTGCTGAAGAACTCGCTCCGCTGTGCTGGCCGTTCTGAGGTTGTCTTACCTCCCCTGCCCTCCGGCAGGGCCGAGTGAGTCATGATTCTGTGCACTCGGTGTGCCCTCTGAGTCCAGACCGGGCATGGGAGATGGGGGCCAAGCGGAAGGGTCTCCTCCCCTGACGCTGTGCGCCCGTGTGTGCACGCACACAGACATCACCCACTGACACCACACACACTCCCCACAGACCTATACACCCCCCGACACCACCCACCTATACCACGCATACATATGCCACACATATGCACACTACACGCCCCATCACTCACACCACACAGACGCACGTATCACACACACAGTTACAAAGTACTGTGCACACACCCCCCACATCGTGCACCACCTTGTACACCACACTGCTCACACACCATGTACACTCACACCTGCACCCACGTATACACCACACACACACACACACACACACTCACACACTCTCTCTCTCTCTCTCTCTCTCTCTCTCTCTCTCTCCACGTAAGCTGTGCGGTGCTGGGTCTTTCAGTTCACCCACCCCAGGGAGCAGGTTGCAGAACCCTTGCTGTGTTGTTGTACAATAAGTCCGTTTTTTTTTTTTCTTTTTTTGAGGACTAGAACGCTTAACTGCAGTGAGGATAATTGGAAGATGGGGAGAGTTTTCAGGAAAACGCCACAACCACAAGCCTACTAACTCGCGGCGATTATGGCTGTAGAAACACAGGCAGCTGGCGCAGACAAGCTGCTTTTCCCTGTCCTGCCCCCTGACCCGAGCCCTAGGTCTCACCAGGCACAGGTGACCCCCGAGCTCATCCCTCACTCCCAGCTCCCCCACAGGACCCACAGACTCCCCGGCTTCTCTGTTGTATCTGCAGGGGCTGCATTTCCAGGTGTCCTGAGACCGCCGGGCTTTCTCAGATTAGCTCCCTCTTTGTCCAGCCCTCCCGGTGCACTGTAATCCCCGAAGGACCATCTCTCAGGTGCCTGGACCCGCGTGCCCCACTCTGGCTCTGGGTCTTGCCGGGGGCTCTCCGTGCTGGATGTGGTGGTCAGACATGGCCCTGTATGGCTCTGGCCGTGCCCCTTATGGGTCGTGCAGAGGATCCAGGTTTCACTGGTGATGGATGTTACCAGGAAGCCCGTATTCTCCTCCTTGGAGGCTCTGGAGATGTATAGCTTTCAGTCCCCTGGGAGTGGACCATCTAATGTGGTCTCCCTCTAGGCAAGCCTGGGTGTCAGTAAGGCCACCCTCAGTTTACTTTCCTCCATGAAGGTGCTAGAGTTTTGCTCGGGGCCTTTGGGGCAGGTGTGGGTCCAGTCAGCCTCTGACCCTGAGCCCCCCTGCGTAAGAACGGATGTGACAGGCCTTCTCTGTGGGCCTGGTCACTGTCGTGGGCATGTCCTGTCCCCTCCATGGCAGGCACATCCTCTCTCCACTGGCCACCTTGAGGGACGAAGCCACGGCACGGCTGGCTCATAAAGGGCCTGCTGAGACCCCAGGTCTGGGTGTGGCGGAACCCGTTCTTTGCCTTGTGTTGTGAGGCTGATGCAGGTTTCCTGCCAGCACTTCCTTGGCTGTTGGAGGCAGGCCACACTCGGCCTACCACGAGAGGGGTCAGGAAACCCCCATCTGTTTGGTATACCCTTCAGGAAGGCAGCCCACGAAACTGCACCCAGCTGGCTGTACCTCAATGAGCTGAGCGAGCCCTTTCTAAGAGGCAGGCCCACCTTGGGGAGACAATTCCTAGGTGTTCAGAACAGGCTTTGCCTCATCCTGGGCCATCCCGTACTGGGCAGGGCAGGTCCCGCGTGCCCACCAGCCTTCTGTGTCCGCATGACCAGACATGAGGGAGGGGAGTAGCTCTCTCTTCGAGGTTCAGCAGACCCCGTGTCTGAAAGTATAGCTGGGACCTTGGTGGTGGAGGGGCTGTGGGCCTCTGAGGCTTAAAGCAAGGTAGCGCGTTTTGCCCACAAGAGTAACTGGAAAATGGGTGCATTTAGGGTGCAAACAGGTCTGGTATTCGGCCGGAAAATGTGGACAAAGAACCAGAGAGAAAGGCTTCCTGCAAATAAGCAGCCTGGTTGATGCAGCCCTAGTTAGAGCTTTTGGGGACAAAGCCAATAGAAATAGGCATTTACTCTTCAAATGCCCGGGAAATTGCCCCCTGAGAATCCTGGTAAGTAACAGCGGTGCCCGCAGGCATCTGTATGGATTTTCCTGTAGTATTTCACCATTGAACCCGATTCTGACCGTTGACTTCTCATAAATAGATATCATCAGCTTAAGGAAGTAGTATTTTCTTCCTGACTTATGAGAAGATTTTATCAGGAAAAGATGTTGAATTTTGTCAGATGCCTTTTTGGCGTCTCCCTTGGCCTTTTTGTGTATATGTGTTTCGAGGAATTGATAAACTTTTAATTTTATGATAGTTTTGGATCACAGAAAACTTACAAGTATATTAGCTAGTTCAGGCATACCCCATACCCATTTCCCCCTGTCGTTAACATGATTGGCACATTCGTCACAGCTCGTGGACAACGTTGACACATTATTACTATCTGAAGTCCACACTTTATTCCGTTTTCCTTACCTTTTACCTGATATTCCTTTCCTGTTCCAGGATCCCACCCAGGACACCCACTGCCTTTGGTTGTCCGGTCTCCTTAGGCTCCTCTTGGCTGTGACAGTTTCCCAGACGCCCTTACTTTTGATGACCTTCACAGTTTTGAGGCATGCTGGTCAGATACTTTGTACAAGATCCTTCAGTTTTCGTTTTTCTGATGTCTTTCTCAGGGTTACACTGGGGTCATGGGTCACTGGGAGGAAGACCACAGAAGCAGAGTGCCTCTTGGCATCGTGTCGTATCAGGGCTCCGTGCTGTCAACCTCACTTATCCCTGGTGTTGACCTCCCTCACCTAACAGGCAGCGTTTGTCAAGTTTCTCCACCATAAGCTTCTCTTTCCCCCCTCCCGTACCGCGTTGTGCTCTGTCCTCTTGGTTTGGAAGCGTCTACATATGCTGTCTGTAATTCTTCTGTGTAGGGATTTGTCTCTTCTTCTCCGCTTATGTATTTGCTGAATCACTCATTTATGGACTATTTTCTATCTATATGGACTCATAGCCGATTATTTTCTACTTTGAGTTAGAATCTGGTGTTATTTATTTTCTTGCTCCAATCATTCTAGCTTTGGGCATCGGGGGCTCTTTCAGTTAGGCTCCTGTGTCCCTCTGACATCACCCACCCCCGGTCAGTTTGCTTTCTGAGCTCTGTCTTACTTTCTGGCTCGGCAGGATGCTCCAGGCTCCTTTTGTGTGTTCCCCGCTCGAGCCCTAGAATCAGCCATTTCTCCGAGGAGCCGCGGTTCCTTTTATCGGAGCGGGGCATGAGACGCCAGGATCGGGCACTAGGTGTACCTTAGGTGGATTTTCTGCAGGGACCTCCTGGTGGGGAGCTAGTGTGGCGTCTGTGTCACGCACTGCTTCGTCACGGCGGATTTCTGCTGTAACAAACCGCATGACTGAGATGGGGAGGCAGTAAAGAGTGGTGGTTAGAGCACGGCCTCCGGAGACTGGTGCACCCCGCATCTGAATACCAGTTCTGCCACTCATTGTGCCTCAGTTTCCTCATCTGGGAACAAGGTAATAACAGCATTTCATAGGATGATTCGGAGGACCCAGTGAATCATTATGTGGACAGTATGTAGAGCAGGCCTGGCATCTAGTCCGCATCACCAGGACTGTTTTGTTGTTAACTCTTTTACTATAAAGGCTCAAAGTAGAGGATCGAGCTACACATTTTTTTTTGTTTAACTCCCTTTGCCATATTTTGAGAACAGGGTTTTTGAGACTGTGATTTGGGAAGTTCTTCATATTTTTCTGTTTTCTAGAACAGTTTAGAAAGCAGAGGGGCTTTGCAACAACATGGATAGAGTTGGAGAGTATTATGCTAAGTGAAATAAGTCAGTCGGGGAAAGACAAATACCATATGATTTCACCCCTGTGGAATTTAAGAAGCAAAGCAAGCAAACAAAGGGAAGAGAGAGAGAGAGAGAGAGAGAGAGAGAGAGAGAGAGAAACCAAGAGACTCTTAACTATAGAGAAGAAACTGATGGTTCCAGAGGGGGATGAAATAGATGATGGGGATTAAGGAGTACGCTTGTGGTGACGAGGACTGAGGCATGTACAGGACTGTTGGATCACTTTATTGTACGCCTGAAACTCATATAATATTGTATGCTGTCTGTATTGGAATTAAAATTAAAATTAAAGAAAAAGAAGGCAAAGAGGCATGTCTATTCCTTGAACGTTTAAAGAAATCAGAACTTATTGTTTCTTGGGGGGAGGATTTCTTGGACAACTTTTTCAGGTTTTCCTAAGGCATTGTTTCAGTCTGACTTTATCTTTTATTCCTCTTAGAGTTAGTATAGTACATTTTCCTGGAAGGGTGTTTTTCTTTTTTATCATTTTCTTTGTTTCTTTGTTTCTTTGTTTCTTTCTTTCAAATTTATTTTAAGAAAGAATGAATGAGGAAGGGGCAAAGAGAGGGGGACAGAGAATCTGAAGTGAGCTCTGTGCTGACAGCAGAGTCCAATGTGGGGCTTGACCCATGAACTGTGAGATCATGACCTGAGCTGAAGTCAGATGCTTAACTGACTGAGCCACCCTGGCGGCCCCATCTTTTTATTTATTTGTTTTTAATTTTTTTTAATTTATTTTTGAGAGCAAGAGAGACAGAGCATGAGTTGGGGAGGGGCAGAGAGAGAGAGAGAGAGAGAGAGAGAGAGAGAGAGAGAGACAGAATCCTAAGCAGGTTCCAGGCTCCGAGCTGTCAGCACAGAGCCCGATGCAGGGCTCGAACCCACGAACTGCGAGATTGTGACCTGAGCTGAAGTCGGACGTTTAACCGACTGAGCCGCCCAGGCGCCCCTTATCTATTTTTCTAAACTGAAGTATAGTTGACGTGTAATATTAAACTAGTTCTTGGAACGTTTTTATTCTCATCAAGAATTTTGAACTTATTAGAACCGGGTTATTTTATTATGTTAAATGTGAAAACCTGCTCTGTGTCTGTTAGTTACGTTTCCTTTCCTGTTCCTGACTGTCTGCTCTTTCTGTATGGGGAAGCTTTGTGTGGCCACTTTGATGGTATCTTCATACAATCAGCTTCCAGATGTAATTATCAGCTCCACTGCTGATCTGCCTCCTAGACCCCCAGTTTTATGCTTGTTCCTTTCTCCTCCCTTCCTGACCTCGTTATGAACATCTGTCTTTAAACTTCTTCAGTTGAAACTTCATTTTTTCCCAATCTTCTTCTTGTTGAGTAATAAATGAATTTTGGCTCATATATTTTTGATGCTGCCTTTACCATATCCTATGAAGTTTTAGCTGATTTGATTTTTGACCTAAGAAATGGACTAAGAGCATTTCTTCTCGTTTCCAGATAGATGTGGTTGGTTAATTTTCTTGGTTAACTTTTGGTTACTGGTTTTCACTGGAGTTAGAAAATGTAGGGGCACCTGGGTGGCTCAGTCGGTTAAGCATCCGACTTAAGCGCAGGTCATGATCTCACGGTTAGTGGGTTCGAGCCCCATATTGGGCTCTGCACTGACAGCTCAGAGCCTGGAGCCTGCTTCGGATTCGATGTCTCCTTCTCTCTCTGCCCCTCCCCCACTCACACTCTGTCTCTTTCCATCTCTTGAAAACAAATAAATGTTAAAAAAAAAAATTAAGAAAAAAAAAGTGTAGTCTATGTAAATTTTATTTTTTTTAATTTTGAGATTTTTCTTTGTGACCTATTTAAAATTATTTTTGTCAGTATTTTGTGGGATAAAATCAAACATTAAACATTTATTGGAAAATGTTAATTTTTTATTTTTAGAGTACATGCTTTGATGTACGGTTTCTCATCTTATTCCAGTTTTCTGCCTCGTCCCTTAATTTTGTGCATTTTCTCTAGGATTAAGAGAGGTGGTTTTATGAATTCCTCTGTGGTTCTTAACAGATTTTTGTGTTTTATTCATTCCCATGGTTGTTATGTTTTTTATTGTGTATTTTACCTTTGTACAGCTTCGAGGAACCCCTGTTGACCTAATTAATCTTTTTTGTCTTGAATTTGACTTTATCTGATACTGGTTTTGATAAGTGTGTGTGTGTGTGTGTGTGTGTGTGTGTGTGTGTGTGTGTGTGTGTGTGTGTTTGCATTTTCCTGGTGTATCTTTGCTTACTCTTGCTTTTAACTTTCTCAGCTGCAGTTTTTGTGTTCCAGATGGAGGGCCCCTAGGTGTTAGGAGAGCCATTTGCATCCGTCTTGATGACCAGAAGGTTTCCTCTCTCATGCGCTTTGGTGCTTTCTGGCTCTGTACCACCTTTCAGGATTTTAAATTTTTTTGTCATCCTGGAAAGTTGCTGAAGTTTTCTTTGTTCTACACATTCCACTTTTGGTGTAGAGTTACTTTTAAATTAAGAAGAAAGGCCCTGTGTTTCTCTATAGTCTCTACCTCTGTGAAAAATATCGATTCTTCACTTTGAAAAATGAGACATTCAGCATGGTTTTACTCTTCATCCTCCCCCACCACCTCTGCCTTCCAGTTTTTTACGATCTGACTTCTCTTTCCAGCAGTTATTTTCAACATTTGTGTTGTTTTATAATCATGTTTCTAACAGTTCAGAATTAGCACTGTCTCACTGAATCCAGTGTGGACCCCTGTTTTGTACCATGGTTTTCCTTTCCTTGAATGCTTTCGCTTTGACCTTGCACATCGGAGAGTTTTTCTGCTGCCTCCTCTGTGAAGGATGGTTTCACTGGGTATTGAATCTTCATTCCATGAAACCATACCCTCCATTGTTGCCAGAGATCTTAGGCAAATCATCTTCTTTCTCCTTTCTAGGGAACTTTGTAATTTTCTTGCCTTGATGCTTATAGGAGTCTTTCTTTATTCTGAGGGTGACGGGATTTCCCAAGGATTGGTGCTGTTTCTTGGTGCTGGTCTGGGCTCCAGCCGTACTTAGGGTGTCAGAATCCCACCGGCCTTGCCAGCTGGCCTGAAGGCCCAGGCAAAGGCGTCCCCTTGAGAAGAGGTGTGAGCTCTTTGCGTTAGCATACAGTTCTGCAGCCAGTGGTCAGCAAGGGTCTTGGGGGGTACGGAGGGCCACACGGTTCAAGTGTCGAGACATAGATCAGGTGTGTTCTGACTTAGGCCAGTGGCGGGTAGAGCATCATACGTCACACACAGACCAGATGGGGTAGAGGACACAGCAGGTTGACTGTGATCTAGGTGATAGGTCCTGTGATGTCAGCAACAGCCCTGTGGAGTTAGGAGCAGCTTGGCCACAAGCGAGGCTGGTCTGTCCATGCAGGACAGGCCAGCAGTGGTGGCTGTTTGCACACTCAAGTGGGAATATCACGCCTGTGTGTTTCCTGTTATCTCCGTGGTCACTCCCCAGGGGCATTTATCCTCTTGGGTCACGTTATCCGAGACCTGGGATACTATCATTTATCATGTCACTCTGACAGACGTCACTCCCCAGTTTCTCTGTGGCTTCCTTCTCAGTTACAGAAGCTAATGTGGTGACCTGTTTAGGGGCCAGAAGCCATGCAGACAGGATTAGAGTTGTCCCTGTGAGCCTAGGATCTGGTTCTTTTTCTTTTTTTTTTTTTTTTTTTTTTAATGTTCATTTATTTTGAGAGAGAGAAAACATGAGGGATGGGGGCAGAGAAGAAAGAAAGAAACCCAAGCAGGCTCCATGCTGAGCACGGTGCCCGACATGGAGCTCAATCCCACGACCCTAGGATCATGACCTGAGCCGAAATCAAGAGTGCGATGCTTAACCAACTGAGCCACCCAGGCGCCCCAAGATCTGGTTCTTTAATCTGAACAATGAAACCTTTCCTCACTTCAGGATCTTCCTTTTAAATTCCTGCTCTGCATGGGGTTCCCTGGATGCCTCCTCTGGCCCTTATCTTTTCTGTCATGATTCCCACTTCTGCACCAGTAGAAAGTTCTCCTGCTTCTCTTCCCATTCACTTATGGTAACCGGCATACACCAGCTCTACTGCTCACTAATTATCCTTGTTTATGACTTGGCTACCACGACTTTGGTCTGGCTGTAGCAATGCTGAGCCTTCTCTTGGTGGCCGCAGGAGACCTCTTCTTCTCTGTAGCGGATCATTGAGTTGGCTGAGTTGGCTTTGGCCACACCCCATTAGCTGGCCTGCCTTCCCCTCTGGGGCCCATGTGAGACTTGCCTGTAGCTCCCGTGGGCTTCCAGAAGCTTCTGTCAGGTTAGGGTCCTGGTGGGAAGACCCTGGGTGTCCCCACTTCTCACTCCCAAGGAGGAATTTTCTAGCAAGACAAAGGCCAGAGTTTGTAAACTGGTAGCCTCTGGGCTAGACTCTAGGACATAGGCGGCTTTCCTTGGGCTCACACAGTGGGGTTTTTGGGTTTGTTCTGGTTGTTTAGCCTCAATAATGAAAACTCAGGAGACTTTTCTGGCTTTTCCTAGAAATTGAAATGGATGGTAACCTTGGGCTGAAGTTCCCAAGGAGTAGCAACCCAGTGGGCACTGAGTAGCTACAGGCACCCACCACAGACCCCACCCCACCCTGTCACTCCCCACTCCCCCCAGCGCCAGGCGGCCCTCTTCCATCACCCTTTTCATCACTCTGAGGCCGCAGCTGCTTTCAGAGTCAAGAAAGATTTCTCATACCAACGTCTCTATCAAAAGCAGGAAAAATAAGAGCCAAAGGGTCATGTATTTTAAGAAAAATGGGAGAGCTGTAGGGGGAAAAAAAGACTGTTTCTCATGTTTCGTGTGTAAATTTCTGGTTGGCTTCAGTCTTTTACAGGTTACCTGCCAGGTGCCCCGAGGCCTCACCCCCACCCCGGAAGAGCCTTTCTTTCCCTGCACCCCCTGAAGGAGCCCAGTGGCAGGCAGGAGGGGTGGGGATGCGGCCTGTGGACCCGTGTCCATCGGGGAGGGGGAGTAGTCCTGTTCAGTTCTGACCACCAGAGAGCAGGGCTCCCAAGTCCCAGGAGTGTCAGCGCAGAGCTGTCCAGTAGGAGCCTTTGTCCGGGTGTCGTGCCCAGAGTAGGCAGACAGTTGTGATCATATGGTGAGGTTTGGTGCCGGTCTTTTAGAAAATTCTCATCCAGGCCTATTACATGCTGGTGCAGAAAGATGCTCCCTGTGGGAGCAATTATTCTGGGCTGGGAGTTTTCCCCTCCTAACTCAGAATTCTGTAGATGTCATGAAGGGTTGAATCCAGGAACTCAGAAAGCCCGTTTCCCTATCTGCCAGCAGGCATGTCTGCTCTTGAAACCTGGAGGTAGTTTTTGATGAAACCACAGAGAGGGATTTTCTACTTAGAGGCCCCAACAACAGGCTCTGGGTGCTGGGTTCTCTGTGAAGCCAGGCTCGTGTCCCACACAAGTCGCCCAGGGCCCCCAGCCCCGGGCCAGACCGGCTGTGGCCTGCGTCGCGGCTCCCCTCGGTCTCTGGTGTGCAGGCTAGATGGTGCGTGTAGTCAGTGCGAGCCTTCCGGCTTCCTCCAGTGGTCGTCGAAGGCCAGGCTGCCGTCCTCGCCCCGGCTGCCTCCACTTGCGGCCGCCCCAGAGGAGGGTGTGGGGTCGGGGTGGCCGGTCAGAGGGGCTGGGGCAGCTCTGCCCCACTCTACTGCTGTTCTCCCGCAGCCCTCGCCGATGCGGGACCCCACACGTGGTACTTGGGTCCAGGAGAGATGCAGGCGTCTGCAAGCCAGGCCGCTGATGGCTGCTGGTGGTGGCAGGCCAGGGGGTCTGGGCTTCCACGTTGTCACCGTGGAACATCGCAGGCTCCTCCCGGGCCTCTGGCGCTGCCGCGCTCCAAGGTCTTCTCCTGCTCCCTGCTTCTCCGAGCGGAATGCGATGGCAGCCACTGCCCTTGGGCGAGACCCCGGCCGTGAAGGCTGGCTTCTCCCAGCTCCGGCACCACTCCTCACAGGCCCAGCCGGCCGCGTTCATGTTTATTCTATGGTTTTGTTAGAAAAGACGGTGCTCTGGTGGCGCAGCACAAGCACCCGCACCTCCCCCGCCCCCTCTGCTCTTGCGTTGTGCCTTCCCCTGTGGCCGCCCTCTGTGAGTGTGCCACACACCCTCGCCAGCTGAATGGATTGCGTGTGTGACAGCACTTTGGCTCCCCTGTTCGTGAGTGGTGGTTGTTGACCTGTGTCTGGGCCTGGGCTGGGGCTGCCCCCATTTCATGACCTTTAGGAACAGCACTGTGGGCTGCCCGGGCAGGTCTTCCAGGTTTCCTGGCAAGATCCAGGTGCACTGTCCCCTGCCCTCCAGCCAGGGGTGACTGGGGCTCGTTGGTGGAAGACCCTGCCCGTCCAGGCCCCCGCCACAGCACACGCCTGGTGGCTGTTAGGGGTCAGGGCCCGGCCGGACTTGGTTTTTGCTGTGTTACTTTGTCTTGCTGTTCATCCCAGCAAGAGAAGTGGGGTTTGACTGCTCTTGCTGGAGCCGGGCTGGTGGCTGTAGAGACAGACACTCTGGGCGGAGGAAGCTGATGTCGGCCGAGCACCACTTGCTCTCTTGAGGGGTGAAGGAGCCCTTTTGGGGCAGGTGTTCCTTGGGAAGATGGTACCAGCTGCAGGACTGGGAAGGAGGCCCCTCCTGGATGCACAGTGTCCAGTGAGGGACTTCCTTGCTCCTACTAGCCCCGGCCAGCTAGTGAGTTCCTGGGGCCCTTGGGGACATTCTGCTCAGGGGTAGGAGGGTCTTGACCAGGGAAAGGGCAGCTGCTGCTAGCTGAAGCTGGACAAGTGTCACTGTCCCACAAGCAAAAGGACACAAGAGAGTGTCCTGGTGTCCTGGTGAGTCTGGGGCCTGGCTGCCAGCATGACCTGTCCGACACGAGTGTGGTTCGTGCCTTTCCCTCTGGCGTGGGGTGTTTCCGAACAGGCTGTACGCAGTCCATATATTTTCAGCGTGAGCTGGAGTCCTGGAGTCTTTGAATCATTTGTCTTGGCAGCTCTTCTTGAAACTGAGAAAGGTGGAAATTCATCTAGGTGCTGAGAAAGGAGCCTGGAAGAAGAAAGTGTCTGGTGGCTGCCGTGATGGGTGGCATGCCTAGAGATAGTGCTGGTGGCTCAGAGATCAAACAGCTGAGAAATGGTTTCCCAGGAAGAACTCAGGGAATTCTAAGTAGGTAATGAGTAGTGACTTTCTTTTGATTTACGGCAAGACTTGGCAATCAATCTATAATGCTTTGAAGAGGCAAGAAATGAATCTCCAAGAGGTTACGGTCTGCACGCTCCGCACTGGCAGTCCTTCCTTGTGGGGCTGGGGACGGGCTGGCGGTGGGTCCACTTCACTTTTCTGCCACAGAGATCCCGGCCCCTCCTTGCAGGCCACACAGCTGTGGCTGGAGCTGGCCTGAGGGAGGGGCTCCTCACATCCTCCGTCTCCCCGCCGCCTCCCCCTCCCCCTCCTCTCCCTCCTCCCCCTCCCTCCCCCTCCTCTCCCTCCTCCCCCCTCCCTCCCCCTCCGCCTCTCCCTCCCCCTCCCTTCCCCCTCCTCTTCTCCCTCTCCCTCCCCCCTCCTCCTCCTCCTTCTCCTCCTCCTCCTCCTTCTCCACCTCCCCCTCCTCTCCCTCCTCCCCCTCCTCTTCTTCCTCTCCCTCCTCCTCCCCCTCTGCCTCCCCCTCCCCCTCCCCCTCCTCTCCCTCCTCCTCCCCTTCCCCCTCCTCCTCCTCTCCCTCCTCCTCCCCTTCCCCCTCCTCCCCGCTCCTCCAAGGTCTTGGCTTTGACCCTGGCAGGACTCTAGTTCAGCTTTCAGGTCATGGGTGATTTCAGGCCTGGTGGTTTGTGGCCACAGCCTCCCTCCCTCTGGAGCCCATTCTCATCCCTCTGTCCCGAAGGTACCTTGTTTGCTAGGGTTACCATTACAACGTACCATAGACGGAGGGGCTTAAACAACAGAAATTTATTTTCCTGTAGTCCTGGAGGCTAGAAGTTTCAGATCAAGGTGTCAGTCGATTTGATTTCTTCTGAGGCCTATCCCCCTGGCCAGCAGAAGGCTGCCTTCTCTTGGTGTCCTCACGTGGCCTTTCCTCCGTGGGCACACATCCTGGTGTCTCTGTGTTAATTTCCTCTTCTTATAAGGACACCAGTCAGACTGGATTAGGGCCCTACTAAAGATTTCAGTTTAACTTAATCCCCTCCTTAAAGGCCCATCTCCCAATACGGTCACATTCTGATGGAGTGGGGTTAGGACTTCCACATAAGAATTCTTGGGGACACAACTCAGCCCATACATAACTGCCTTTGCTCCCTGGAGAAATCAGGCCTGGTTTCCTGTCTGCTGGTTCATTAGGTAACTCAGCAGTACTGGCATTCTGAAGGGCTTGGGCTGGCCCCGGGGTGGGCGGGTGGTGGGGGGCAGATTCCCAGCTGATATTCCAGAGGGGGAGACAGACAAGCAGGAGAATTACACATGGTGGGAAGTTGGAGTCCAGGAAAGAACAGGGAGCTGTCTTGGCCCAGCATGACCCTCAAGCTGAGACTGAGAGGGGGCGAGGAGCTAGCTGGCACTTGCCGGGTGGTCAGAGGGCACAGTGGGTGGGGCCTGGCAGCTAAGAGAGGAGTTGGTGGCGGGGCGAGGTCTCAGTGAGATGCCCCTCAGAGGTTTCTGTGACTGGGGAGGGACCTGACCAGCTGAAACTGTGGCTTTGGGTGGCAAGTAGACAGAGGGCAGCAGGAGGGCAGCAGGGAGGCTGCTGTGGGAGGAGAGGGCGGGTGGGGGGTGAGTTTGGAGCTGGAGCTGAGGACTCACAGACGATGGGGAGAGGGGAGAGGAGGAATGGCAGTGAGTCCCCCACTTCTTGCTTGGCTGCCTGGTGGCTTCAGGCCGTGCTGCGCAGACCCGGTTTTGCTCCCCCTGGCGCCCATTGTCTGGTTTCTGTCCTGCCTCCTGCCTCCCAGTCGTATTTCCTGCCTAAAATGGCAGAGACTCTGCCTTCAGGCTGTGCTTTTATGAGGCCCTTGGATTTGGACGGGAGAGAGATCCCCCGGGCCCTGGTGCTGTACTTTCAGTCAGGGCCTGGCTGTATTTCAGTGCTCCAGCCTCCAACAAGTGTGTGTGTGGTGTGCATACCCACTAAGCACACCTCCTCACACTCCCTGCCTGGGGCCACAGGCGTGTGTGTGTGTGTGTGTGTGTGTGTGTGTGTGTGCACAGGCTTGGCCCTTGGAGGTCCCCCTTGGCCCTGGGCAAGAGGCACAGGAACCAGGGCAGGCAGTAGGTGGGTCTTTTGACAACACTCAACCACTTTCCCAGGGACAGGGTACAAATCTGGGGTCGCCATCCAGGTAGAAGAGCAGGGAGGAGCCAGTGGCAGTAGTTCTGGGGTCTTAGAAGTGACACAGTGGTGACATGTGGGGACAGGAAGATGGTGATTTCCAGGAGAGGCAAGGGGAAGTTGGGGAGGAGTTCTTGGACCAGCATGTAAGGCGCAAAACCCATGAGGCCGGGGCCTGTCCCCTCGGTCAGACCACTCCTCTCTCACAAGCGTTTGCCATTGTCCTGAGCTCTGGGGACACAACGCAAAGGGATGGCCCTGCTTCCGTGGGGTGCAGTTCCGGGGACAGCGGCAGTGGTGGCAGCATTTTCTGAGGTCTGATCACACAGCAGCCTGGTCTGGGCCCCTTGCTCTTCTCTGCTCAAGGGTAGGGACTACTGTTCAGTCCCTTCCGTGGGCCAGGAAAGTGCGGGACAAAGAGGCCGAGTCACTTGATGAGGTCATACCTTTGAAAGGCAGATAAGCCAGGATTCAAAGCCTAGCAGCTCCCACTGTAGGGCGCAGGGCACCACAGAGGCCCGGTTGTCTCGTTTGGGGGGGTGGGGGGGGAGGGGAAGGGGTCCTGGTTTTTAAAACACCTGTAAAAATTAGAAAGGACAAAATGTTGATGGTCTGAATTATGGTGACATATAACCTAAAGCCAGAATCGGGGCAGAATCTGGCCACCTTGACCTAAGGTAGAAGTTTCCACCCCTGCCTAGGAAGGGGTAGGAGGCTTAGCTCACCCCTGCCCCCACCCCGGCCAGGGTCAGCCTCAGCCAGAAAGCCCAGGAGCCGTTGCCTGAGAGCCAGGTGTGGCCTTCAGAGGTTGCTGCAGCCTCTTGTCTGTGACCCTGCACAGGTAACAGGTCTGGAACAAAGCAGTTGGAGGGGTAGGCAGAGGTCACTGGCAGGGATGGACGGTGTCCCAGGAGCCCAGGCCCAGCAGGTTCCAGGCTGCAGTCAGGGCCCCAGGGCCTAGGGTGGCCTGGCACAGAGCAGATGCTCAATAAACGTTCCTGTTCCTCCTCTGGTGGTAGGGAAGGATGGCTCCTCACTCACCCCTCGGAGGACTCAGGGTCCAAGTAGCGTCCACCCGACTGGGGCCAAAGTCATGTGTGTCAGAACAAGGTCGTGTCCCACCCCCCACCTCACCCCTGGCCGTGCACCCTTCCAGGCAGCCTCCCTTCCTGTGGATGTGGTCACTGGCCCTGGTGAACCCGACGGCCCAGTGGTTATCGGGGAATTGGATCTGTGCCCCTGCGCTGGCAGATAAGGGGCGTGTGCTGGTGTTGCAATGTGGCACGTGTGGCAATCGCTCACAGGTGGCCCCAGGGCTGGCCAGGCTGACGAGCAAGAGGTGAAATGCCAGGGCATTTTTGAAGGCAGATTTACGATGCCATCTCAGGAACTCTGGGAAAGCCAGAGCTGATCTCTGTGGGCTTGATGGAACCTGCATAAACCAGACTCATTGTCCCTACAAGGCCAGGATTTTCCAAAACATTTCCAGATGTAGTCGGTGCAGCCGAACCTTGCTAGGAATTGCACCTAGGGTTGTCCAGCTCAGGGAGCTCCGATTCGATCATGCAGATGGCTTGCCTGGAGCACAGCAGAAGCTCTCTTGACTTTCTTGTAGCTCTCGGCCGAGCAGGCTGACACATGCCCTCCCCCCCCACCCCCTGCCACACACCTCTGTTCTTGGCAAGCAGGTCACGTGTGGGCCAGTGAGTACTGGCTCATTCCCAGCCTGCCTGTGCCAGTTCGTTGGGTTATAAAAATTTATTGGGTAACTACAGCTGCCAGGCACTGTTCTAGGAGCAGGGAGACAGAACAGAGGAAAACCTATCTGTGAAGCTCCAGAGGGGAGATAAACAAAATAAATAAGTAAAATGTACAGCATTTTTGGTGGTAGCAAATACCAGGGAAGAATAAAACCAGGAAAGATAACAGAGGGAGTCCTGGGAGTGATTTGCGGTTTTGAGTAGGGTGGCATTGAAGGCCTTGCGTAGAGGTCCAGCAAGACCTGGAGGTGCTGGGGGGCTGAGCCCTGGGGTGTCAGGAGAGGCCTGAGTGGCAGAGAAGAGGGACCGGGGCTGGGGCTGGAGGTCGAGTAGAGGAGGGACTTGGTCTGGTGGTCACCGGAGAGCTGACTGCAGGGGGGGCCAGTGAGGAGGCCCCTAAGGGCTGACAGGTGACAGGGCACCGGCCCGGGGTCAGAGTGTCGGAGGGGAGAAGCGGGCAAGTTCTGGGCATATTTTACGCCAGGCCTGGTGAACCTGGTGGCCCAGTGATGCTCAGGAAATCCACTCCGGACCGGGTAGAGCCAGCAGCATTTGCTGTCACATCAAGGGTGACTCCAGGGTTTTTGACTTGAGCACATGGAAAGATAGAGTTGCTACTAAGTGAGGTGAGGAACGCTGAATGAAGAGTCCAGACCACCTGTGACTGGGGAAGTTGAGGCAGCAGTGGAAGATCAGAGGAGCATGTGGGGCAAGTTCCTTTCCAGCCAAGGTCACCCATCTTACGACAGGTCCCTCTGGATGTCATTTAGAGTCGTTATAAATGGACCATTGCTGTGCTTGAGGAAAAGCCAGCATAAAATCATTAAGGACACTTCTTGGAACCTCATCTTGTAAAGTTTGGCATTTGCCCTGGAGAGTTTATACGAGGCATTAATCGAAGCCCGAGGGTCGTAGCACCTGAGAGGAAGTGAGCCGATGTAGTCACAGAGCAGGCTGACCGTCGGGGGCGCCAGCCACCCTTCAGGAGGACACTGATGCGCTCCGTGACTGCAGACAGAGGAGGAACCAGCTGTAGCGGTCATGTTTGCTCCAGGTCCCTTTTACCTTGAGCGTCTCCTTTGCAGAGAGCTCTCAGAAGCTAAGACCAATGGCTTGGGTCCCGCAGTAGACCCAGATGCCCAGGGGGGTTCAATAGGCATTCCAACCAGTCTGCACAGAGGCCAGCCTGCCCGTGCCTGGGCCCCCCTTCCCACTGCCCTTGTGCACAGGGGAGAAAGCCTTGGTGCTGACCCAACTTTGCCTGAGGTTTGGTCCCTCTGGGAGAGGATTTGGAGGCTCCCAATCCAGGCAGAGGTCATGGCCCCCGAAAGCTTAAGAGCCCAGCCCAGGGCAGGTGCGCGGCCAGGAAGTGCAGGACCCAGCCCCAGCCCAAATACTCTGGGGGCTGTGAGTGCATGTGAGACATGCCAGGTTATGGGGGCCCCAGCAACACCACACTTTTTCCTCCTTGGGCCGTGACCCCAAACCTCTACTCCAGGTCCCTTCCAAGAACAGACACTTTTGCACTTCAGGGAGGAGAATGGTGCCACCAGCTTGTCCTGGAGAACAGATCCCTTTTTGCTGGAAAGCATTCTGCTTGTTTCCTGTGTTCCTGTTAAAGAATGGGGAGGGACCACCACCCGTCAGTCCCAGAGATCTGCCATTATGAGGCTCCACTCTACCACTCTGAGGAGAGCAACCAGTGCAGGAAGAACATTTTCCTCCAGGACAGCTGCCCTGCCAGAGCTGGGCTGTCAGTGTGGTCTGGCCTTTTCATGTTATCAGGCTGCAGGGCCAGTGGAACCCTTTGATCTGCCTCTTGGTGCCCTGCAGGTTCCATTGTCTGATGACCACAAAGTCAGGCCAGTCTGGCCCAAGAGAGGAAGCACCCCGCTGTGTTGGTTGGGGCTCTGAGCCAGGGTGGGATCGTAAGACGGGCACTCTTTCTCCCGCCGAACAGGCACAGTGTGGGCCTGGCAGAGGGGGTGCCCCATTGGGGTGTAGCATCCCTGCCGCTGGGACGCTTCTCCAGTCCCAGGGAGCAGATGGGTCTCTTTACCCTGTGCTCAGCTGAGTGTGTGTACCAGAAACCCAGTGCCCAGGGGCTGCCCTCTGAGATCCTGCCTCAGTTCCCCCAATGCTTCCTGAAGTCTCTTTGGTCAGTGATGTCCGTGGGACTTCCGTCTGGGCAGCGGTCCAGCCTGTAGGACTCAGAGGGTTATTTCCGGCTCTCCAGGAGGATCACCCGTTATATGAACACACTTCCCCATCCTCATATTTCACGGTGAGACACATCACTACATTATTCTGCCTATATTACTTTTCTCTGCCCTGTCATTAGCTCAGCTGTGACCTGGTTGTTTTGGGGGAGAGCCTGGGCATCAGACTCCTGTCTTATTGAGGGTTTGCAACCCCACCTCTTCCAACCATGAGGCAATGTGGCAGTAAGTGGCAAGGGGCACCGAGAAGACAGGCCCCTCACCGCACAGTCCAGGTGCCTCCGGAAATCACTGTCCAAGCCGTTTCTGATGCCACCACCCTGTGCACATTCTCTCCCTCGTGTCGCTGCCTGCTCACCTGTAGCGGGCAATTTGGTTGGATTTATTCCGATGGGCTCTATCCACTTAGCAGTTGAGAAAGAGATTTGTCATTTTGCTATAGAGCGTCACACACCCCGCGACTAAACGATGTGACAACGAGGAGTTCAACCACAGTGTAAAATTTCAGCATTATTTATGATGTCGAGAGGTCCGGTGCCTGCAGTGGCTCCTTAATCCAGGCTAAATCTGGAGCCCTGTCTCCCGGGCCTGCCCGTGTGTCTCCAATGGCTGTTAATAACTGTTCCTCCAGGCGCCCTGTTTGCTGACGAAAAATCCATCTGAAGCTTTTGCATCTCATGTGGCTGTTAAAAATTGACGTTTCTTTATTGATGTAACTGGTTCCTGCCAAATACTCGGGGACAAATAAAAGTGGCTGAACTTGGAGACAAGCAGAGAAGCATTTGTTCGTGGAATTGCTGGCCAATTGATGTTGGTAGTTAAACAAGCTATCACTTAAAGAAATCTTGGAAGAAAGAGGTAGACTATAGCGAGAAGTTAGCGTTCAGAGTGGCCTGGCCGGGAAGGGTTGCCACGGCCATTCTGAGGGTCGGAGGCGGAAGGGTTTTTTTTTCTCTGGCCTCCCAGGCCACATCCTCGGGTCCCCCGCCTCTTTGCTTTCTGTGCCACCCCCCGAGCTCCGGCTGTCTCCTCGGGCCTTGCTGCTGTTCCTTTCGCATGCCCTACATCTCTCTGCCTCTGGATTTCCCATTTGCTCTGCCCTCTCTGCTGACCTCCTCCTCCAGGGAGTCTTCCCACGGGTCCCCTCCCCTCATGGTTTCTGCCTTGTGCACCTTCACTCAGGGAACCTCTGTCTCTCTCTGGACAGAGGGCCTGGATCCGCCCTGCTCACCCCGCGATCACGGCACCTCGTGGCTGGCACACAGTATGTGTGTTTCCAGCAGACCCGAGGAGCAAGCACAGAGAGCCGGGTGTGATGGATGGAGCTCTCCAGACAGCTTCCCTTCCTGGGCTCCCCAGGCTGCAGGGCTGGGGGCCAGCCCAGTTCCGGCCTGTCGCCCTGCCGAGTAATTACTTTAGACCAGCAACAAGTGTGGAAGACCAAGGAGGCAGTGTCATTGATTTTCCCATAAAGGCGCAATTTGTAGTAAGTGAGAGAGCCTTCCTGGTAATATCTCACCCATCTTCATGGACGGCCCTGGCGCCCTCGTGGGGAGAGTGAGGAGGGTCTGCGGCATCTGCCGAGGCCTCCAGGGGGCACCAGGCTTGTGGCCCGTGGTGGGGTAGGTGTCTCCTCAGCCTCAGGCCGCCTGGAGCTCGTGGCTGTGCCCAGCCTGTCAAGCAGGAGCACCCTGCCCTGGGCCAGTGGGAGACATGGAAGAAAGCTCGTGCCAGCCTCAAGTGAGGCACTTAGAGCCCGTCCCTCCCCCGACCCCATCTTTCTCCCCCACTTCCCCTAGGCCAGAGCAGAACCCTGAAATCAGCCTGGGGTTGGGAAGTCAGGGGGAGCTCTGGGCCGGTTGAACCTCAGGTTCTTCCTCTCCTCCCCCTGCTCTTCCCCCCTGTCTTCTTCCTCACTGCTTCCTGGAGGCCAGCACCTTCCTCCACACCTGCTCCCCTCCTCCTGCACGAGGCAGGCAGAGGACCTACTGAGAGCCGGAAGGGGACACCGCCATGCGAATGGGCCTCAGACTAGCAGGAGGCCCTCAATGTGGAGCTGGTGTCAGAGCCCAAGTGGGGGACACCATGGGAATGTCGTGTGAGGGCCCGGGGCAGTCCTCTGCTTGCAGCCTTTGGAGATTCTGAGGTCAGCACTTACGTGACAACATCCAAAGTATGTTTGTCATCCCCCTTTGACAGTGAAGGGAACTGAGGCCAGAGAGACATATTCGGGCTAGGAGCCTACCACCTGGTGCACTGTGCCCGGGGCTAGAGAAGGGGGGGTGGTCCTCTAGCCTTTGTCCTCTAGCCAGACCCAGGCCTCGATTGTCCTTTGTTCTGGGCTATAGCCAGATGAGGGATTGATGCCCCGCCTCCATACCACCTGTCTATTCTGAGAGTCTTGGGCAGAGATGTGACAAGGGAGGGTGACCTGGTGAGTCACCCGCCCTGGGGCCTCAGCTTAGCTTCCAGATTCTGTTTTCCATCACATTAATTGCATTTATTATTCATAAACTTCTGAAACTGGCTTCTGGGGCCTCAATTTTCCCAGCCCCCTGGGCTGCCGCAGCTGAGGCTCCTCTGTGTTGGGCTCACCAGGGTCCCTTATGGCTTTGAGTCAGGATCAGACGCTGGCTTAGCCTAGCCCAGGGCCCTTTGAATTTGGAAATGAAAACAAAGGATCCTCCTCAGCTTGGTGGCTTTACTGGGACAGTCCTGGGGGGCTGGGCCTTTTCTCTCCTCTGCCTGAAAGTGCAGACTAGACAAGGGAGCCGTCACCTCAGCTGCCCGAACTTGGCTGCCCCAACACCTCCTTTGTCCCACCCCACCCCTGAGCATCCCTCCCTGTCCCTCATGGTGCAACAGACTCGCGCCCTGGGGCTCCTTCCCCGTGGGAGCTGGTATCTGTCTGGGCTCCTTGTCTCTGCTGTCCTCAAATGTCTATGACCGTCTAGTGTTACAGCCCCCGCCTGCCCCATCTCAGTCCTTTATCGGAAGCAGGGAGGGCAGGCCTGAGAGGACTGGGCCTCACTTGCTGCCTGCTGGACATCCTCTTCCTCCACCTGGCTCCTTCCTGACCCTGTTCCTGAGGCGTGACCTTTCCCAGCCACTTCTGGGTGCCCTCAGCTGGCAGCTTTCTTCTGTAGTTGAACTGGTTTGTGTGTTTCACTCCCCCTTCCTTATTCCTGATTAAGTTTCCATTTCTGCTGAGACGTCTACTGGTGGAAAGACAGGTACCTCCGAGGGAGCATCGGAAGCCATCCACAGCTCTGTGTTTCTTACAAATGTGTGGTCCTGCCCTGGGGTGGAGGGCAGGCCACTGCGCTGTTGTCCTATGGGAAAGGTCTTGCCACGGGAAAGATGGTCAAGGAAGGCAGGAGGGTCCCTGCAGCTCCCAGGGACTCTGGTGCCTCACACTCAGGTTCAAGCCTCTGGTTCATAAAGGCACGGGCTTGAAACCTTCTTCCCTGTTAAGGAAGAATAGTGAACATAAAGAGCAGAGGTGCCGGAACCATCACTGGGAGAGAGCCAGCAGCATCACCAAAGCTGAGCACTCCATGCCTGGCAACCAGCGTTTCCGCTTAGTACACAGCAGACACGGCCAGAGATGTGTGCGAGAACGTTCCGTGCACGGACAGGGCATACTCTAACACCGGGGGCACCCAAAGCCTTCCCGCAGAGATGAATAAACTGTGGCGTGTTCATTCGACGAGTACTGCTGAGTGGTGGGGACAGCCAGGTTGTCACTGTGCACAAGACCACGGGCGGACAGCTCTCATGCGGGCCGTGTCTGGCACGAGAAGCCAAACTCAAGGGCCTCTGCTGTATCACCCCACTTACATGAAGCTCCCCAACAGGCAAAACTTCAGTGTGGTGGAGGAGCAGAGGGGCAGGGGGAAGAGGCGGGGTTGGCACCTGCCAGACCGGGAATGTTCTGGATCTTGATCAAAGGGATCTGTTTGTGAACTGTCATCAGTCGGGGACACCTAAGATGTCTGTACTCTTCTGTAGGTGTTCT
Organism: Prionailurus viverrinus; assembly: GCF_022837055.1. Classification (NCBI taxonomy): domain Eukaryota; kingdom Metazoa; phylum Chordata; class Mammalia; order Carnivora; family Felidae; genus Prionailurus; species Prionailurus viverrinus. The sequence goes on along the minus strand of NC_062575.1, from coordinate 43,117,988 downwards.
ATTTCAATAAATAGGTTTACCAAAGAAACCAAAAAGCAAAGAGCAAACCTACAAAGCAGGGTGACTGCAGTGACAGTCTGGGTAGGAAGGCTGCTGTCTGTCCCTTATCGTGAGCCGTCCTCATACTCTGCAAATTTATAGGCCTCTCGAGAGCTACAGGCTGACATAGTAAAATGACCATTTGTGTGCTTTCAGAATTATTCCGTTGGCCAGTGACAGAAAGAAAATGAAAAGTTAAATGCAATTTAGGGAAGTACCTCCCCGGCTGTCTGTTAAGGCCAGGACCTGAATATTGAGTCTATTAGAAGCAATTATAAAAGGGACCGCATTTCTTAATGTTTCTCATTTGACAGGAAGGTTTTTAAATATGGGGCATTAGTTAATAAAAAGTCCCTAGAAGCCTATTGTAATATATTGCCTAATTCCTAACAGTTCATAGTCACAGAAATAGGTAAAAAGGGAATGTAGAATTAATATATACTTATTATTAAAATTGCCTGTTAAATTAGTTAAGTCCCCTGGAGGTACAAAATGGGCATCATTATTCTAAGACAGTCTCAAGGGCCTTGGTGTGCCCTGTGTTTGTTCAGTGGGAATGCCCCCTTAGTAGGGAGGGAGAGCTCTGGCTCTGTAGTTTAAGGATAAAACACCTGCTCACACTGAAAGAGGTGAGAACTAGCAGCCAGACTACAAAAATGTCATAAAGAACTCTCCTTCCCTAGTTATTGAAGTTTCTGGGCAGGCTGGCGCTTTGAGGCATCGCCGAGTTTGTTCTGTGCCCGAGGCGAGGAAGGCCAGGAAAGGCAAGCCAGTTCACACGGGATAGAAGTGTTTGTGTAGCTCCCAGGGCCCTGGGGATCCCTGGTCGTTCCAGAACTAGTGGGGTAGAAACAATTCCCTTCAAGTGTTTGCCCCCACAGCACACTGCTGCAGGCGCTGGGGGGCTGACACCCCTCACCCTGCGTGGCTGTGGGTCAGTACGGCAGGGGGGCGGGGGCAGGGCGCCTCTGGGGGATGTGTGCCTGTGACTCAGGCAACGTTAGGGCCACTGTCTCCGGGCTGCCTGTGCAGGGAGCCCCGGCATCCCACCTTTGCCAGGCCCCAGTGCATCCCATTAGGGGATTCCGAAGCTGCGAATGGAAGTCCACTCAGATCTGAGCTGTTTGCTGAATCCGAGTTCTTTCCAGGAGCATTTGGTGAATGTCATGTTGTGTGTGTTCTAGGTGATTTGCCCTGTGCCTGCTGAATCTGTTTACAATGGCAGGCTTGCTTCTGTGGAGCAGCACAGTCCCCCTGGGCAGGGAAGCTTCCTTCTGCCCCTAGGGGAGATGGAGAGCACGGGAGGCAGATTTGCGTCTTAATTCTGTCCTTCCGGGCTGGGGCTGCACGTTTGGCCCCATCCTGTCTCTTGCTCTCTTCACTCCAGGGGGGCCCCAAGCCCTACGTGTTTCCCTGAGGGGTGGGCAGCATTTGTGCAGTGGGCAGCCAGCAGAAGCAGGCAGCACTGTTTTCCAGCCAGTCTCTGACATCCCCAAGTGTCCCCCTGCAGGAGGGAGACCTCTGCGCAGACAGGGGTTTGGCCACAGAATCTGACTCCAGAGAAGAAAGGAAGTTGAGTGCGCTTTTGAAGCAGGGCTCACTGGCAAGACCTTCTTGTGGCTCGGATTCTCCACACCCCATACCAGAGAGTCTTGCCTACAGAGTTAGTTTCTGTGTTGCAGGCCCTCAAGCCTGGCTGAAGGTTTCTCCAGATGCTCTGTGCCAGTGGTGGCAGGCGGTGTGCATTGGCGACCCCTTGTGGCAGCTTCGCGGAGTTGTCCCGGATCGCGGCTGCGTGGGTTGTGTCCGCTGGGCCAGCACCTCGCCAGTCCTGGGCAGGCCAGCAGGGCAAGGCTGGGTGTAGGCCAGCTGGTCTTTAACAGGGAGCTTCCGTTTCTTCCAAAACAATATTTTCAAAGTGAAATGGCTTTGTCTGACAAAAGGATATTACCTGTTCCAGTAGGAAAATTAGTCAGTACAGAACATTATGAACAAGATACGAGAAAACCCTGTGATGCAGAGGCTCGCTAACCCCTGTTGCTCTAGCAAACATGCTTCCGGGTCTCACCAGGGGCACAGACAAACGGACTTTGATCTTCTGGGATCACGCTAGGGCAGAGTTTGTTCTTCCTCCTGTGCAAAGTGGCTGTCTCCTCCGTCTCTGAGCCAGGGCACGGCACACCTGTGGGGCCCCCGCCATCTCCGCTCACACAGGTCCTGCACCAGCAGTGGCTTCCCAGTGTGAACGACACTGCAGCGATCGACCTTATCTCTCCATCTCTTCTCCATCTCAGCCGGTCATGTCTTCGGGGTAGGTTCCGCAAGTGGAATCGCTGGGGGAAATTTTGATGCACGGAGCCCATCTGGTCCTCTGGAACTTGTTCTCCCTTATAGCTGTCAATGACATTCATGTCCGGTGAGCACATACTGTGTGCTTCCTAGAAATTTTCTCATCTAATCCCCTGAGGTGAGGAGACCTACCTTCTGCACTTGATCGGACACCAAGCCTGTAAGGGCCAAGGCTTTCAGCAACTGGCCCACGATCCCACAGCGTCCAGATGGGTCTTGGAGGAGCCAGGCAGCCTCTTTGTAGAACCCATGCTATCTACCACTGAGCCGGGTGCACACACACACACACACACACACACACACACACGAGTGCACTTGGCCCTCAAAGTTAACTGTGCTGTTTTTATTGTTTTTCATCTTTACCAATCTGATAAGGGAAACCATGATTACCAGAGAGGTGACACTTCTCTTGCGGGTATTTCTCTGGCATTTGTCTTTGTGGTTTGTCTGTCCTTGGCACAATTTGCTATTGGGACATTCGTGGCTGACTTACTGATCTGTAAGAGCACTTCATGTGCTCTTCATGTTCAGTTTTATTTGTCAAAATATTTTTCCTACTTTGTTACATAGCTTTGACCATTTGATAAATGGTTAAATTCATCCTTTCCTGTAGAGTTGGTGTCTTTTGCATGAGTACGTAGGCCTCTTCTGCTGCCTCTAAACAATTCAACTATTTGCATATGCCTTCTCCTATCCTTATGATTTTATGAGTTTCTTTAGAAACTTTACAGTTATGAAATATTTCAACACTGCTGTGGATAGTATGACAAATCCATGCATCCACATGGTTTTGTTTTTTATACTTATACTCTTTAGTCTACCTACAGTGCATTTAAAAGTAACAAGTAAGAAGGATGCTGACATTTTTGCCCCCTGTGAATTGGCAGGTAAGCCCACTACATGTGTTAGTCAGCATAGGATAGCCTTTGCTGCACTAACAACAAAAACCCAAATCTCACTGGATCAGCTCAGTGACTGTTTATTCCCGGCCATGCTGTAGCCTGAAGCAGGCCCCACGGCTGTCCTTCACCAGTGTCAGGGCTGCTTCCGTTGCCCAACTCTGCCCCTGTTGAGAGGGGAGAGAGAAAGCATGGAGAGCTTATATCCACTCTTAGGAGCCTTGCCCGGATGCGGCACACGTCACTTCCGCTCATACTCCCTTTGGTGAGAGCCCGTCACGTGGTCCCACTGACTACAGGAAGACAGTGAGCTACACAGCCAAGTCTCTGCCCAGGGCACCTCCTGAGAAGCTGGGGGTTAATGCCACGTGTATGTGTGTGTACACGTGCATGTGCTCGTGTCTGTGTGTGTGTGTGTGTGTTCTGTTTTGACCATTAGGTATGTTCAGGCCAGCTGTGCCTGCCATCTGTTACCCTTTGCTCGGATGTTTACTGAGGACCTACTGTGTGCCCAGCCTCAGGTATAGGGTGCCTTGGGCCTACGTCTAGGGGTTCCCTTCGAGACCAGTAAGGAAAAAGGACAGGTGCCATGGCATAGCCATATGCAAAAGTGAAAGCCATGAAGGGTGTGTGGTGAGGGAAGAGAAGGAGGCTGACCTAGGAAGGGCTTTTGATGGTGAAAGGGGGGAGAGGCCACTGAGAACTCCCCCTAGCCACCACCTCTTGGGCAGGCAGGTGGGCCATGAGGGGACCTGGTTCGAGGCCAGCAGAGCAGCCAGTTGGACTCAAGGGACCAGTGAGGTGGGGCTGCAGCAATCCTGGTGGGAGGGGAGCCAACAGCGTGCTGCAGTGGGGGCGGGGCTTGTGCTGGAGTCAGGAAGACCCTGGAACAGAGTGCTCAGGGCACGCTGGGCTGTATGGATGCTCCCCACAGTGGCCAGCACGGCAGACGGGGAAGCACACCGTGACACTGTGACTCCCTCTGCCCCCTCCTCCAAGTTCTCATCGCATTTTGTAAGCTTTTTGAATTTTGGTGGGTGATTTGGTTGCTTGTGTGGGTTGCCCTGGTGAGGTGCTTCACGGTATGTGCAGGAAGGGGATGGAGAAGCCACGGGACTTTTCTGCCTCGTGGCTGGACAGGAGAAGGGGAGACCCAGACCCTCCTATCACGTGGCTGGTGCTTCTGCCCTGGAGCATGACTCTTGCAGACCAGGAGCCAGGAGAGCACCTCCAGACCATGCGGTTCAGAAGGAGATTGCCATCCGGATGAAGGCAGAGTTCCAAAGTGCCTTTGCTGCTTGCTACACAGCTCTCTGAAATGGGACTCACACCTGCAAAAATTTCTGCTAGCTGTCTGCTGGCTTTGGTTAGCAGTATTAGTACCATAAAGAAAGAATATTTAACTTTGCATCAATAGGCAAAGAATAATTAAAATATAATTAAAAGCATGAATTCTTCTAATTATTGGCTTCATATAATGTGTATTTAAAAACAAGACATCTGTTAAGGCTTTCTTTTGAATCTATCCAGAAACCAAGAGAGGGTCGCATTTTAATTAAAAATGGATTATTTCAGAAACCCTTTAATCACTCTGTCATCATAGGACTTAGACCTTATTAATTAGCTATTGATAAATAGGTTTACGTTACAGAAATTTTTAGTTCACGGGGGTTGGAGGAGTACTTTCAGGAACCTGCCCTTCATCTGCAGGAACTCAGCAGGGGAAAGGCCCAGAGTAGGAGAACGAGTTCTTAAGTCACCTCACCTGTTCCCTATGGACCCAGAGTGGACGTCCTGCAACAGGTTGGGAGCAGGTGGAGAGCACCCGTGGCCGTCCCCCCAGCCACCACCTGCCCGTGTGACGTGAGCTGGTGCTGAGGCCCTGGGGCCCGGGAAAGTCGAGCCCGCTGCCCCGTTGTCCGCCCCCCTCCCCAGCCCCGTGCTTGTGGAGCGTCCCCCGTGGCAGTGCCTCCTCTTTTCAGGGCTGATCTTTCTACAGGGGCAGCCTGAATGCTTTCCCCATTTATCATCTTAAGTGGATAAAGACTTTCAAAGTGATAAATAGCATTGCCGTTGTTCCTTCAGCCAAGTGTGTCTGAAATAACGTTTGGAGTTGTGAGCGGGGACGCGAAGGCTCGTTAGAAGAGGGTTTTCGGCAGCCCAGGCAGAGTAGCCCATATGCTGGAGTAGAAAGGGCTGTCTCCACCAAGGGCCCATCCAGGCCTGCCCGACGGTGTCTGGGCCTCCTTCCATTGCCGGTTTGGTTCCCACCTGGGCTTCGTGGTTCCCGGGAGCTTGGGAGAATGTTCTCAAAGAGGACACACTGTGTCTTAGGTCCCTGGGGGAGTGCTCACCTGGTGAGGCGGCCATGCTTCTCACTTCTTGCAGGTGACCAGGATCCTGCAGTGACGGGACTCTCCTGGGTCCTCCCGCCTAAAGGTGGCCCCAGCCTTCTGCTGCGCAGTGATCCTCCCTGCCAGGTCCCTGTATTTAGTGTCCTGTGCTTCAAACACGTCGAATGGTCTGTGTGTGCGCAGCTGGGCCCGGCTGGCGTCAGAGCCTGGAGCAGAGGGTGTTTGGGAGGCAACATGTGGACACCAGTGAGACCCAGAGGGTGACTCATTCAGAAGAGGGGAGCGAGCCCCAGAGGGCTGGCCAGAGCTGGAGACGGGATGGGGAGAGCCAGCCGATACTTTGGAGCGCCACTTTAGAAAGGCATTGACGTGAAATGGTGCTTTCCAGGAAAGTTACATGGGAAACGGCAAATTTATGAAATACTTTAAGATTATGGGACTGAGAAAGAAAGTCGATGTTTGGAAATCAAGTAGCACCGGGCTCTGTAGAACCAAGACACCCACCCTGGGGGCATTCGAGGAGCAAAGCCCTCTCTTTCTCTAGAAGGGATGACGAGGGGTCTTGTCCTGAGTGCACCGAGTGGAATCCCGGACCCTCGTCTTCCGCAGGATTGGTATTTAGGAAGCACCCGTGTGGTGAAAGAGCCCAAGTTTTGCTTCTTCCACTGGTGGTGGCGGGAATTTGGGGCGTGGGACCTCCTGGCGAGTGGTGCCTCCAAAGGGAGCCGCAGGCGAGCAGGAGCCGCCAGGCACCCGAGGTGCTGTTCACCCGTGGTCCCGCGTGGGCGTTCGAGAGAGTCATTGCCCTGAACAGCCTCTGTCTAATGACCCGGCTTTATGAGGAGCTATTAAATAAAGGAAGGCGGAAACAGTGCCAAGTAAGGCTCCAGCCAGGATTCAGGCCACAGGAAAGCCCTTCCTCGTCTTCAGTCAGTGGCGGAGCAGAGCAACGTGGTACGAACTTGGCATCTGCTCATCCGAGGCCCTTGGCGGCCAGATTTGCTGGACTTGGCCTTGTTCCCCGACACCTCTCCTCACCCCAGGTGCTAAGGACAGAGGAGCCCGTGTGGCATTTGCCCTATGGGGTCCACGGTGGCCCGGGGTCCAAGGCTGCTGGGCCAGGGACAGGAGCAAGTGGGGGTACAGGAAAGACTGGGTTCTGTTTGAGTCCCTCCCACCAGCTGTTTTCCAAAGACCAGCAGGTGGTCTCTGGCAGGGAGCTTCTGGACCAATATATTCCCACCCAGAACTAAAAACGGGCTTTTCCTCAGAGAGGCAGAAACCCCCAGCATCGGGCACGTGACACGCTCTCACCATCTGCCAATTCCTGGTCTCACTTGTAGTACTATTTGCTTAATAGTTTCTTTGCTTTTTTTTTTCCCTTTAAATATCCTTTAAAAGAAAGCTTTATATCCCTGTCGTGAGTGAAACTCAGTATAATTTGCCATAAATGGAGTGGAACACTTTAAAATAAATACCTAATGCATAAAACCTGTTTGTCAGTCTACCCTATAATGTCATCTCGTGGACTTTTGTCATGCTGTGGGAAATACTAGCTCACAGGAAGCCCCTCCACCCCCCATCATTCTTCCTGAAGGTGCCCCATGTGCTTGCTTCCTTCCCCTGCACCTTTCTGGGGAGGGGAGGTGGGGGTGCAAGCATCCTTTGGAGGGAGAGTAGCCTCTTGATTGTGTTGAATAAGTATTATCTCCCTCTACCCCTTCCTGGTCATACTTTAAGCCTCCGTGGACGATTCCTAGCATGGCCTGGTGCATTTTTTCAAGGGAGAGTTTTCCGTTTGGGGCCGAAAAGGGTGTTATTGATGACATCGGCAAGGGCTGGTGAGGTTGGGTCGGATGTGAGCAGACACTGATCCCAGATTAAGGCAGATCGTTGTCAGTTGCACCGGTAAACGTTTACAAAGCTCTCCAGGGGCCTCCCAAAGCTAGGGCCCTCTCACTTGTTCAAGGTGTCAGCCCCAAAGGGGTCGGGGCTCACAGATATAGAATTTTCCACTCGAGCCGTGCGCTGCAGGCTCCAGGTTTTGTCTTCCTGTATGTTGTCACATTCAGGGCACCAGTCATCCCTGCCCTTGTGTGTAGCCCCTGCCCCGGCTGCCCTGCCCTTCTTCCAGGGAATCATCCAAGAAAGCACTAGAGAGGGTCAGCATGGGCCGGCTGCTTGCTACATAGATGATGGTCAAAACCATTAGCTAGTATCCTTCATATATAAATCCCGTGAGGATCAATAAGAGAAAACTGAGCGTCTAGCTTCCTAAAAAATAAATGAGCCATTCAGCAAGGAAGAAATATGAGGAAATAAACATGTAAGCTTGCCACTTAATCAATGAAAAACAAAATACTTTTGTGTTTTGCCCACCAGATTCACGGTTCAGTGGGCAAACAGGCCCCATGGGGCACTGTCCAGGACCCTGAAAATCCTTATGAACCTTTTGGGGTCTGTTTGGCACAACAGGCTCTGAGGCTCCAAATGTGCCCATGTAATTCTCCTTCTAGGAATTTAGTCCAAAGACAGCGACAGGCGTATGGCCATGGGTGTCCATCGTAACACGGAGGTGGAAGCAACCTAGATATCCAACAGCGTGAAATTGGTTGAGTAAATTATAGGCCGTGGTATTGCCCACGCAAGCATTTACTATTCAGTCACTGAACAGAAACGTACCGAGAAGCGCCTGTGTGCCAGGCACTATTCTGGGCCCAGGAGATACCAGAGTGAACGTAAAATAGAACCCTAGCCTAATGGAGGCAAGGCCGGATGGATAAAAGTTAGATGGTGAGGGCTATAGGGGAGGGAGTCCTTTATCCAGGAAGCTCAGGACAGGCGTCCCTGAGAAGGGGACATTGGAGGAGAGTCCTGAAGTAGGGAGCAATCTATGGATCTGTGGGGCAGACATTCCAGGCAGAGAGAATGGGGCTCATCTAGTGGTGCTGAGGTGGGAGCTTGCCCAGCGGTCCCAGGAATAGCAAGGAGACAGATGGAGAAGATGAGGGGAGACCGGGAAGTGAGAGGAAGGTGGGCAGCTCCTGGGAAGCCAGGACTCCATGAAGAAGGAGCCCTCTGTAGAGGACAAGGGCTGAAGCAGGGAGACCAGCCACACCAATGTCACCATCAACCTGTGAGAGAAGAACGTGGCCCGCACCAGCATTAGTGGGGAGAAGTAGTCCGATTCTGGACAGAGGGACAGCCCTAAAAATAAAAATAGTATAGACATGTATCTATTGACAGGGGAAAACATTCTTGCTTTAGCAAGAACCTTCCCCGAAATATCCCAGCCTTCGTCCAGGACTGGGTGGGGCCATTCTCCACTCTTTTGGGCCCCGCGCATAGGGCCCCGTGCACAGGAGGAAGTTATGAGCCGGTGAATAAATTGATACAGTACCTGGAGAGACTGGTGTTACCCGCTAACCCTGAGCCCACACAAAATCCGGTGACAGCGTGTCCGCCCCGGAGTGTGCTCGGTGGAGGTGCACGTGCCCTGCCCCCCAAAAACCGATCCAGAATGTCCACAGCAGCACCACCTGTGAGAGCTGCAGTCTGGAAACGGCCAAAATGTTCAGCAGCAGCAGAGCGGAACGAGTGGAACGCTACCGACAATGAGAACGCACGACGACAAGTACCCACCACCTGGCACCACCTAGCATTACTGGGGAGCAGCGGAGGAAGCCGACAGAGAGGTCATGCTGTTTGATTCCACTTACATAAAGTTCAAAAACAGGCGAAATTAACCTGCAGTGTTGGAAGTCAGGCCACCCCCCTGGGAGTGAGGTCTGACTGGGAGGGGCCCCTGGGTGCTGGGCACATTGGATGGGCGTGCTCACTTCGTGACAGGTCACCGTGCTGGGTCCTTAGGACTGTAGTCATTTTCTTTAGAGAGAGAGAGAGAGAGAGAGTGCACAAGTGGGGGACAGGGGCGGAGGGAGGGAGAGAGAGAGGGAAGGAGGGAGAGAGGGAGAGAGAGAGAAAGAGAGAAAGAGAGAGAGAGAGAGAGAGAGAGAGAGAGAGAGAGAGAGAGAATATCTTAAGCAGGCTCCACACTCAGCGCAAAGCCAGATGTGGGGCTCGATCCCACAACCCTGGGATCATGACCTGAGCCAAAATCAGGAGTCAGACGCTCAACCTACTGAACCACCCAGGTGCCCCGATTGTAGTCCTTTTCTGTATGCATGTCAGATCAGACATCAGTCAAAAAGTGACTTAAAAAACAGTTTTACTATTTTAGTATAGAGTTATTATTTTTGAAAATCTGTGTTTAAGGGGTGCCTGGGTGGCTTGGTCAGTAAGCGTCCAATTCTTGATTTTGGCTCAGGTCATGATCTCATAGTTTGTGAGTTCGAGCCCTGCAACATCGTGGAGGGATTCACTAACTCTAGTATAGAGTTATTATTTTTGAAAATCTGATCTCATAGTTTGTGAGTTCGAGCCCTGCAACATCGTGGAGGGATTCACTAACTCTAGTATAGAGTTATTATTTTTGAAAATCTGTGTTTAAGGGGTGCCTGGGTGGCTTGGTCAGTAAGCGTCCAATTCTTGATTTTGGCTCAGGTCATGATCTCATAGTTTGTGAGTTCGAGCCCTGCAACATCGTGGAGACTGCTTGGGATTCTCTCTCTCCCTCTCTCTCTCTCTCTCTCTCTGCCCTTCCCCCACTCACACGTGCATTCTCTCTCTCAAAATAAATTAATAATAAGCTTTAGAAATATAAAATGTAAAAAAAATTTTAAATCTGTGTTTATTGCATTAAAAAAATGCCTGGAAGGATGGTCAACAAAATATCTGATAGAGGTTATCTCTGGGGCATAAGATTATGGGTGAATTTTTTCTTTGTGTAGAGAATTTCTAAAATCTTTTCCATATTTACATGTATATGTATATTCATATATATATATATACACATATATTCATATATATACATATATGTATATATATGATTTGCGTTTATTAGCAGTCTGACGTGGCCAGGGCTTTATCCAATAACTGATACCGAAGAACTCAGAAATTCAACCTAGTCAAGCATGTCAAGAATAAAGAGGAATATTTGTTAATTGAATGTCATGTTATGTCCTCAGTTATGCTTAATACAAGATAGGCAATTTAGAATTCCCAATTATCCAATTAAAATGCTAATTATCTCGTACCTTGATAACGCTGCTCTCGGGGAGAGAGTGAGTGGCTTCTCTCTGGTGCTCCTCGTCTTCCCGCCGTGACCCTGTCTTTGCTGCTGCCCTTGCCTCTGGTTGGTGGAATCTTCCCTTGCGGGGCCTCTGCGTCCCAGGGGCCTCTCCTGGAGCACCAGCTTGTATGTTGCACCGTCCTGCCTGGGGCACTGTCCCAGGGTGGCCGGCCTTGGCCCGGGATCGGGTGGGGCCCTGTGCACACGTGTGAGGCCAGGGCCCTGGAAGGCGCGGTGTGGCACCATCCACCACCAGCATTTGCAGAGCGGGTCGCCTCGCCCCGCCGAGGCAGGTGCTGTTCCCGCACGTGTACCACTAACAGGCCTGAGGCTTCAGGCGCATCGGGGTCAGAAACCCTGCCGAGACGCCAAGCTCAGACACAGATGCGGTGGGTTCCCTGACCACAGCACGCCACCTGTCTGAGCCACAGATTCTTCCATCCACCAAGTAGGAACATCGCTCCTTCCCACCAACAACTGTGGAAAACTGAAGGCTGCTGGTGACTGTTCGGTTTCTGTTACGGGCCGTGGGAGGTCCTGGCCGGGAGGGTGTCGCTGTCCCCAGTCCGGGACCCAGGTGGGGCAGCAGGAAGGGATTCGGGGAGCATCAGGCAGAAAGAACTGCTGCTGACAGAGACAGCCACCACAGCCGTTACACATGGTCTGTGTCTCTGGTGGTGCCAAGTCTCACAAGCTGTGCCTTGAGCTCTGGTTTTATTACTAACGCATGTCTGGGTTCAGTCCAAGGCTTGAAGGCAGTCCCTTCTTGGTGACAGACCGTGTGGATGCTCCTCGCTCATTTAAAACCCCTCGGCAGTGGCTCCCTAGCTTGCCCTGTGCCCTTCTTCACTGGGGTTCTGGGGAGGGAGACGGACAGGACAGCCTCTCAGTTCACCACCACCGAGCCCGGAACCCACCCCTCAGAAGGCCCACAGAGAACTCCGCCACGGAAGCTGGGATCCCCCCGGGAATTTGGGCCGTGCCCTGGATGGGTGGCTGGAACCACGCTGCGTGGCAACAATTATGAGGGTGGGATGGGGGCCCTCCTGCTGGGTGCGTTCTGATGACATCTGATCACCCCCGGAAGAAGTGAGCCAAGCAGCATCCACCCTTCCCCGGAAATTCAAAAACAATGTGGTCTGTGCTTGCGGCTCCCCGGGAAAGCTGTTCTCGTCCTACTAGAAACCTCTCCTCTGGGTCTGGATCCTCTTTGGCTGCTGCCTCCACTTTGGGAAAACAGGAAAACCCTCCAGTCGCCTCCGGGTGGATGTCATGACTCCTCTCTGTGGGACTGTGGTTTCCTTACTTATCAAGAATTTTCTTTTAGTAGCTAGGTCTGCAAAAGGCAATATCACATTCATTACACAGCTGTGGTCATCTCTACCCCAAAACTAAGAGTAATTAAACAGAAGAAATGTGAGTGAAAAGTAACTCAGTGCTGTGATAACTGCACAGAGCATAGTCATTGGCCCCAGACATCATGAGACACCCCCACTCCTCTCTCTTCTTATCCCTCGAGGCCCTGGTTCTTCCCCAAGGAGGGGAGACTTCAGGATGTGTGAGCAGGACAGAGGCGGCTGAGATGCCCCGTGTCAGGGGAAGCCCCGTGTGCATGTTGGTCATAGGGATGCTGCACATGTCCACCTGCATGCATGTGGGGCTGGTGGGCGCCCATGGAGACCCTGGCTGCTCTGGAATATGCGGGCGCCAGTGTCCGGCCATGGAGGGATTCTGTTTGGCTTTAAAGGAGTAGGCAAGAGACGGTCCAAACCCAGCCTCTTTTCCTTCAGCGAGGGATCCTTGCTGTGTGACTCCCTTTGAGGCCCCTGAACCATGACAACAGTGACAGCTAATGCGTCCTGTACATAGGGCTTGGTGTGTTATGTACTTTATATGTATAATGTCACCTAAGTGATACAACAACTCTGTGGGAGGTACTCTTATGCTATTTTACAGATAAGGAAACTGAGTCACAGAACAGCCATACAGCTGGTAAGTGGCAGAGAGCTAGGATTTGACTTCAGTGTCAGTACGGAACAGTGCCCCGGGAGGCATGTGGCCCAGAGCGAGGACTACGGGTGAGGAACCCAACAGGCCTGAGCAACTGGAACCTGCCTCTGCCAGGAGAAAACGTGGGGCACCCGCCTGAGACCGCAGTAACAGTGGGTGTGGGGTGCACCCTGGCCCAGGAGGACCCCGCATTTAGCTCGGAGTGCCTCGGCCCACACACAATAACCCTGTGTCCTCACTGCTCACTCTCCTAGACCCGCAGCTCAGACGAGCGGCCTGCACCAGCCTGCTCAGCTTCCCTTCCACTCTCCTGTTCCTGGCTTGGTCTCCCGGGAACCGACGTGCATCAGGGCCCCGCCTGGGAGGGGGCTGATGTGGCCCCCGCTGACCTCCCTGGCTGGCCTGCCAGTGCTCACGCTTGCACTGATAGCTCACTGACACCGGCTGCCCGGGGCAGCCCTTCTGCCATTATCTTGGGCAGCTCATGCATTTTTATAGGGCTGTGGCTATCTCCTCATCAGGTGATAAACCTCAGGGGGCAGGAGCTGGGCCGTGTGCCCAGGAAGGTTCCATGGGCTGGATTTGCAGGCCCCGGCGGAGACCCACAGTGCTGTCCCTGGAGACACCTTTCCTGCAGATTCGGCCGAGGCCATCTGCTCTCCCTGCCCCATTCGTCACTCTAGGCACTGACAAATGGGCCTGCCCCTCTGTCGCTGTGGTGGCTCCATCCACCTCGTTATTCACAGCACAGACTCTCCCAGGTTACTGAAAGGTTCTCATTGATGCCCGGATACAAAGCATTTTCCACTTGTGTCTTTCTTGGGAGATATTTATAGGCAAGGAGTATAAATTTACAGTTTGGGGAATGGCCATGCTGGGGGAGCTTCAGGGGCCACAGAGTGGCAGGTGTGTGAGAGACCCCTGCTTCCCTCTGCTCCTCAGGAAGCCCTCCTGCTGTGGGAGGCGGGGGTGGGGGGGGAGGCAGTGGTGGCTGGGCCACATGCCCGGTGCCTGGTCAGGTGCTCTGTGCAGGTAGAGCAGGAGGGAGCAGGGCAGTCAGGCCCAGCAGGACACTGTGACACACGGGAGAGCCACAGATGGAAAGAGCAAGCAGAGGTGATCTCTGGGCCTCCAGCACCACTGCCTGGCCTCTTGCCCCCGTCTCCTTATGGACAGACTGGTCACCTCCAGGAGTTTCGCTGTGGTTGTTCACAAGCCCTGCCTGTTCTGTCTGCATGCTCCAGGTTTAGGCGCCAGTTATTTTAAACGATGTGTACAGTCTCCATCTGATGGTTCTGTTAGCAGAAGACAACTCTTATGGACTATTTTTGGATTGTGAGTTCATCCTCAGTGTGTGTGTGTGTGTGTGTGTGTGTGTGTGTGTGTGTGCACATGTGCATGTACGTGTCTGTGTGCACAGATCTTGGCTGGCCTGGGTCGAGGGTGTGACGGCCCAGTTGGTTCTGTGTCTGCCCCTGCCGGGTGCAGGTGCTCCAGGCATCACCAGTCAGGAACATAGCTTTCTGCTCGTTTCTTGGCTTGGGGTGGGGGTGGGAGTTTCCAAAACCAGGAACCTGAACCCCATGGAGGACAGGCCTACACTATGAATTCTGAGAGAGGGCATGTATTTTGTTTTATTCCCAAAGCCCAGGCAGGCTTCCTGACTGCCTGTTATGACGCTGGCGAGTATTCTCCAAGCCTGCCCTTCTGCTGAGGGTGCATCCCTGCCCGGGGCCACAGCCGCGTGTGGGGGCGGGGTCTCAGTTCTGTTCCGCTGCTTCTTATGTCCCTGAGGCCTTGTCGCCAGCCCCACATGGCAGTGCAAGGCCAAGGCCTCCAGCTTCCCGAGATTGACAGCTCCCTCTTCCTTCTGGCCCCACCTTCCTTCCTGTCCTATGAACGTGGCTCTGCGTATTCTCTTTTACGTAGCACCTCTGAGTGTGGGAGAGGAGGATTTCCAGCCGCGGACTCTGCTGTCATCTCCTTGTGGCTCCAGAGGGGCTAATTGGTAGCCTATGGCCGAATTTGGCTGTAGACTTGCGTCAGTCCGTAGTTAAGCTCCTATGGTTATAAGTCACCTGGACCCTCATCCGGTTCACAGTTTGCCATATTTTCCGTAAGGTTCTAGAAGGATCTTTAGTAATTGCCCTTCTATTGCCGCTTGGTCTGTGAACTGTGCAGTGGGAACAGGTGGCTCTGCTGTGGTCCGTCCTCGTGGCCGATGCTTACCACGCTCTGCAGGAACTTCGTGTCACCGATGTGGCCCCAGCTTGGAGCACCCACTGCTCACCCCTACCCCTTGAAAATCAGAAATATGTCGGACTCACATCTCTCCATGAGCCCCCTGAGCCATTGCACTTGTCCCAGAACTTGAACACCCGAGGTCCCAGAGAGAGGGGCCTCCGAGGTGTGGGAGCAGAAAATGTGGGCCTGTTGCATTCACCTGTTATCGTCACCAGTTGGTCCTCACATCATATCAGAAAAGTTAAATTAGGTGCTGAAGTCCAGTTTGAAGAACTTCAAATCATTTTCAGCTAGAGCGACTTTTCAGCTTGTGGCGGTTCTCCTCTTCCTTATCGCTGTGTGGGATTGTCCCCGTGTCTGGAGAATGACCCAGAGCCGGGCTGCAATCTGCGGGTGAAAACTGGGTCAGCCATTGCTTAGTTTGGTGCTTCTGTAAGCTACGCCTTTTACCCAAAAGTCCTTTTTTCTTTTTCTTTTTTTTTTCTTTTTTTTAATGTTTATTTATTTTTGAGAGACTCAGAGAGACAGAGCATGAGCAGGGGACGGGCAGAGAAAGAGGGAAATACAGAATCCAAAGCATGCTCCAGGCTCCGAGCTGTCAGCATAGAGCTTGATGCAGGGCCTGAACCCACAAACCGTGAGATCATGACCTGAGCTGAAGCCGGACGCTTAACCTACTGAGCCACGCAGGTGCCCCCGAAAGTCCTTTTTTCTTAAATGGAGGCCAGGGGTGTGCCACGAGGGCTGCTTCCACTGAGTAGATTGCATGGCAGGCCGCTGAGTCTGGCTGCAGAGGAGGGAGACAGGCCACCCACCCCTCGTCCTCAGGCTGCCGCAGAATGTTCCTGTTTAGTCACCTGCACGTGCAGGTGGCACAGCTGTCCCTCTGCCTGTCCTTCCTGATGCTGGTGGCTCCCACAGCCTGCACTTGTCTGCCTGTCCCCCGACCCCAGGAGAGGCCCACTGTTCCCATCACCTGGAGAATGGCCGTGCAGCCCCAAGGTCTGCTTCTGACCAGGCACGGTTGTGTCTTCCAAAGCTAAGGGAGCATTGCAGCTCCGTGGTGGCTTGGGCCTTCTCCACTCACTGTGGGCTCGCTGTGTGGAAGCCTGGCGTCCGAGGCCCTGGTCTCTAGGCTGGGAGCAGAGGTGGTGCACCGCTGGTGTCCAAGGCTGCCCGGGGCAGGCTTGCCTGCCCCATAGAGGAACGGGCCGGGCTGTGACTCCGTCTTGCCGCCCCCCCGTGGTCTCTGGGACGGAGGTGGGAGTCGGTGGCGGCCACCAGAGCCACCAGAGTGCTTTCTCTGGTGAATACAGGGCACCGATAAGGGGACGTGTGCGCCCTTCCTCGCCTCCCTGGCAGTTCCTGAAATCCTTTGAGGAAATAGTTCGCTCGCAGATACCCAATTATCCCGGGAGGTTTGTAAAGCAAGTCTGAAAGCCGACTGAATGTAGCAGAACCACTCCTGCATGACAACTACTTAATACCCAGTCATCACAATTATACATAATTGGTGTTTACAGTGCCTGGAAGATTAGACTCCTCCATACAGACATTCTCCAAAACAGGCCTAGAATGCACAGGGCAGGATTGCTGCTTAGCGTGCCCACGGGCGGCCTCGGTGTGCTGAGGACAGGGACAGTGGCACAGCCCCATGCTTGGTCCCCTGCCCTGGTGGCTGGTGGGTGGGGTAGGGGTGCCCCCCCCACCCCGGACCTGCTTCTCTGCCAGGGATGCGGGAGGGCTGGACCTGAGGAAGGGGGCGAGGCCTGGAGACACTGAGCTCTTGGAGCACAGCGTCCCATGCCAAGACGAGCTCCTACCCCAGATCCTGGGGCTTATGGTGGGGGTATGGGCAGGGTAGTGGCCTCCCCAGAGCTCTTGGCAGCGTGGTCCCCTGGGGTTCATTGCTCCTAATGTGGTGTTGATGTGGCTGGTCGGGTCCAATAGCCCCTGCAGTCATCTCCAGGATCTGCCCCTTGGGTGGGGGCAGGGGGACAGGGGCAGGGCCCAGACCTTTGCCAAGGGTGGCTTACCCTCTGACCTTTGTTACATTCCTGGGCTTTCAGGGGTCTGTAGACATCCTGCACGCCCGGAGGCCTCCCCAGGCTCTGGTTCTGGGCTCGGCCTGGGGGCTGGCTGCCCCCTCTAGGGTCTCATCTTTTCCTCCAGACTTTGTTTCTGGCCTCCCCTTCCCAGGCTAGGAGCTGGTCCACGAGGCCAGCCTGTTTGCTGCTTGGCCTGAGGACGGGAAACAGGGCCTGTCCTCAGACCCTGCCTCTCTCCACCCCTTCTACCTGTGACCAGAGACAGCTCTGCCCTGCTCGGTCTGCATGAAGGCCTGCCCCTCAATCCTGTCCCCCAGGGCAGTGCCCAGTGGTTCCTGCTCTCTTTTCCCTGTGCCCCTCCCCAGGGTCAGGCCCAGGGCCATGTGAGTCCAGCTTGGGGCCTGGAGAGTTCATGTCCCTCCCTGGCCATGTGTCCAGCCCCTCCTGGTGGGGTGGGTCGTGGCCACTGGACCTGGGAGTCACAGGGAGACGCGCAGAAACAGCGGTAGCCCCCACTTCCCAGTGGGCCCAGGAGGTGGGGTGGCTTCTCTAGTTTTGCTCCCTGTCCTCACTGGCCTCTGTGCTCTTGTGGCCTGTGGCCAACCCTGGGCTCTAGGCTATGAGCCCCGTGGACCCATGCAGGGTCACTCAGGCCTTCCTGCGGGTGCAGCCAAGCAAGGCTTGGGCTGAAGGTTTTCCTGGGGTGGGGGCTGTGCACGCTCTGGCCACTGCACCCTGACTTCCTTCCTTCCTTCCCCTGCAGCCTCTTCGAGCACTACTGCTACTCCCGGGGCGGCATGCGCCACAGCTCCTACACCTGCATCTGCGGCAGGTAAGTGGGAACAATGGAGGAAGGAGGTCGTGAGAAGGCGAGGAGACCCCGCCGCCCCCCTGAGCTCAGGCACGCCTGCTCACTACCGTGCCCACATGAGTGCCCGCTTACGCTTGGAAATTGTTCTCCTGAGGCCCCCAGCCGGGGTGGCCCCCTCACTGCCGTGCCCTTCCTGGCCTCCTCTAGGGTGGCCGCTCCCCTGGGGCTGCTGGCTGGCCTTCCTCGTCCCTCCACACAAGCACACACCCAGCGTGTGGGGGCCAGGACGTGGCTTTACCCTGTGATGGCTTTTGTGTGCAGCAGAGCTGGAAGGAGCTCTGTCAGTGCAGGAGGCCGTGGTTGTGTGTGTGTGTGTGTGTGTGTGTGTGTGTGTGTGTGTGTGTGCGCGTGTGCGCGCGCACATGCATGGTTGTCAGTGTGGCTGTGTAAGGAACATCACCACTGTGGTTGAGTCTGGGTCTCTGCCGTAGGGGTGTCACTCTAGGTACCTCTGCATGTGGCACATTGTGGCTGAGGCAGGAAGCTCTGAGTCTCTGTGTGTGTGTCACCTGCACGGTGGCTGGAGGCATGGGGTACAAATGACCATGAGTATGGAGCGGCTCATGGTTGTTAGTGTGTACTATTTTTTTTATATATATTTTTTTAAATGTTTATTTATTTTTGAGAGAGAGAGACACAGTGTGAGCGGGAAAGGGGCAGAGAGAGAGGGAGACACAGAATGGGAAGCAGGCTCCAGGCTCTGAGCTGTCAGCACAGAGCCCGACATGGGGCTCAAACTCACAAACCATGAGATCATGACCTGAGCTGAAGCTGGACACATAACCAACCGAGCCACCCAGGCTTCCCGAGTGTGCAGTGTTGCGTGTCTGTGTGTCTGCATGTGTCACCCTAGGTGTGTGTCTTTGAGGGGCACAACCTGGCTGCGGGTGGCCCCTCCTCTCCCAGGCTCGCCCCAGCCAGTCTCCCCCTGCTCTGCCCCCCTGGGTCAGAGGGTCTGGCCTCTGCCCAGCCAGGACGGAGCCTGCAGCTCTGCTGATGTGCACGTCCTCGGCACATGAATAATACATGTGAACATCTCAGTCTTTGGAAATGTTCTTCTCTGGTGGATAGAGAGAAAAATCATTATTTCTACTTTTATGATTCCTGAGACTCCCGAACAGGGCCATAAATATTACACCCAGGTGGGTTTTTTTTTTTTTTCCTTTGGACAGACTTAAAAGTCCTTTTTTTCTTAAAGGCATCGCTCATTAGGGAAGCAGTCTCGAGCAGAGGAGCCAGCCTTGCAGCATGGTGGCCCCTGACATGGGTCTCCCCTCTCCCTCCGCCAGGACAAGAGGGCTTCCTCAAACTCCCTTCCCTGGGTTTCAGACCCTTGTCCCCCCCACCAGCCCCACATCCCCGGGCCCAAGGGCACCTGCCCAAACAGTACTCACCTGGGGAAGCCCTGACGGTGGCAGCGCTGTGAACCGTGCACTCAGAGGCTTCCACCAGCTGTATGGCTACAGGTGCCGGGGCCGGTGTGCTCCCCACCCACACCTCAGACTGTGGGCCTGATACAGCCCCCGCTGGACCTCTGCTGGAGGGTGGGCGGTAGTGCCCACGGGACAGGGTGGGGTGCCCCCTCCGGGGCCTGCTGGGCGAAGATGGACTGTTGACCTTCCCTGGTTGCTGTGCAGTGGTGAGAATTCGGCCGTGCTGCACTATGGACATGCCGGGGCCCCCAACGACCGGACCATCCAGGACGGAGACATGTGGTGAGTGAGGCCAGCCCTGAGGCGCCCCTGCCCTGGCTCTGCATGTGACCCGCACGGCTGTAGTGGGGCTCTACCTCAAGGGGAACAGACTGGGATCTCTTGGTCCCCACCCTGGGAAGGCTGAGGACAGTGAGGCCCCCAGGCCTGCCCTGGGCCCAAACTTCTTTGCCAGGGCCCCCCACCTACATGGCACCTTCTGTCCATCATCAGAGAAAGAGGATGTGGAGGGCCCTGTGCTGGGGGCCCAAGGTGGCCCCCAGCCCCTGCCCCGTAACTGCCACACTCACACCTCTGTCTTGGTACCAGGAGGGTGGGCACCTAGTCTGAATCAGGGAAGACCCGGAGGGAGCCTCGCCCCCTCTGAATCCTGCCAGCCTCAGCCATCCATAAATGGCCATTAGCCCAGGAGGTCAGAGGCAGTGCTTGACCTTCAAGACTGTTTGCAGGGCTTTTCTGAGCACAGCTTACAGTGCTCACAGCACCCCGTGGAGCCCTGACTAAGCAGGCGTGGGCGGGATCTGCAGCCCCCACCCCTCCGATGGACTGGCCCCTGTTGGCAGAATCATACATCTTGCCCACGACCCCGGTCTGTAGGGCTCATGCTGAGCATATGCCGCTCCTCTTCAGACAGCTGCTCCAGGCCTCGGGAGGGGTCTGTGACCTTGCTGACCTGGACCAGCTCTCTCTTCAGCTCATGGGCGCTGGGCATTCCCTGCTTCTCCTCTCCAGCACCCACATATCAGGCAGGGTCAGCCCAGGCTGCCACAGGGCTACTGAGAACCAGTTAAAGCTGCAAGCCCCGCGTCGCCACCCTGCCTTAACCTGCAGGCATCTTTGCTGTGGTCACCGACACATGGGCGGAGTGGGGGACACGGACTGTCCCACCTGGTTCTCTGGTGCCTTCGCCTCCTGGTTGCCAGGACACCTGAGCAAGATTTCAGCAAGCCTGCTTCCAGTCGGTATCCTGCTGCTTCTCAGAGTGTGGGCGTTGTCCTGCTGGGCTCAGTTCCCGAGCTAGAGCTCTGGCGATGCCTGCACGCTGGCCTGAACCTGAACCGCGTGTAGCTCAGCCCTGCATTGGGGCGGAGGGGAGCCTGCACGCAGGGGTCCCTGGTCCACATCCACTGGGGGGCATGAGCCATGTTCTGAGCTGTCGCTATGTGTTTGCAGAAGCCCACCCAATCCCAGGGTGTCCTTGCCAGGGGCACTGCAGGCTCCGTGACTAGCTGCGCTCACCCGGGTCAGCGGCTGGACGGGATGTTCTGGGTAGGGCCACTGTTGGCAAGAGCCCAGCTCAGCCTTCTGGGAGGAAACAGAGTCACTTAGCTCCCTCCCAGAGCCTCAGTTTACTTCTCTGTTGGTGGAGGTGGCACATGCCTCTCAAGACCACATGGAGGGATAGAAGAGACATGTCAGAAACGCAGGTGCTGAGCTCATGTGCCCTTTCCCAGGGGCCTGGGCCGGCAGGGCAGGGACCAGAACATACAGAGGGGGGCACCGAAAGTGGCTGCACCCTTCCCGAGTCATTCCAGGCATAGGGGCCAAGGGCATGCAAAAACCCTGACAGGAGTCTCCCCAGTGCCTGGCACCAGGGACATCCCTTTGGGTAGATTTTCTCACCCTGTCCCCACCCTGTGTCCCACTGCCCATCTCCACGTGTAGGTGAGGTCACTGAGACACAAGGAGGGTCCAGGTACAGAGCCAGAAGGATTTGGGGAGGGAGTTAGCTGCTTCAGACTTGGCTCAGCTGGAGACGAAGGAAAGACAGGGGAGGGCTCTGCCCTCCGGGCCATGGCTGAGCCACTCGTGGCCCCAAGAAACCACCTGGCATCCCCAGGCACTCTTGCCTCCTGCAACATTTCCTAATGCTCTTTGTGCAGCCCATTCTGGCTGGGCCTGGAGGCCAGGATGTGGGAATCGGTCCTCGGGCAGAGGCAGAGACCTAGCCCTACCAGCAGGTTTCAGCTGTCATTGGACCAGCTCTGGCCTGCCGGAGGGCCCTGTGGCAGCATCATGTGGCCATGAGTTTTTCTCCTCTGTGAGTTTGGCATACCCCAGAGAACTGTCTGCTTCTCTGCTCTCCTCTTTATCTGCCCCCAGTACGATCCTCACCCCAGGAGAGGCTGGTCACTGCTGTGTTCCTGGGGTGGCCACTGCTGGGGTGGGGCCCGGCTGACCGGGGCGCGGCATAGATCAGGTTTCCACACGGCCCAGATGTGGCCTTGGCCCTCGTGGGAGCACATGGCACCTGCATCTGCCGCTTGCAGCTAAGAGAGGAGAGCGATCCAGGAATCCCACGGATGTTAATGCCAAGTCCAAATTGGTGATTTTATTTTTCTCGTACTAACTTTGAAATGTAGCCAGTAGAATAATTATGAGTTTATTATAGTCAATTTATTATGCAGCATTTAGAACAACATGTTTTGTTGATTACTGCTGCTGCCAGATTGCTGGCGGCGTTTATAATCCATTGTTTTATTGAAATTGATCTGCCGAGTGCCTACTGTGTTCGGTAAATAATAAATCACTCTGTTATCCCAACATAAAAGCCACAATACTTTATCATAAGGTATGAAACCAAAATATGAGCATAGCACAGAGTTTCTCCTGAAGCTGAGTGTCTCCCAGAGCCACGGCTATTCCAGGTGCCCACCGGCTGGCACGCTCTGGGTGCTTCAGTCCCCTGAAGTCAGGGGAAAGTGCCCCAGAGATGTTTGAACGTTTAGTGAGGGGCTGTTTGGGGTCAGAGCTGGGCCGGGGCAGTCAGGCTGTACTGGAGAAGGTGGGGGTAGGGCTGAGGCAGCCAGCCTTTCCATCCTTCTCACAGTCCCACACGTGCCCCCGCACCCCTACAGGGAGCCTTAGAGAGCCCGGGCTGTGTGATGATGCCCCTGCCCTCCCCCTCCCCAGCTGAGTGGCTGGTACTCTGAGCCTCAGCTTCTCCATCAGTCACGGGGTGATAGGGCACCTATCTCTGGGAGAATACACAGTGTTGAGTGGGGAGCCTGGCACAGCATGGCCTTGGCAGGTGAGAGCTGCGATGGTGGCCATCCTCAGAGCCAGCAGTCTGGGGCTCGTACCTGTGCTCCGGGGCCCTGAGGCCCATTTTCCAGCAGCTGGCTCCATGACAGACTGGCGGTGAGAGCCACCGGCAGACTCTGAGCCAGGCAGCTCTCGAGTCTCAAGGCCTGTTGTATGTTTTCAGCCCCAGCCCTGTCCTCAAGGTGTGTGCCAAGTAGAGCATGAAGCCAGCCGGGCCCGGCCCACTGCCCATGCCTCTGTCCCTCCAGTACCAGCACCTTCCTAGGAGCTGGGCCATGACCGCTGTTGGCCTCCGTTGTCTCCCTGTGAATTGGGGCTCATAGGTTAGGCATGCTGCTTCTCCCTGCACATCAGCTTTGTCACCCAGAGCGGAGAAGTAAGGGCCTGCCAACTCCGTGGGCCCCTTCCCATTTCTCTCTGCTAGATGCTGTCCTGCTTGCTCTGCGTGACCTTGATGTGGCTTCAGATCGCTGGGGCCCTAGTACTCAGCTCACTCAGGACCGTGAGGCCTCTTGTGGGACCTCTTGGGGCTTTGCCCTGGGCTTAGAGCCCTTTCACCAGGAACCCCATCTCCCCGTCACTATCCCAGAGGAGCCATTAGCTGCTTTCTGTTTTGGAGTTTGAGGCAAGTGGCAGACCTTGTAAACCAGGGTGGCAGGAGTGTGGGAAACTTGCTGATTAATGCTCTTCACATGCTCACACAAGGGGTGGTGGCTACTGTCATTGGACACCCATCCTGGGGGGGATCCCCAGAAGACCCCTCCTCACCAAATCAGCCCCTGCCAGGTGGGTGTGAGGGGAGACATAGCTCCCATGGACTGCACTGGCTTCCCAGAAACCAAAGTCCCAAAGTGGATGGAGGTGCACCCAGGGAGCACCACTGTCCATGTTCAAGTCCACCCGGAAGCAGTACACCAGGGTTGGACCCTCTCTTGTGCTGAACTCCTGGGTCTGAGGCTGGCCTGGCAGCCTTCCCACCTCCCCTGGGGCCAGCCTCAGCAAGAGGGGGCAGGCTGTGCCTCCAGTGGGTTCTGATTTGGAAAACGGCCAGGACACCCCTCCTCAGCTGCTGCTTCCATCCATTTGATCAGGGAGTGGAGCAATGGTTCCTGAGGTAGCATGCCCTGTGTTCCCTCTGAGAACCTTCTAGAACACCTAAGGATCACCAGGCCTGGGTGGCCCAGCTGCAGGCAGCATGTGGGTGCCGAGCCGGATCTCCCAGCACTGGCCAGAAGAGGGCAGTGTTGTCTCAGGATGTGTGGGCGGGCCTCCTTCCTGCCGGCAGTTCTCCTGTGTGCCCCTGGGGCATGGGAGCCAGCCCACTTTCCAGGAGAGAGGCCTGTCCGGCCCCATGCAGTATCCTCTCCCTGCCTCTCCTCTCCTCTCCTCTCCTCTCCTGTCAGCAGACAGGGACCCCTATTTCTCTTCGCCCTGATGATGGTCAGCCTGAAGCCCCGGTTCTCTCTTGCCTTACCCTGCTAACGCAGAGGTGGGGACACAGCACACAGTGGCCAAAGCCCCCTTCTATTTGCCTGGAGAAACCAGGGTTTTCCTCACAGGGAAGCCCCTGGAGACCTCTGACCTATTGCTGGCATGTCAGTGACACATGCTACTGCTCCTGCTGCCCATGTCACAGCCCCAAGCTGCCCTGTCCTTTCCTTCCATAGATGAGGGGACTGGCCTGTGAGGGGCCATGGCCCAGGCAGGCTCTTTCCCTACCTGGCCACCCTTTCCTGCCACCAGCACCATTACCGCCAACTCCTTCCTTCCCTTGTCTCATTCCCAGTCAGTCCCGCAGGTTAGATGTGGGCTAGGCGTGAAACTGCTTGGGGAAGTGACCCTACCTCGCTCCCTCTATCCTGGGCCACCGTGCCATGGGCAGCAGCCTGCATCCATGGGACACCCTGCAGGCCATGGGGGAGGGGGGATGCCGCTCATCCAGGGCCCCAGAAGCCCCCTTAGCATCCCACAGGCTGACAGGACGGTTCTGCGGCCACAGGGAGGGGTAAGTCTGTGCCTGGGGGCTCCTCCCCAGCTGGTGGAACGTCTGGGCTGGGCTCTAGGCCCCGCTTGTCCTGGTGCCTGATGCCCTGGCTGACCTCAGAGAACAAGTGTCACCTCCAGGGCCTACTCCCTGGTGCCAGGCCCAGCCCAGACCCCTCTCCCCTTGCTGTTTGCACAGGGGAACACTTCATTTTCACCCGGCAGCCCCATCCTGAGTTTTTGATGGTCTTACGGACGTGCCCAGGCCTCAGGGCAAGAGAACACTGTCAGGAGGGCACAGGCCCTGCTAGCCTAGACAGCCAGACCGGTGGCTATAACCTTCAGCCTTCCGCCCAGTTAGATGTATCCTTGATGTTCTAACCCAGCCCCAGTTATAATCAGATCCCCCTACCACATGCTTTCTGTCTGTTACATCCTGGCCTGTACCCCACACCCTGTTGACTTCACCACCCACAGTTTGAAAAGCACTGGTCCAGACAGCCTGGGTGCTCACGCACATCATGGGACACTGCACTCCAAAAAAGTGAAATGAACCATGTGCTGTGCTCGTGACACCGACTGAGTCCCTCCTTGGCGGAGGCCGCTGCCCTGACGCCCAGGCTTTGTCCACGGTGCTTCGGTGGTGGCAAGGGCTTGGGTGGGCGCTGTGTCCCGCCCACACATCAGGCCTGGCGCCATGCGGTGTCCTTCCTGGGGACTTGACCCCTCACCGGTGCTCTGCTTCTCTCCACGTCATCCATAGAATGGGAATAGCAGTTCTCTCCAGACACACAGGACGCCCCCGGCCTGTGCCTGCTTTTGTTACCATGGGTACCAGGGATCACCAGCTCTGGGTTCCTGGGGGTGGTTGCTTGGGCAGCTTTCCTGTCTGCCTGGGCCCCATGGGAGGAGTCGCCCCGTGGAGCAGGGTGTGGAGCATGGATGCCTAGGAGGTGTGGGGAGAGGTCTGCTTGATGAGTCAGCCCGCGGCCTCCCAGTGACGGCCTTTGCCCCGCTGGTCCCATCAGGGCCTTGGCACTCCACAGAAGGTTGGGCTGGAGGCGGGCAGGCAGCCCGTGCGCTTCATCTGGAGGGGCTGCCCGCTGGAGTACATCAGCGGGAAAGCGACTAGTACGTCTTCCTCTCTCACCCCGAGGCCTGGAGGGAAGCAGGAGTTTCCGACTTCTCAGAAATCCCCTGGCCTCGCCTGGAACGCAGGCTGGGGCAACTGCAAATTGCCATCTGAAATGCTCCTGCCACCGCACAGAGGCCTGTGTGCATGCACCGTGCCGGTCCTGAGTGAGAGGTGGCCGAGGGCTAGGCCACAGCTCGGGAGGTTGAAGGGAGGCTGCCTACCGAGCGCAGGGAGCCTGGTCCGTGCACAGCAGCGTTTCCCCAAGATGCGGCCCAAGCTGGCCGAACCATCTCAGAGGCCTTCTGCCTGTAGGCCGGCCGGCCTCTGCGGTGGGGCCAGGGGAGCTGAGGTAGGGGCTTAGGGAGGGTCTGGCTGAGCCAATGGTGGCGGGTAGCCCGGGCATGAGGCTGCTGGGGAGGAGCCAAGGGCAGACAGAACCTCTCATCCCGGCCAGAAATAGAACCAGATAAACACATGTGAGGAAAGAGACGCCAGCGTATTGCTTAGAGATGTGTAATATCTCCCCAGATGTCTTAGATTATCATACGCGTTCACTCGGCCAAAGAAGGTAGCGGCCCTGGTGGGTGTCCCCAGGCAGCCGGGGAGGAGGGATCCTGAGCGCTTGGTGGAGCCAAAGTATGACCGAATTCCCCATTGTCACTTTGCGCTCAGAGGGCGGATGAAATGGACACAGAGGAGCTGGAGGGAGATGATTTATGAAAGAGATAGCTTTCGTCCCTGGATTCCAGAGCAGCTTGAATGTGAATAACTTATGTGTGTAGGAACTCTGAGGGGGGTTTAGAAAAAAAAGGGGGGGGGCAGAGAAAGATAGGGAACTGAGAACACGAAAATAGACTCCAGCCCCGTGCCCCGCGCGTCGCTGGGCAGGATGGAGCTGGCCGACTGGGCGTATACTTCCTTCTACAGTAAGCAGATGATTTTCAAACAAAAAATACAAGCAAAGTCTGCTAGAATCTGAACAGTAAGGCCAGGCTGGCTGAGGAGCTCCCAGCACCCACTGTCCCATGTTCTGTGTTTTTGAGGAGAGTTTTTGGAAAACTTGGTCAGGAGTCTTGTCTGCCGAGGAGAAGCGTCTTGTTTTTGCTGCTCTAGATGACTCCAGTGTTCCATGCGCTTTTGTGGGCTTCCTCGTTTTTTAAATAGTTCAATTTCTGTTTTTGTTTGAGACCAGACGGACCAATAGAGCCCTCTGCCGGTGGAGGTGGGGTGGGGGGGCTGCTGCCGATGTGGTGGCCCCCAGGAGTCTGTGTCCCCCAAGCTCCCGGCTCTGTCCTGTCTGCTCAGGCCATTCTTGGACGTTCTGAATCCACAAACCACAAACGATTTTTCTTTTCTTGCCTCTGAGGGGCCCCAATGAAAATGCTCTGCTCCCCGAGTGAAACTGGACCATGGCCCCACACAGACCTGCTCCCCACGCCTTTCTATACATCGGCCCTAAAAGGACACAAACCTGCAGCCGTGGAGGCATCTTCATCTTAAAGGAAGCAAAGCTGAGGCCCTGAGACCCAGTGCTGGAGCCAGGACAAGAGAGCCCATCCCTGGGCTCTGAGCTTCTGACCCCGACATGGGACTTTGCTGGATCAGTGTTCAGAGCCTCACTTTCCCAGCAGGTTAGGGCTAAGCCGCCCTCCCACCCAGCTCTGTGAGTGTGCCCCTGGCAGGAGTAAAGCTACAGGCAGCTGTTGGCCCAAACACCCTGTTGCATCTGGAGCTTCCCAGGGAGCAGATGCCTGGGCGCGTCTGCTCAAGGCCTCTCTGTTTCATCTTCAAGTCACCTCTAGTGAGGCCCAGGTCCTCCCCGTCAGCCTGCCCCAGGCAGAGTCTGCTGGAGTCTATGACTTTGACCCAGCCTGAAGTTCCTGTGCCATCCTGGTTGGGGCTCCCCCCACTCCCGGAGAATCACCTGAGGTGTTATCTCCTGCTTTTTGCACTGTTGACACTGTTTATGGTGTTTTGCAATAGGAAAAAGACAGGAGATTAAAAAGTGCCTGGCTGGGGACTTTGGATTCCGGCAAAGTGTCCAGGGATCCTGAGCATTCAAGTTTTTCTTCTCCAAAGATCTGTTTCTTTGGAGTAGCTGGTGCTTCCTGTCAGGCCACATGACCCGACCCCCCCTGCTCCACCAGCAGGGCCAGGGACCCCCTGCTCTGTCATTTGGGGTCAGGGCCCCAAAGGCAGGCTCGCAGGCAGCCCCTGGAATGTTTGTGGATGGTGGTGTTCACCCCGAGGATTTGGGTTTGGGGGAGAGGCCCCGGTGGAAGGCACAGCTCTGCCCCTGGCTCAGGTTTGCCAGGACCTGTGCAGCTGCAGACCAACCCCCAGGAGAAGCTGAGGACAGAGCCGGGCACCGTCGCAGAGGGCAGCCCCACCACCCCTCAGCTCCTCCCGACTCTGTGGCCACCTGGCACTGAAGACTCAGCAGAATCCTGGGCCTGGGGCTAGACCAGTGGCCCTCAATCGGTTTTGTCACCATGAGCGTCATGGCTTGGCTGATGAAGTGGCTGGGGGTGCTGGTGGGGCCCCCTGTGTGCCTGCTGCCAAACACCCTGCCGAGGTGCTCGGGTGGGATGGGATGTGGAGGGGGCCTCGGTCTGTGCCCCCGTCACTGCTCTCATCCGGGGCCCCTCTGGCGTGGTGACCCAGAAGCCCTTCGCATGACCTGCTGCGTTCCGCCATGGGGGTGCAGGGCAGGATTCCTTCCTGCCCGTGACCCGCGAGGGCCCTAAGGCCCGGGCAGGCAGCAAGGGTGGTGGAGTGGCCCACCCCACCCCCTTCTAGCCCTGCCACACTGAGCCCTGTCACAGGGGGTCCAGAGGGCAGGCCCAGCCGGCCTGTCCTCCGGACTCTGGCGCCGTCCTGCTCGCTGGCTCACAGACCCCGGCTCAGGGCCTCTGCAGCCTTCCTACTCTCCACCTCTGCCTGTGCCCGCTGGTCCCTCCCCTGCCACTGGGATGCCAGGGCACCCTGCTGCGTGTGAGGACCGTCCTCTGCCAGGTCCTCCCTGCTCTTCCCTCAGGCCCTGGAAGAGCACATCTGTGCTATCCCAGCAGGGTCCTCCGGTCGGGGGACCTCCGTGCTGGGACAGAGACACTGGCTGAGCTTTCACTCAGACACGAAGGCCCAGGAGAGCTGGGTGGTGCTCCTTATCCCACTTGTCTGTTGGATGGGGGCATTCCTCCCCACGGCCCCTGCACGGCTCCCATGAGCAGTGCATGGAGGCCAGATGCTGCGTCAGGGCCTGGGGACCTGTCTGCCCCTTCCTCATTCTCCAAGTCAGTCCCCACAGCTGGGCGTCCATAGGCCTTGGAGGGCAGGGGTATGTGTGTGGGATCGGCCCCACTCCAGGCTTCCCTGCTCTGGGGTCAGAGGTCTCTGCTGATGGCACCGTGAGGATGCACTGGGGTGGGAGGCCCCATACTGCTTCCTGTGCTGGTGACCCAGCAAGATGGCTCGGTCTCAGCGCCTGGCGCCTCCAGGGTCCGACAGGCTGCCCTTGAGCCGCGCGGTGGAGAGTTGGAGGGGGGGAGGACACCCCCTACCTCACACCTTCCTCTCCCTGCAGCCTGTTCGACATGGGTGGGGAGTATTACTGCTTCTCTTCCGACATCACCTGCTCCTTCCCTGCCAACGGCAAGTTCACCGCAGACCAGAAGGCCATCTATGAGGCGGTGCTGCGGAGCTGTCGCGCTGTCATGAGCGCCATGAAGCCAGGTGAGGGCACTGGTGGTTGTGGGGCAGGTCCTGCACTGCACAGCCTGACTCGGTCCCCCGTCACCGGAGGAGCTCAGCTGGCCAAGACTCCAGGCGGTGTCAGATCCCCAGGAGCAGTCCTAGGAAAGGGGCCGGCCAGCAAGGAGAGACAGAGCTGGGAATCGGGGAGCTCAGCCCAAGGTCACCCCAAGTCCCACCTGCTACTCTCCACCAGCAAGAACCCCTGGTCGCAGTGGCCACTGGAATATCAGCATGTCCGCTGTCCTCTCCTGGAGCAGGGTCCACTCCAGAGAGGGCTTGATCAGCAAATGCCAACACTGGCATTTGGTTGGACGTCAGGGCGCCCTTCTGTTCAGGCCGCAGCTGGCTCTGGCGTGGGCCGAGTGTCTCCCCAGTGTCTGGGGAATGGTGAGTGGCTGCCACAGAGCCCTCTGGGGACCTGGCCATGACACCCTCGAAGGCTGGACTCTAAGCTCATTCTGAACTCAGAGGGACTATGGCAGTCAGACTGGCATCCCTCCATGGAGCCTTTATTCAGGAAAAGAAAAGATCCCCAAACTATAAAATCCCCAGGATGTGGCCTCTTGAGGCTGATGGCTCTGTGTTGGCTAAACGGCCCCAGGGCCCCCACTGCCCGTTGTTGGGATGAGTTACAGCCTCGGTCATCAGGCCAAGAGCTGCTTTTGAGGGTTCCTCAGCAACTGTCACTTTCTGAGGCAAACTGAGCGGGCCTTTCCGGATGGCCCCCGTCTGGCTACAGAGCCCCCCCACCTAACCCCACCAGAGGTTAGGGAACCACAGAGGGACACTGGCAGACCCCAGCCCGGCCCCCTCACTCATCCAGCAAGAACAGAGCTCGGTGGTCCCAATACGGGGAGCTCAACCCGAAAGGAAAGCTTAAAAGTTAAGCCCCTGCTGGGGTGACGAGGTGATGGGACCTGCGTGTTTCAGCAGCTGCAGAAGGAAGCAGCATCTTCTGTTAATTTTTGAAAAAGCCAAGGTCACGGGGCACCTAGGTGACTCAGTCGGTTGAGGGTCCAACTCTTGATCTTGGCTCAGGTCTTGATCTCAGGGTCGTGAGTTCGAGCCCCACACACGCTGGGCATGATGCCTACTTAAAAAAAAAATTTTTTTTAAGCCTTGGCGGCCACTGAGTATTAACATGGGAACCTCCAGGATGGTTGTTGAGTTGTCAGAAAAGTGGAAGATGGAGTGGCCGATGGCCCCCTTTTGTGTAAGGGGGTGTAAAAGGGAGTGTAAAAGTACCTGCAAATCCACGGAGGAGGCGTAGGAGGGTTGCTGGAAGCCGGGCAGCAGAAGAGCGTGCTGGTGGGCACGGGGTGTTTCTGACCTTTAAACCAGGGAACACATCCCCTATTCCCAGTGAGGTCCAGCCTCGAGAAGCGGTCAGCCATCACCCCGAGGGGCATGCCCCTTCCTGCTCCCTCGACACCACAATGAGAAGGGTTTGTTCAGTTTTGAACACCACTAGCCGTGGGCTGTGGCGTGCTCCCTGGCGTCTGTGAGCACAGCCGCCCGCAGCCCCCGGACATACCTCCAGGACTGGGCCAGGGGCTCCCTCCGCTGTGCTCCCCACACTGTGCCCCCAGCCCGGCCTCCCTGGCAGCACCCCCACCCTCGGGAGAGTCTGCTCACACCTGGGTAGCGCTTCCCAGGTGGGCGTCCTGGCCGACGGCTGACAAAGCGGTCCTCATTCTGCCCAGAAAGTAGTCGGGCCCGCTGTCCCCAGGGCCCCCGGCCAGTTGCACTGAGAAAGGCCTGGTGCTCTGTGCCCTGGACGTGCCTGGCCACGTCCCTCTGGGGGCAGGCAGAAGGCTGGGCTCGACGGAGCTGGTCTGCACAGACTGGGCGGGGTGGTCCTCCCCCAGCGCACAGTGGGGCACGGGCTGGGCCTGTGCTGGGGCCTGGAGGTTCCCTTGGGTGCGGGGTGGGAACGGATCCCTGCTGTAGCCCCCACCTCGCCCACGGATACTGGGGATCGCGACACAACTGACAGTGCCCGAGGGCCGACTCTGTCGGCTCCCACGCCAGGCAGGCCGAGCTGTGCCCACAGAGCTGCTCACGTGGGGACAGCTCATCTCCCCAGAGCTGCGAGGAGGCCGTGGCCAGGTCAGCCCCATGTCCTGTCCTAGCGGAAATGCCCCTGGTTTGTGGGTCCGGCTGCTGGGCCAAGACACACACCCGCTGAGACTGCACGGCTGCTTCCGACGACCTTCCAGGGAAGCGGAAATAAAGACACCAGAGTGGCAGTGAGATGCCCAGAGGAGAAGCGCAGAGGGACCAGAACCCCGAAGGCGTTCTGTGTGTCAGAACACACAGAACCCCGGGTCAGCGTCGGGGCCTCCCTCCCTGTCACCCAGACAGCCAGGGGAGGGTGGCTGAGCCCACTCAGAGGGGCCGTACCTGGGAAGGTGCCCCCCACGCCAGTCCTACGGCAGGGGCCTGGCCGCCATGGCTGGGTGGAACTGAAGCTCTCCCTGGCTCCTGTGTTGGGGCAAGCGGCCCACCCCGTGCAGACCACCCTGTCTCCATGGGTACCAGGGAGTCTCCATGGGTGCCCGTGAGGGAGGCCTGGGGTGAACCCAAGCAGGAGCGCCCCAAAGACTGCTGTCCATCGTGCATTCTCCGTCCCTCGTCCCTCCGGCCACCATGGAGCACTGAGGGCACTTCTTGCCGCTTCCAGCACTCGATTCCCCTCCGTGTCCCTCTGTGCTCACCTGCCCGCCCTGGCCTCCCCCGCTTAAGCTACAGGTCCGCCCTCCTGAGCCCGCACCGCCACAGGGCCCCACAGAGGCAGTGTAGACTGCTCGCTCGGCTCTGGGCCCCGCTGCCCACGGCTGTGAAAGCGGCGGGTCTGTATGAACAAGCCCTTCATCGTTGCGCCCGTGCAGTTGTGAGCAGCTCCTGGCCCGGCTGGTGTCCGGGCTCTGGCCACCTGGGGGCGAGGGCCGGTGCAGCCAGCACAGAGTCAGAAGCAGACTGCCCCCAGAGCAGCCCAGGCGGCAAGAGAGGACGCCGTGGGGCCACCAGGTGACCAAGCAGGAGGAGGGCACCCGGAGCTGTGCCGGCCCGCGTGGCACAACGCTTGTCGGCTGTGGCCTGTGGTCGGGATGCCTTTGCCAGCTCTGCCTCCCTGCCGGGCGGGAACAGGGACAGGAGTGGCTGGGCTCCCCTCAGGCCCCTTCTTGGAGATGGCTAGGAGCGGAAGGGTGCGGGGACAGTGTGCCTCCCGGTCTGCGGGCGCCCTCTGTGGCAAGAGCCGGGACAGAGGAGGCTGTCTGGGGAGCGCCCTGAGAGGCCCCCCTGCTGGCTGGAGGATGGTGGACAAGTTCCCACCCTCCCTGGCCTCATTTACTCCCTCAGGCTGTTGGCCAAGGTTGGGGGGTGCGGGGAGGGGGAGCGTGCGGAGACTTTGAGAGGCAACCGCGCTCCACTCAGCATGGAGGCGCCTGCAGCCCCAGGGCGCATGCCGCCCCCTGCCCTTCCCGCAGGGTGAATGGGTCCCCCGAGGTCCTGGCAGCAGCCGGGTCTGCGGTGGGGTGGGCCGGAGGCCCTCAGCCCTGCGCCAGTTTGGCCCACCAGACGGTCCCTGCAGCCCACGGGGCCTGCCCTGGGACCAGGCCCTGCGCCTTCCTTGCGGCACCCCCAGGGTCTGGCGCACACGTGGTCTCCCGAGGGCCATTGTCTTTGGATGAAGTGAGCTCTTTGTCTGGAAGTAGCAGTGAGGATTCAGCTCTCCGGGCCCTCCTGGCTGAGCTCTGGCCGAGCCCCTGGGGCTGCCGCACTCTGGACGGGAGGCCTCAGGCGGTGAGGGATGCCGCTGAGGCTCCCAGGGGCCAACCTGGACCCTGACCCGTTGGGGAAAGGTGTGGGGGGAGGGGGCCAGGTGGGCACAGATCAGCCTGTGACCTGGGGCCCGGGCACCAGGGCTCTCTGGTCTCTCTGAGCCAACGGCCGGATTACAGGCACAAACCTAGATGCTACCCTGGCACCCCAGGGTCTGAGTGCACAGAGGAGCAGGGTGAGGGGGGTCACACCTGGATCCTGGGCCCATGAGGTCACAGCACTGGCTGCAGGAGAAAGCCATGAGGGGGGCCGGGGCTCCTGCTCAGGCCACATATTTGCCAGGCATGGAACAGGACACAGGGCCCTCCTCCCAGGGCTCAGAGGCTTTGACCAAGCCACAGGTGGCCAGCATGCTGTCCACTGGTGGGAAGAGCTCTGACAGCACAGGAAGGGGCAGTCAGGGAGGGCTTCCTGGAGAAGGCCTTAACACAGAGGCTCACAGGAGAGAGTGTGAGAAGGTGAGGACTTTGGAGAGGTGGTACCAGCTGAGGGGCCAGCAGGTGGAAAGCACAGGGAAGCGCTGGCACGAGGGTCGTGGGCCCAGGGGTGGAGGGCAGTGAGCCTGGAGAAGGCCAGGCTGAGGTACACGTACGTGGCTCTGTCCTCAGGGCAGGACGCTGCCACGTTCTAAGCAGGATGCAGGGAAATGAGGCCTTGCAAGGGTTGGGGAGGAAACAGGCAGGAGTCCAGGAAAGGTCAGGGTCTAGATTCCAGAGATGTTTCAGGGAAGGTGGGACAAAGCTTTGGGGCTTGCCGGAGGTGGGAGGGCGGGCAGGGCCACCGACGCCCAGTCTGCAGTGTGGTCCCGTGTGGCATCCCCAACCCGAGCAGACTTAGAGGACCGCTGAGCTTCGAGCTGGCCACATGGGCCCCGAGGTGCCTGTGAGCTGCTGAGGTTGTGGGGGAGCCTGAGGTCCCCGGGTTTGCATCCACTCCTCCGACCCAGCCCAAGGACGGCAACCTTCACACACTTCAGGGCCCCTGTCCTGGCGGAGGGTGTCGTAACCACCATCCGGGCCAGACGCTGAGGCCAAGTTGCTGGAGGTTGGATCACTGTCACAACCCTAACCACACACAGGCAGCAGCCCCACTGCCAGCCACGAGAGCGTGTGCAGGGCCGGCCCCGAGGACACAGGCGAAGAAGACTGGAGGCGCCGTGGGGACCGCCTGGGCCCTCGCCTCTGGCCCCAAGAGGACAGGAGAGGAGCCGAGCTGCCGGCCGAGCATGATTTATACCTGACTCCCCTCTGCCGAGGCCGCAGCCCACTTGGAAGCCAGCCAGGCTTGACGTCAGGCCGCTTCCTGGGGCTTCCCTTTGGCCACCGGAAAAGGCCCCTTTCCAAGAGAGACGGAGCTGCTCTGGAGGGATGCAGGATGCCCTTCCTCGGCCCCAGGGCCAGGCGGGCCGGGGGAGTTTGCAGAGCTGCCTGGGCGCACTTTCAGGCCCAGGGGATCTGGGCGGAAGCACAACTTGCGGAAGAGCTGCGGTGTTTTTGCCCCTGAACCAGCAAGCCCTCTGGTCCTGAGGTGCGAGGAACCAGCAGGCAGACCCGTCCAGGGAACAAGCTGCTAGGAGGGCAATAACCAGGACGGTGGAGAGAGTGCTCGGGAAGGTCCCTCCAGGGCAGGGCCCACGTATGTCGAGACCTGAGCAGTGGGTCTCACTCCAAGCGGCCTGTGTGCGGCTGTAACAGGTGGCCCGGCCTGGGGAGGGCGAGGTGGGGTGCGTCGGCCTCGGGGGAGCGGGGAGCCGAGGCCGGGGCAGGCTTGGCTGGTACCCCAGGAGCACGGCGGACATCCAGCCGTGAAGTAGGGTCTGGCTGGGCCATAAGCAACAGACGAATATTGGGCGACAGTTCTGCGGGGGTTGCTGACCCGGTCCCCCAGTAGATGCCAGAGTCTCTGTGGCCGGTCTTCTAGGGCCAGCATTGCAGCTGTTTGACAAAGGGAGGCATCTGAGGCTCCCAGAAGTGCATTAGCAGCTGAGCTGGGATCCAGTACCCAGCCCTCCATTTCAGGATGTCCAACTTTCGGAGGAAAGCCGCCCACCTTGACTCGGCCGTCAGGGCTTTGAACCGGGCTCTCCCCGCTGCTTGAGTGGGTAAAGCCAGACCCTAGGATGCCGCCACTACCCTGGCACTCTGTGGGCCGAGGCAGGTCAGGCCTCAGGAGCTGGACTCCAAGGAGGCTGTCTGTCTCTAGAGACGGGGCTTCCCCCCTCGGCCTCCCTGCACCTTGGGCCCTGGGCCGACTCCCGCCCTACGAACTGGCCGGGGTGCAGCCCTCGCCACCTGCTCAGAGCCTGGCCCGCAGGGATCCAGGAGGATGGGTCAGCGCTGTGCCTCCAGCCAGCCCAAGACCCGAACTGTGGGGTCTCCATCCCTGGCGGGGAAGGGGGCCCAGGTGGAGGACTGGTGCCCAGCAAGTGCCTGAAGGGTGATGCCCTGTGTCCCAGAGTGGGCCCCCCTCTCTACCCCTGGATTGAGCCCTTGGGCTACCTTCTGCCAGCCACAGAGGTTCGGAGCCCTGAGGTCCAGCCCTTGTGGGCGCAGGGTCCATGCAGGTTCCCAATGGTGCGGGATGCCAGGGCGCCCCTCTGCAGCTGCCATCATCCGTGCTGGTGGATGTGGAGGGCAGGGCATCATGGGGGTGCCACTTGGGAGCCAGTGTCGCTCCCCACAGGGAGGAGGCCGCAAGGGTTGGCACTGGCCCCCTCTGGCTGGATCACTGCTCAGGGGTGTACGCCCCCACGTCTGCCTGGCCCACGGCCTCAGCCAGCATGTGGCCTGCCCCCAAATCAACCCTGTGGCGTGGGGCAGGGAGCTTCACCAACCTCAGTCCTTGTGTGGTACTTAGGTGGAGTGCCCAGTGCCCTGGAGTGAGGTTGGAGTGGGACCCCGCCAGCCCAGTGGGGAGGGCCGGCGTACCCCCGCGATGGCCAAGGCCGTTTGAGGGTGGCTGCCTGAGAACCTTGGACAGAGCCCCTGAGCTTGCTTGCCTCGAAACTCAGTGCCTGGGGACATGCTCTCCCCGGTGACCTTTGCCCCAGAAGCGTGGGGCAAAGATGAGTTGGATTAGCAGTCTGGGGCCTGGATGTCTGGGCTGCCGTGGAGACGGACAACCCTGGCTCATGGCAGGCGGAGCCACAGACCCCTGCCGGCCAGCCCACGAGGCCATGCTAGCTCGTGCTAGCTGCACCTTCACCCCGAAACCTTTGCTCCCCACAGTGGCTCCAGGGGTGATTCAGCCCCGCCTGGGGGTGTGCAGCCATGCCCTCGCCCCGCAGCCTGAGGCCCTGAGCTTTGATTTGGGGCTCACTGAGGCAGCCCCACATCTGTGGGGGACATGTGCTTTTCTCCTCCTGATGCTCAGGAACGTTCCTGGGCTCGCTGGCCCCGGAAGCAGGCACTGGCCGCGGGCAGACACGCCACGGGCTGGGGAGTAGACCTAAGCTGGACGCCCGGCCACGGGTGACAGGAGCCTGCCCCTGAGGGCACAACGGAGACAGAGGAAGGGTCTCGGGGTCCCCAGCTGCAGCACCCTCACCACTCACTTCCGGCCTTCCTGCCTCAGCCAGTGCAAGGGCTCCACGTGTCCCCCAAACTTTCCCTTGGGGAGCCCCAGCCAGACTGCCAGTCCCCGCAGCTCATTGCAGCCTCCTTTGGAACCGCAGGGGTCTGGTGGCCTGACATGCACCGCCTGGCTGACCGCATCCACCTGGAGGAGCTGGCCCGCATCGGAGTCCTGAGCGGTAGCGTCGACGCCATGGTCCAGGCCCACCTGGGAGCTGTGTTCATGCCTCACGGGCTCGGCCACTTCCTGGGCATTGACGTGCACGACGTGGGAGGCTACCCCGAGGTCAGTGTGGACACGTCAGCCAGGGGCCTGCCCGTGAGCGGTAGCTGAGCTGGCCCTTGCCCACAGTGGGTCGGGGCTCTGGGATCAGCTGCGGTGTAGTGGGACCGGCTAGAGAAGGAGGAATGGGGTCCCACAAGGCCCCCCACCCCTCCTGTCCCTCCACCCATTGGTTGGTCCTGGTTCAGGCCCTGTGGGGTATTTCCCGGAGTGTGCCTCCCCTGGTGGCTGCCACCTCAGGACCTAGTGCCAGGTGGGTGTGCCCTGCCTGGTGAGCCCCAGGCTGTGCGCTTGGGGGTGACAGTTGCCCCGAAGGGTGGGAGGTGGCCAGTGTGCAGCACGCGGGGTCCCCAGAGAGCAGTGGGCACCCCAGAGCTGGCTCTTAGTGATGGGGCTGGTGCTGCGGCCCTTTTGTCCCCTGCCTCTGGCTTCTTTCGGTGGGGGTGGTGAGGCACCATGGCTGGCCCTGGGCCTTCCAGGGACTAGCAGAGCCCAGCACCCCTCACAAGCCCAGCAGCAGACCCAGCCCCTGGGCCAGCACACCCCGTGGCCTCCTCATCTGCAGGCGCTCGAGGCACCCTTGGCAGGGGAGGGAGGCTTCCGTGGGCATTTCCAGACGAGGCTTTCCCCTCCCCCTCCTACCAACCGAGTCTCGAAAGGACCACCCAGAGGGTGCCTGCAGCCAGCCTTGGGAAGGCCCTGCCCGGCAGGTGGCTGCGGTCTTTCCGGGCCCCGGGTGGGTGGGGGTGAGCCCGGCCCTGCCGCCTGGCCCGGTGCCCAAGGTGCAGGGGGCTGATTATGCAATCGGTGCACACCCTGGGGCCCACCAGCCAGTTAGCCAAGACTAGGCTTGGCCTGTTGGCTGCAGGGTATTTTGAAAGCACCAAGAACGATTTTTGGGGGGAAAAATTGCTCAAGAGAAGCATTATTATTCAATTATTTTTTCCTCAAGTGTAAACAGTTAAATTTGGAGAAACAAAATCAGTTTTAATTTCCTAATTTCTATCCATCACACTGTGTACAGGGAGCCAAGAGCAGAGCCTTCCAGACATTGTTAACTGAGGTTCGTTATTCATTAGTCGCCAGGACTCTTTTTTTCCA
The DNA here is from genome assembly GCF_022837055.1 of Prionailurus viverrinus. Classification (NCBI taxonomy): domain Eukaryota; kingdom Metazoa; phylum Chordata; class Mammalia; order Carnivora; family Felidae; genus Prionailurus; species Prionailurus viverrinus. The sequence goes on along the minus strand of NC_062575.1, from coordinate 43,079,553 downwards.
CCAGAGAAAATTGGCAGCAAACTGCTTTTATCTTTTCCAGTAAGCAGCCCTTTGTGCTCACAGAGTCTATTCTTTTGACAGATAAACATTGTAGAAAAAATATGGCTTTTCCTATAAAAGTCATTTGTTTTATTTCAGGCCTGCAGACACATCTGGGTCCCCTCTGCTCAGAGCCCAGTCAAAGCGGAGGCCCCATCCAGCCCTCTGCCCCAGCGGAAGCCGGTGTGGGTGCGGCACGGGCAGGCGCCCCCGCTCCCCACAAGGCTCGGGTCCCTGGGCTGGAGGGGCCGGGGCTTCAGCCTCTCCCCTTCGTGGGGCCTGCTCTCCCCTGCCCAGCCCCCATGCTTCTCCCGGCCCCGCTCGGACGGGCGTTCTTGTGGAGAGACTCCTGAGAGCCAGTGCTCTGAAGGGGTAGAGGTCGGGGCCAGCATAGTCTGCCCCCAGGGTCCCTTCCCCCCCTCACCTGCAGTCTGGGTGGTGGTCCTGGAATTTTCCGGAGGCCTGCGTAGACGGCCCCTCCCCTGGGCACACCCACAGAGTGGCTCGCTGCGGGCACACAGTGACCAAAGGAGGACGGGGAGACACGACCTGGCCAGGTTTCTGCCTCTGCCAGGGCCCTGGCTTTGCCGCCCTTGGAGTGGAGGGAAAGGGATAGGTGCTCGGGTGGCACAAAGGTGAGGGACGGAGAGGGTGCCCGGGGGCAGCCACAGACTTCAGGTGGCAGAAGGCCCTGCCCTGCAAGCACCTCTCACCTGAGCACGGGGACCGACATTCCAGGCTGGGCCCTTCCGTGTCGCCAGCCCATCCGGGCAAAAAGTGTCACGGGGCCCGGTACCACACCAGATAGGCATCTGTACCCAAAGCATGACTCATCAGGGGTCACAGTGCCTTAACGTCCCCTCATCACCTCCGCCCCAGCCCAGCTCATGCCAGAGTGGCTGCACACGCATTTCTGTCCCCACCCTCGTGGAATCCCGGTCACAGCCTTCCCTGCTGTGCCCAGCTGTGGAGGCCGAGCCAGCCTGTTTCTGGTTACCTTACATGAACCGCTAATTGAAGTCTGATGTTCTTGGCCCCTAAACAGTCAGAAATGACAGCTCCGTGTCCAGCAGCTGGGCTTCCAGGGAAGAGCCGCAGGCGGGGCGGGGCAAGCCCGCAGCCCGGCCCCAGAGCTTGCTCGCTGCCCGCTTGCTCCCTGGCCCTGGCCTCAGGGACCCAGGGACACGGGTGTTGGCTACGCCGTGAGAGTCGAGAGGCCCGGGCCAGGTGTGCGTTTGTGGGGAGAGGGTGCCTCTGCAGGGAGGCGGGCAGCCGTTCCTTAGGGGCGCCCACGTGGCCTCCTCCACGTGCATCTGAGCATGTGCGTGGGGCCGTCCTGCTGACGGCACCTGGCCCCCCTCCTGGAAGGCCACACGGGAGACCTGGGCCTGGGGGAGCAGCGCCCAGCACCGCCGGGGCCGCTTTCCAAGTGAGCCGCCTGGAAGGAAAAGATGTGGCCCGGGAAGCCTCGCAGCCTCCCTAAGAGCTTTTTTGGCTTCAGGAGTTTGGCTTCTGCCGTTCCTCTGGCGAGGAGAGGCCTGCGTGAGGGCAGCCGGACCCCAGGCGGCCGAACGGCCAGCACGGGCGGGCGGCCCTGGGTGTGTGCGCGCCGGTTGTCCCCGGGGCTCCCGCAGGCGCTTCCGGGGGTATTGGGGGGGGGGGGCGGGCAGAGTCTGCGGGGAGTAGAGGGTCTTACCGAAGCGCTCGGGGCACGGCCCAGCAAGGGGCAGCCTGGGCCAGAGCCCCTCTGGAGCACAAAGCCTCCCTCGCAGCTCCGGGGAGCGCAGACGCTCGGGGTGGAGCCAGCCCTCCTCAGGCCCCCGTGGCCTTCCTGTCCGCGCAGGGCGTGGAGCGCATCGATGAGCCCGGCCTGCGCAGCCTGCGCACCACTCGGCACCTGGAGCCCGGCATGGTGCTCACCGTGGAGCCGGGCATCTACTTCATCGACCACCTCCTGGACGAGGCCCTGGCGGACCCGGCCCGCGCCTGCTTCTTCAACCGTGAGGTCCTGCAGCGCTTCCGCGGATTTGGCGGGGTGAGTGCCCACAGGCCCCGGGTCTCTGATTCCAGAACATGCCCCTAGCGCACGCTGCCGCGGGTCACCTCTTTGTCCTGACACAGGAGCCCTAGCGGGAGGAGGGATGATCTTCGCTTCCTCACTTGACAAGGACCCGGGCCCGTCCTTTCTCCTGGTCTGTCGCAGACGGGGTGGGCAGGTGGCAGGAGCAGATGGCCCTATGGGAGGAGCCTTCCCCTCCTCGGCCTCCCCCGGAAGCCCGGAGGCCAGCCCCTTCCGTCAGGGGCAGGACAGACCACTCCTGAGAAGGGGCCCCTCTGACCCTCTAATCTGGTGCACGAGGCCAAGCTCAAGGAATACTGAGTGTCTGCCGTTCCGAGCCAGGTCCGTATCGAGGAGGACGTCGTGGTGACCAACAGCGGCATGGAACTGCTGACCTGTGTGCCCCGCACAGTGGAGGAGATCGAAGCGTGCATGGCAGGCAGCGACAAGGCCTTTACTCCCTTCTCTGGCCCCAAATAGAGCCAGCTGGGAGCACCCAGTGGGACCAGGGACCCAGCCTGGCAACCTTTCTTCACGACGGGCCCTCCGGCGGCCAGATGGGCGCTAGGAAATCACGTGGCTGGGTCGGTGTTTGATCATGCTGTTTCCTCGGGGGAAAATCTTAACCTTCTGCAAGATCACACCTCAGTCTGCTATTACTTTGCTTGAATGACAGTGGCTTTTGAAATGCTAATGGAAAACAGTTCTGTTCTTTAATAGCAACTAAAATGTGTCTTGCTGTCATTTGTATTCCTCTGCTCAGGGAAGATCCATTTCCAGTGTTTTCTCTCAAAAATCAATATGCAGAATGGAACTTGCAATAAAAAGTTTCCAAAAATGGGCCTTTGTGCGCGGCTCCCTCTCTGTCCTTTCTCCCTTTGCAGATGAGCACGCGTGGCCGGACCTAGGACGTGGGCGCTGACGGTGCAGAGCGCCAGGTGCTGGGCGCGTAGCTGGAGCCGGCCTCCACGCGCCTTTGCACGGGAGAAGGTGAAGCGGTAGAGGAAGAAGCCTTTCTGATACGGCTACGGCCTCAAAGCTGCGTTTCTGAAGGGGGCACTTAAGGCATAGTTAAAACTTGAGACTTGCAGAGATTCCCTGCCTTGACTTCCTTTTCACACCGGACGTGCTGGCCAAGCCGGCATCTGCCGGAGAGACACTGCCCCCCAGCTCAGCTCCACGGCAGAGGTGAGCTTTCTCGTGGCCTCCGTGTTTGCGGAGACCACGTCTTCCCTAAGCGTAAACCCACGGGCCAGATTCCTCTCCGGCAAGGAGACTTCAAGGCCGGCGGGGCCTGGTCCCTGCCGAGGGCAGAATGCCTGTCCTTACCTCTGCTGGCCCAGCTCCGCACTCCCGCAGAACCCGGGGCTGGGGGATTCTGTGCCAAACCGGTCCAGGTTTGTCTCCTCACGGTGCCGTCATCCAGGAGTTTCCAAGCCAAGATGAAGGGCACATGAGAAGACAGGACACCAGAGGTGAAACCACCATGGGGTGGAAAACTCTGTGGCCCAAGCTAGATGCCTTGAAAAGTCACTGAAGCGTTTAGTACAGATGAGTTCTTCCTGCGACAGGCACGCAAAAGTGCTCGTGAAGTGACCAAGTTAAAACGAAACCATTTTTCCTGTTTGCTTCTCAGAGTTTTTTTTTTTCTTAAGTTTATCTTGTGTGTGAGCTGGAGAGGAGCAGAGAGGGAGGGAGAGGGAGTCCCAAGCAGGCCCCATGCTATCCGCGCAGAGCCCAATGTGGGGCTCGAACTCACCAACCGTGACCTGAGCCAAAACCGAGAGTCAGATGCTTAGCCGACTGAGCCACCCAGGCACCCTGCTTCTCAGATCTGTAACCACCATTTTTTCAGGTTTTCTGCTGGCGCAGACAGCCCCTAAGTTCTTGGTGACGCTGAGCGGTTTGAGTAACGACAGTCTTGAGTGTCAGGAGTTTGAGTTCACCAAACGTTTCTCCAGCCCAGCTGTACCTGTGACACATTGTGGCATACAGGGTTTCAATTTGCCCACCGCCAGGACAGAATCAGTGGCGGTTAGGTGGAAACTGAAAATGGATAGTTTAGTTGGTGTTCATTAAAAAACATAGCTGAGTGTATTATATATCTTTGTCCTTCCTTTCCTTGGGACATCTCCTCTCCAAACTGCCCATTTCCCATGATTCTCAAGAAGGTAAAAAGCATAAAGAAAAATCTCAGTCACTGAATGTTCTTTGTCCAAGAGGGGCACTGGGAGCATAGTATGACTGCTTTTGCCCAGGTCAGTAAGGCAAAGGGCATTCTCTGCTGGTGCAGGGCTCAGGGGGGAGGGTGGGGGCAGCAACAGATCTCCCCTCCACCCCGTGTTCTGGAGGGAGCACCCAACTCAAGTCTCCAAACCTCTGCAAAAATCCATACAGCTTCAGAAATACATTAGAGACCCTTCCAGAAAGCTGAACAGCACTAAACAAGGCTTTCTGAAACCCTGGAAGGGTCTAGGTATTCATTCAATAAATAATTGAACATCCACTATGTGCCAGTGTAGTATAAAAACATGATTCCCTGCTCTCCGAGCCTGTAGTTTACTGAGAGACTTCGCCGCCTTGAACAAACAAGCACAAATATATTATCTTTTTTTTTTTAAGTTTATTTTGAGAGAGTACGCACGAGCGGGGGAGGGGCAGAGAGGGAGAGAGAATCCCAAGGAGGCTGCAAATACATGACCTTATACACTGAAAAGTGCCATGAAGGGAAGTAACAGGACTGACCTTGTCTAGAAAGCCAGGGTGGGGCTGAGATAGGAAGGGTTCAAAGTGAAAAGCAAGGCAAAGAGGAGGCATCCAGACCTGAGCTGTCCCAAGGAGTAAAGAGAGCTTGGAAAAGCCCTGCAGCCGCAGCAAAGAAACGAGGGCTAGAAAATGGAGGGATGTTAAGTCAACAAGACCAAATGGAGCCACGTCGCAGGGAGACCGGGCCTCACTGGGTGCAGTGGGGAATGACAGAAGGCTCTGGAGAGCATGCAATGGTCCAAGGAGACAAAGTTCAGAGAGGAGCGGATGATGGCTCTGCAGAAGGCGGGGGAGGGGAGGGGAGCAGACAGGTTCGAGAGGCACATTTAGGGGGTAGGACTGAGAGGCGGGGATGTGGGAAGGCACCTGGCTCTAACAGCTGCTTCAGAGGGTGTGGCCAGACCCAGTTATCTGAGCTACAAACCAGCACAACCCCCTTTGCCTCGAAGCCCAGTTCTGCAACCCCAGCCCCCCGGGGCACCCCTGCCTACCTTGCAGGCCTAGAGCTCTTCGAGGAGTGGGTGTGGCAGTGAAAGAACATTCAGGATTGGTGGTCTGAAGACAAGTAAAAGCCATATGGACTCTACACACTGACCGAGCAGGTCCAAAAGTGCTTTTATTAAAAAACAGATCACCTCTATATAAAACTCCTCAAGACAGGATGTCCTACCCACAGAAATAATTACTGCACTACAATTTTCATTAAGAGGCAGCGAGTGGAAACCTATTTCCCAAGACCTGAGAATAGCTGAAGGATCACAGACGTATCTAAATGACATCTTCCCTTGAGACACTCAAGTCAGCATGGATTCAGTATTTATTCACTTTTGTAGACACTGGCACCAGTAAATGAAGATGGTGTACGTACCACAAATTGCACTGTTAGGGGAAAGACATCCCCGTCCACCTCAGAGCCTGAAGAACGAACCTCCTACCACTGTGTGAATGGGAACCACACACCGAGACACCAGGTGTCTGCGCAGGAAAAGCCAGCTCGGCCTCCCCTAGTCTAGCAGACTCTCGGGGATTAGACCACGCGACAAAGCATGTGACTAGAGAGGCGCTCCATCTTCGCAGGAGATGATGTTCCTGGCCATTCAGGGAAATCTAGGCTTGGACAGAAGCACCCCTGCTTGTCCCCCACGCTCCCCTGCCTTCACCCCTGCCCTGGGCTGGAAACGGGAGAGACGGCTCCGCCTGCTCTGAAGAGCCAACACCTGGACTACTTCCCTGGTATCGAACATAAAGAAACCCACAGTGAAATGCAGTCATTATTCCAAAGTGTGTTTTTATTTCATATTCATTGAAAGAAATAAAATTATATTTAAAAAAATAGAGTAATCTCACAAACTGAGGAAAGCCAGGAACAAAAGAACAAGTTAAGGGCTTTTTCCTGAGAGGCAGATCTAACAGCTATAGAATGAACTTTCTCCTCCCTAGCTTTTGTCAAACAAAAAATTGCTTCCTATTTCTAAGGCATCAAAAAGCACTCTGAGTGCTAACTGGGTGGTTCAGGTACAAAGTTTCAAGCCTCTAATGAGGATTAAGAAACATCAAAAGCTGATTTCTTTTAATACCAATTATTAAATTGCACATACTACCTTTTTTTAAACGTAAATTTCAGAATTTCACACTCATGACCCGAATTTCAAAAATCTGGTCATATGCTGTTAACGTCTTACCACTTCTTAGTAAGAATCCTAAGTATCTAAGCTCACATCCCAATAACTGAAAGGGGCCAGACAGCAGAAGAGCTCCGATCTCCCCACCTGCAGCCAACACCGGCCAGAGAGCGCCTATCTCCGGAGACTCAGACGCAGCTAGAAATTTACACGAAAGCCTAATTCCTAAACCACTGGACCCGCCTGCAAAGGCAGATCAAATCCTAACGGTTCATATGTAGCCTACAGAACAAAAGTTACAAAAGTCATTTTACAATTTCCAAAGCTCTAAACGTACCCATTCCCCATACTTGGTTTCCCTCAATTTTACACTAAGGAATCTATCAAACTAAAAACTTTCAATCCCAAACACTTCAGTAAGACAGTCAAGACAACGGTTAACATTTTTGTTCTACGAATAAATGACTGTTTGTGCTAAAGTTCTTGTTTGCATAGGTAACAGGAAAGCTTGAGTCAATTTTTCCAAAAGTTTCAATCTTGTGTTCTGATTTGAAATATCAGGTGCACACCCCTGATGATTTCCCTACAACTTCTTTTTCCAAGTTAACTCAATCCATATAATTGGTAACCATAAATTCCATAGGGACATCAACTTCTGAAACACAGTTTTTAGTAAACAAGAGATTTAATGTAACACCTTTCTAGGTGCTTAAAGATTCAAGTGGCCTAACTGTACCTCTAATAAGGTTAATTATAGAACATGGGTCAGCTATTAAAGATTCAGTAGGATTCTGGGGCTATCTCCTAGTTAGGCAAAAAAAAAAAAAAAAAATCCATCAACCTGTAAGTACACTGATACTCCAGCCAAAGTACATTGGGGTTGGACCCTAATAGAAACCCCGATCCTGTCTCCTGGCTGTCCAGGGAGTGAAGCCTCCGGGGACGGTGGCTCTCCTGGAACAGCACTGGGTCCTAGTCACATGCGGAAGAGGCTCCATGGACACAGTGATGGCTCCGTTGAATCGCAGGTCACCATGCTATCTTCGCCTGCCCAAAAGAGCACAGACCAACCTAAGGGTGCGACCTGAGTTACATCCTGGTTAAACTGTTCCAAGTCCTAGCGCAAAACAACAATGTGGCCAAAAGGTGACCATGTTCAAATGAGATACCTGGTAACACAAATGTTTTAACCAGAGGTGACTCAGAGGTGACTCAGACTCTTGTCACCAGCCTAGACTGATACTGACACACACACACCGACACACACACACACCAACAAATCTGAGCTAGAATTGTGCTAAAAAAAAAAGAAAGAAAAAAGAAGAGAAATCAACACGGACGATCAAAACTACCAACACTGATACAAACCAAACTCTAAAGATTCCCCAACTTTAGTAATCGCCATTTTTTAGTCTCGACAAAAATGTCAATATCCTGAGTTTTATCAGTATTTTCTTTCTAAAATAATTTATGGGACACAAAGCATACAAATAAACAAACAGAAGCAGTGGTACAAAAAGTCTAGAATAGCCCACTAACTAGAAAAAGAAATGTCACAAGAACAATATAAAAAGATGTATTTATGTGAAATAAATTAAAGGTTAAACCTTACATTTTCAAGTTTTCTTAGACTATACTATTTGGGGAGATGGCCTAGAGTTGATGATGTATTTTTCTGATAATCACCTGGTTAGGATCAAATGCCAAATGATCCTTACCAAGACATTTCTGCCTTTAAAAATCATGGCCCCATTGCAGATATTTGGACATAGAAGAAACTACCTAAATCTCAATCGGTAAACAAGGCATTCTGTCTACTAACCTGGCTGTCAAAATGGTAACTTAAAAATGCTTACTTGACTAGCATCTACAGAAACAAAAATTTTGGTGCACAAGTTTCTCTAAACCAGAGCTGTCTTTTGGTTTATTGTTGTTGTTAGAAAACAAAATAACACCAATCCAATGACCCAAAGGTGTCCCAAAAGCATAATTCTAATATGCTTTACTCTTATTTTTAAAAAACCTATTCACCTCCTAATTATTTGTATTTTTAAGCCAACTGGCTGTATACTGCCTTTAAAACACAATGGGGCTTATTTAACATGGCATTGCTATTCAGAAACTTGTACTTGTTGGGGAAACAATACTAATTCTGCTAAAACAAGGGTTATGCTATACATAGAATCACTCCAAATCACAAAGTGATTGATTTCTATAGCCCTAAGGAATTTTAGTACATAATTTAGAAAAAAAAAAAAAATCACAAATAGATCAACCAAATGGCATTCAACTTTCTTAGTCCAATTAACCATCTCCAATAAAACCAAGAACCTCCTGCAGGACCTGCCGGTTCCCTGTTCCTTTTATCAACCTAGAAAAGAAGCATTTCTTGGGAAGTGAGGATTTATTAAGAACATCGAGGTCCAGGATTTTTTTTTTTTTTTTTTTTACCATATACCTTAAAACTTTGTTTTATCCCCACAAAAAAATCCGTATCATTTAAAACTAGATATTCAAATTACATGGCTAACATTTTTAGCTAATCAACTCTTCAGTGCTGATCCTAGAAAACAACCTTCAATGGATCTTTGAATAATGGAACAAGACAACGTTCGGCCATTGATACGAGTGGTGTAGGTAGTCACACCTTTAACGTTCAAGCCACAAACCGTGAACTTGGAAGGGTTGAGGTCTACTGTCCTGCATTATCAGGAGTTGTTGTTGTATTTTCAGTGCCACCGGGTTGCACGTTATCTGCAAGGTTGTGTGCGTGCTCAAGAAACAAGTCTTTCAGTACGCTTAATTCCTTAGTCAGCAATTTAATTTTTGCTTCCAACCGTTCATTCTCTTCTTTGAGCTGATTCACCCTCTGCAGTGTATCCTGTGCCTTCTGCTTGCTTTTCAACCGGCTCTTTTTCACAGCCATGTTGTTCCTCTCTCTGCGCTGCCGATACTCATCACTGTTTCGATCCATGGGCGAGCTCTTTTTGCTTTGCTTGCTCGGAGGCGCGGCTTTGCCCCCTCCCCCAGAGCCGGCAGGCACCAGCTGAGGAACCTGCTGTAAGCCGCTGGCATGAGCCTGAGTATGAATAACACTTATTCCAGGAGTGCTGTTCTGCTGTGCTATCTTGCTCATTTGGGCACGCTCTCTTGCTGACACGGAACAGGTAGAAATGAGGGCAAGGTGATCAACGGTTTCCACACTAAGCTGCCAAGAAATCTTCACATGTACCTAGTTAAAAAATAAATTGCATTAAAATGTTTGAAATGACAAGATCAAATGAGATTAAACTTGCAAGTACCTAACAGCAGGCCAACATTAATTGATTATGCTGAGAAAAGTCTACAGCAACTGCCAACTGTTCCAATGTTTCAGAAGTCTAAATCATTTAATTTAGAAAGGTGAGTTAGTACAGAAGCACCATAAGGCCAAATCCAGCCCACCTGAACCCCTGAGGGTACTACCCATCTGTGACTGTTATCAAAAATGGAAGGAAAAACAAAAGAATACCGCTAATTAGGTAGCACATATGAACTAATAGCACTTGGCAATCTGCCAGAGAGAAATGAGATGTTTGGGTTAAACATGGAAAACCTGACTTCAATTATGATAGAAGAGACACCTGCAAAGAAGGGGAGAAAAGTTTCGATTGTCCGCTCACGTCAAACGAGCGTACTGCAGGCGCAGCGCCCGGTCCCCACTACTCATCAGGGTCGCTGCACACTCCTGATGCCGACATAGAGGGACGGAGTCATCGAGGACTTGCCTCTCCTCCCAGAGTACATCTTTATGGGATATTCTGAAAAGCGGGGGCAGGCGGTGTTGGCTTGTTTTTATTTATTTATTTATTTATTTATTTATTTATTTATTTATTTAGTGCCTCAAAGAGAAGTAGTTTACATAGATTTCCTAAGTTTGTTTCTTGGATCCTAGACTTAGGAGCTCTGAGACACCCAGTCTGCTGTCCCACCCCACCATGCTTCTTCTAACAGTGCTTTTTTTCTTCTTGACGTAATAAACACATCTAAACATGGGCAACCTGAACCGCAACGAGAGACATAAAAGCCTTAAAGATGCATCCAAGGCAGAGCAAGCCTGGGGCTGAGGCCAGACAGAGGCCGAGCAGCGGCAGTGCCCACACCCACGGCCCACTGAAGAAGGGGCTCAGGGGAAACGCCGACTCCAAGTGCCACGGCAGTGCCGCCCGTAGAAATGAAGCCACAGTTTCGGAAACTGGTCGTGTGTGGATGACTGTGAGTCCAACTAGGCCCCTACAATTGCCTCAAGAGGTGTCAAAAGGATACCTATCCTATCCTGAGGCCACTTCAAGACAAACCGACTAAGCTGCTGAGCCACGTCCAGCAAGAAATCGAATTACTCTTGGAAATTCAGAAAACGATGTTATGAACCATAAAACTATCCTGTCTTCTTTTCACAAAACTGCCAAAACTACATCAGTGGAAAAAACCTGGGGCCAGAATTCTGAAATGCCTCAAATGAGTACATCTCATAGTTCTTAAGCTCAGTTAGTAAACACCAGAAGCTTCACCCAAACTTTTAGCTGGGCATTTCCGTATAAAACACTGTTTACTGGCCTGCTTTTTAAAAATCTTTCCTTTTAGAAAGTCGCTATATCCTTACTTTCAATGGTCTCCAAAGCCATGCAGGCAGCCCTGAGCTAGTGAGCCATCTGTTCTCACTCCAATATAAGGCAAAAAAGAAAGCTTCCTTCCAAACCATGGACGATATCTACTCCAAGTCTATCTTCAGTAGTGGACATTTCACAATCTCCTTTGATAATTTACTATGTTGCCTATTTTTCTTTCAGTTAAACAGTGGCAGTTCAGTATTAATTTGAGCCACCTTAGCACTAAAAGTGTTAGTGGCCATCAACATTATTGCTTATTTGATGTAAAGTGGGCATAATATTTTAGTCAATTTTTAAAAACGTGTTTAACACTTCTCCTGGGATTGTTTCAACTATCATAATCATGGTCATCTTCTTTAACTTTTTAACTTTTCATATGCCAATTATGTTTTTAATCTTTAAAACTAATCTATAGACAACACAAAGATAAGAATGATCCAAAGAAGTACAGACCAGGAGGAAGCAGGTCAATACTGTCTTGGCTCTGGCTCCCCTCTTTTGCTCGGAACCTATATCCTTTCCTTCTTGGGGCCTTGATTTCCCCATCTGCAAATGAGGGATGTAGAATGGTAAGATGCCTTCGGACTCTGAAAACATACCATGAACTTCAGTACTAAAAAGTCTTTTCTTCCTGCCTTATGCTTGGCTTTTTATGCCCAAATCACTAAAAGATTTTAACACCGGTTCCAAATTCAGTGACGTTCATGTCCATTTTGGTACCCAGAGATACAGGAATAGAGAAGAGCTCTTTTTACCTCAGTCTGACTCACAGTAGAGGGGCTGAACACAGTAGGCTGAACATACTAGGGGGGACTTTGAAAATGTGCCCTTTGGCTTGAAAAACAAAGAGTAATTATCAAATTGGTAAAAACGTAAGCAAGGGAAACTTAGAAATATTAAGAACTTTAAAAATGTTGTTGTTTTAAAGTTCCTCAACCAAAGCCAAGAAAGTTTAAGTGAAAAAAATATCCATTAAGGAAAATGAATCAAGTAAAGGGGGTCAGAGCCAAGTGGTCCAAAAAAGCTGACTCCAGAGTATCAACTGTTTTTACACAAGCAAAACAGCTGCCTCCAAAAGTTGCCCAGTTTACACTGTCACTTACGCTCTTGTTCCTTCCACAAACACTTATTGAGCACCTACGATGGGCAAAAAAATACTAGTTTATTTCAAACCTGGATATTCAATCCCAAATGAAAGTCTGGCTCCTGCGTAGACAAATACTATTCCAAAGTTCATTCTACAGGAAGCAGGGCGGCGCCTTACTTCCTTACATGTGAATCATTCGAGCAGGGAGGAGCAGAAAAACTGAGCAGTTATTCTCAAAGTGCGGACCAGCAGCAGCAGCATTTGGGAACTTGTGAGAAATGCAAATTCTCGGGCTGCCCAGACAGAAGGATTGGGAGCTTCAGGAATAGGCCCAGGCAATCCTGTTTCAACGGGACCCTGAAGTGATGAAGTGTGAGAGCCACTGCTGCAGATTCACAATGAGGAGGTGCATTTTTTTTTTAATTCAAATTTTTTAATTCAAGGAGTGTTCATTCAAATCAGCAACACACTGAAAACACAGAGCAGCCAGAATGAGTAAAACAAATTTCTCTCAAGTTTCATTTGGGAAAATAAACTTATCAAGAATTTTCCTAATCCTCCTGTCATCTTTTTTCACATATGTACAACCAGATATTCCTCCCCATGCCCCCCAAAATAAACTTTTAACTCCAATCTCCTCAGTGAATGTCCACACTCCAAAACTCCCTGACACCAAACCTTTACTATCACTGGTATGTGACAAGGCTACCCACCCAGCTCCCAAAAACTTACAACCCACCACCTTCTCCATCTGAATACCACAGAATTAATTACCTCAGGCTGACATCATCTCTCAAGGGGCACTGGTCTCTGGGTTAGCTGTGATCCCTCCAACCACTGCCTCCAGAGCAATCGAACACTCCAACCTGCTCCAGTGTGTAGGATCAGATTGAAGGTATCAACTCTCTCTCCAGCCCTTGCTCCCTTACACTTCACACCTCAACAACACTGAACCACTATCAACCCCCTAAATGGTCCTGCATTCTCTTTTCTTTGTACTGCTGTCCAGGTGGTTCCCCCAGTTTCTCTGTCAATGCCAGCTCTCCCTGGAGACTAAGCTAGAGGCAGCGATCTGTCTTCATGTCCACACGCTCAGCATCTAGTGGTGCAGGGTGAGCCATATAGTGGTGGGGCCCAAGAAATATCTGTCGAGGGGCTCCTGGCTGGCTCAGCCGATTGAGCGTCCCACTCTTGATTTCAGTTCAGGTCTTAACCCCAGAGTCATGGGATCGAGCCCTGTATCAGGCTCCACGCTCAGTGTAGAGCCTGCTTAAGATTCATTCATTCATTCATTCATTCATTCATTCATATTCTCTCTCTCTCCTTCCCTCCCCCCCTCCCTCTCCCTCCTCCCCACTCCCCCACTTTCACTCTCTCTCTATCTAAAATAAATATGATGAGGGGCGCCTGGGTGGCTCAGTCGGTTTTTTTTGTCTGTTGTAAACCATACCAAGCGTCCAACTTCCGCTCAGGTCATGATCTCACAGTTCATGAGTTCGAGCCCTTCATTGGGCTCTGTGCTGACAGCTCAGAACCTGGAGCCTGCTTTGGATTCTCTCTCTCTCTCTCTCTCTCTCTCTCTCTCTCTCTCTCTCAAAAATAAATAAACATTAAAAAAGTTTTTTTAAATAATAAAAAGGAATAAAATACAATGAAAATAATTTTAAAAAGGGGAAACATTTGTCAAATACTGGCTCAGAGGCTAAAAGAAAATATTTATTTTATAAACATCATATACAGAAATGAGATAGGTTCTCTAGTACTGGAATCTCTTAAAACAACCACAATTAAATCAGGAGTGTTAAGATATTATGGCCTTACTTCCTTAGGTTCTTGGTCTTTCTTAAAGGTGTACATGGAAATAAAAATATAATTCCACTTGCTCCTTTGAGTACCCAGTCTATGCAGTGAACATCATTTCTAGTCTGGTCTTTGCTTTATTTCAGTTGAGAACTTGCTTTTCTACTTAGCCCAGTTATGTGTTCCAATTAATAATCTCAAGTTCTTAGGCATCTGTTGCCAGGGTCTGACAACTCCATACTGCAAGAGATGTAAAGGTAAGCGAAGCCCATACATGCCCAAAGGAGCAGGATTTCTATTTAGTTGCCACTGCTTGCTTCATGACCCAAAACAGGGTCCACGAAGGAGGGTACATCCGTTTGGGGGTACATAAGCAGTCCACTAGAGTATGGAGCAAATGTATGTTCACTTGTCTTTTTTTTTAACGTTACCTTTTTAATCTACTTCTGTTATGGTTTACAACATACAAAAAAAAAAGTACACACATTGTTTATAAATATACCTCTATTAGGAAATCACGCTTAAAAAATTTTTTTTTTTAACCAACAGGGCTGGAAAGCCAAAAAGGTAGGAAACCAATGTACCTACAAGAACCCATGGAAGCACTCCCTCCCAAGAATACCCAATAAATTTGGAATTGTGGCTACCTATATTTACATTACTGTGATCAGGTGAGGCAATCCTAGACCCTAAGACCTAATTCAGCCCCATGAGGTCCTAGTTGTCTTTACCAGGGCCTCACCATGTGCTGTTCAGATCCCTGCAGACGAACCCACCTCTCCAAGATCAGACAACTGCTGACAGTCAATGATGTGCTCTTGAGAATTTAAAGGATATTATGAAAAAAATGAAATTTTGTTTTCACCTGTTTTTTAGGCAGGTATTTACAAACGACTGATTAAGCCAAGTAGACCCACCAGAAGCAGGAAATCAAGAAACTGAGAAATTCTTCAGCTCACTAGCATCCTGTAATTATTTAGCCATGTTTACAGTAAGTGTTTCCAGAAACAGAGAATCGACTTTAAGAATAGCTCATGCCAAATACTAATCAAGTGGTAACAGTGACCAGATTTTAACTTTTCAATATCAAGAACTTTTAGAGGCACAAGTTCTTAGGAAAGCAAACCCCTGTAGTATTTTCTTTCCAAAATTTATTTGGGAGTCGCATATCCTATCTGAATTTAGGACAATCTCTTCACGTAAGGATTCCCTGAGTGCAGGCTCGGGAGAGAAAACTACCAATTTTTGTGTAACCCACCAACCTTAAAACCTTTCTGAAACTGACACATTTTAAGGTGCCAGATTACAGCACAAACCTCAGACAAAAGGAAAACGAAACAAACCTTCTCAAAAATGAAAACATACAAGCCTCCTTGGAAGAACAGATTATCCTTCCCCCCAAACATGCATTTCCATTCCGTTCATCTAGACACCTCTGCTAGCGATTTTCTTTACTGTGTTCCCTCCAACATGCTAATGAAGCGCTTCATTCCTTGCCCTTCTCTTTTCTATTCAACTCGTGGTTGCTGCCCGTTCATCTAACCTATATTCAGCAGTGAACTGCAGGATATTCAAATTACAGCTCCCTAAGTAAGCGCAGGATCATTTCTGTAAAGTCGTGTATTCAATAAAAATCAGCCGCCTTCCCTGCCCACTTTATCACCCTCCTAACTTCTGAACAGAAGTCTCGTCTACCCCTCGCCAAGCAGTTCTGGAGGGGCGGGCAATTTCCGAAGTGGCGCTACGGTAAGGCACGGTCCTCCTCTTGCTATTCTGGGAACACCCTTTATCCCCGGGGGCCAATACGAGCCTAGCTTGTCACCAATGCCCGTTTCCCCAAAAGAGGCCGGGTTCCGGAGGGGGCACACCTCGTCCCCCGCCCCGTCCTGTCCCGGGCCGGCAGCGAGTGGCGCCCGGGAGGAGCGCGGGGGTCGGCGGGCGGCGCCGCGGCCCTGGGCCACCGCCAGGGATGAGCTCAGCGGCCCCGCCGGGTGTTGCCGGCAGGTTGCATCAGACGCCGCGCGGGGCCGCCGCCCGAGCCGCGGGCCGCGCGGGGCCTTCCCGGCGAGCCGGCCTCCTCAGGCCGGGCCGAGGTTCCTCGGGCCCGGCCGGCGCCCACGCGAGCGGCCGGCTCCGCTGCGGCCTCCTCCTCTTCCCTCATCCCGCCCGCCCGCGGCCTCCTTACCTGCGCCTCTAGCCCGCCCGCCCCCAGGCGGCCTCCACTCCGAGCGGCCCCGCGCGGCGCGGCCCGACGGACCCAGGCCTCGCAGCCCGCGAGCCAGCGAGGAGGAGCGACGGTTACGAAACCGGCAGCCTCCGCCCGTTCCGCCGCCGCCGCCGCCGCCGCCACCGGCTTCCCCTCCTCACGCTGACCGCGCGCGCTGCCGCCGCCGCCACGACCAATAGGCGCGCCGGCCTGCGGGCGCCGCGCCCTCCCCTCACGACGGGCAGCGCCGCCAGCCAATCGCGGGCGTCCTGGCTGCGGGAGGCGGGCACGTGGCGGAGGCGTTGGCCGCGCCGCTGCGAGGCCGGAGGGTGTGGCGGGGGTAGGCCAGCAGCTCCTGGCACCGCCCGCATCCTTCGCTGTTCGCGCGGAGCGGCGGCCCCGGGCTGTGGGAAACCAGAGGCGAGAGAAGATCTGTGAGAGCTGGAGGCGCTGGGGAGCTGTAGCCTTGCGAAGGCAGCACCTGTCTTTGGGAAGCACGACTTCCTGAGGTGTTTTTGAGTCACCGACGTTCGCCTGGGTTTCGCCGAGTCCTCTGGGAGGCCCTCTGGGCGCCCCTCGCCTGAACGGTCCCCAGAGCGGCCCCCGAGACGCCCTCCCGGGACGCCCGGCGCCCGACGGAGCTTGGAGGACAGGGCAGGACTTCGCAGCACTAACGGCAGCTGCAAGCTTGCCGGGGAAGCGAGTGAAGTGGCGTTTTCCCAGCGTAGGGGTAGTGCTGATATCACATTGGTGAGCGCGGCAGACCGAGGTTCGTTGTCACCAGGGAACGATTTCCGCGATCGATTCCCGTGTGCCGTGTGCCAGGTGAACAGGATGAGAGACGGGATCTCAAAAAACGCGGGGCAGTCCAGTTTAACGTAACCAAGACACTTCACAGGAGGATCTGAAAGCGTTTTAAAACCAGGAAGCAGCGCGCTGGGCGGAGGGCAGAGCCAGCGCGATAGGTTTGATTGCTTCCTCTTTAGCAATTCTTATCGTCCAAAAAATAAGAGTCTTTGAAAGAGGAAACATTTCTTCATCGCCCAGGCCATGGCACCGGCTCTCCGCACAAGATTGTTTCGAGGAATCAGTTAAAGAGATGATAAAACCTTTGAAAAAAACATAAAGATAAAGCGCTGCAACTAAAAGTGAACAGCGATAACCATAGAACCATCCTCGGTAGGCAAGACACAGTATCACCAAAACCACTGTTTCTTTTACTTTGACCCTCAGTGTTCTGATTTGAAATTTCTTTGATTGAGATGTTAGCACTGTGAACACTGGATTGTTGCATTGCTCACAAAAATCATAATTTTTACCCTCACCATTTGTCAATCGCAAGTTATACAGGGAAAATTTTTTTTATAGATATACTCATTTTCCTGTGGCTTGCTAACCACTCGGCCAAGCTGCTCTAGCATTCTCTGGGCAGGCCTTCTTCCACACTCAGCAGAGCAGGTCTTGTCAATGCCAAGGAGACTCTAATATTTATTTCCTCTTCAGGTGGTGGCTGGAAAGTCTCCTTAGTTTACAAGTATTTATTTGGTGCCAACTACGTGCTAAGCTGTGGGCTAAGTGATGGGGATTCAGCAACGAACAAGCAAAACATAGCCCTTGCCTACATGAAGTTCCCACTCACAGCCAAGGAGACAGACATTCAGTACTTACACAATTTTTCTGTTGCTATTTTCATCAATAAGATGCTGTGAGATCAAAAGAAAGGAACCAAATGTGGTCTGTGGGGCAGGGAAGGCCTGAAAGACGAGTTGGATTTGGCTGTGGGGTGTGGATGAAGAGGATGGACCAATCAGAGGGAATGTCTTCTCTAAAGGTTTTATGATGGGAGAAGTGTGAGGCCAGAGTGGCTGACGCACAGTGTCCCAGTGGAGACTGGTGAGATTGATAAAGCCTGTGGCCCAGGAAAGGTTCTGATTTCTACCCTAGGAGAGATGGAAGGCCTTGGAAAGATTTGCTCTCACCGTGAGGAAACGAACAGAGCCTGGTGGAGGCTGTCTCTGGCTTGAGATCCACCATGGGGCTTTCTTCCAAGTCACAGAGCCCTAAGCTCTCATAACAAAAGATCTCCTGCACAGAGCTCTGCCTCACTGATACCCAAGTCGTAGTCTACAAATCCAAAGAATTTGTAAGCAAGTAATACATTAAAATCTCCTCTAAAGGACCTTAGAAGTAGGATGTCTTGTTAGTTGATTACGCTATTTACCTGAGAGCAACTGTGATTAACTATCTTAGTTACCTGACAGGTTCGCCCTGTGCTTCCCCTCTTAATGGTTGTGTGACCTTGGGTAAATTACGTAACCTCTCCATCACCTGTAAATGGGCATAACAACAGTATCTACCCAATAAGATTGCTGTGGGGGTTAAAAAGTTAGTATGTGTTTGGCCCCTAGAACAGTGCCTGTCTGGTACACGGCAGCTATTATTACCATGATGAATTATCAAGTTACAGTGTAGAATTATAGTACACTAAAATACAGTTCAAAACAAGGTCAAGCTGTGCTTATTACAGCTTTGATGATTCAGTCACTGACATACACATACTATCAAAGGTGCTGATGTTGACCCTATAGTGTATCCCAAAAGGTGTTTTTTAGAATGGTTTTTTTCCTTAGTTACCACATCTTAGTTCATTAGTTTCCATAAAGTAGAGTGAGGACAGGGGTGCCTGGGTGGCGCAGTCGGTTAAGTGTCCGACTTCAGCCAGGTCACGATCTCGCGGTCCGTGAGTTCGAGCCCTGCGTCAGACTCTGGGCTGATGGCTCGGAGCCTGGAGCCTGTTTCCGATTCTGTGTCTCCCTCTCTCTCTGCCCCTCCCCCGTTCATGCTCTGTCTCTCTCTGTCCCAAAAATAAATAAACGTTGAAAAAAAAATTTTTTTTTTTAAAAAGTAGAGTGAGGACAATTTTAATAATTTCAAATCTCTTATTGTTTAGAAAGCCAGATCAATAAAAGTTTGCTATGTAAACTTTAGCATTTATCGAAAATGTGTCTTAAGTAGTTATGATAATACTTAAGTACTTATCATAGATTTATATTTGGAAACTTTCCGAAAAATAATATACAAAATTAACCGTCTTTGATAGGAGATCTGGGTCATATCTGTATTTTGAATATTGAAACAATGTCACCGGGTTGCATCTCAGTAGATATTTATCATGGTATATTAGCAATAATATGACAGTGATTGTCAATCATTCCGCATTGGTAAGGGCTCTTTTGATTGAAAGTAACTGAAAACCATCCCTGACTAGCCTGAGCATAAAGAAGGACTTGGTTAAAGATTTGAGGGCATACTTCATGAAATACCCATGCCATATCAGAATCAAGAACTCAAATAATCAAATGTCTTCATTTCTGTCTCTGTCTTTCTGTGTGTGTGTGTGTGTGTGTGTATGTGTGTGCCTGTTGGTTTTATTATTCTTCCTGCTTGCACACCAGCTTTCTTCACCTGATCACTGACAGCCTCAATGTCCACAGTTTTGGTCACTAAAATAAAGCCAACTCTCTTTTTCAGTTCCTGTTACAAAAGTCTTAAGTAAGGACTCTGGAATTGGCCCAGCTGGGTCTAGTGCTTATCCCTGGAATAATCAAATGGCCAGGAACAGGTCACAATGTACTAACATGATGGCTCTGGAGGGAGTGGAAGAGGCACTTCCTTTGGGGAAAAGGAGTGCTGAGCAGACAAATCCATCAATATCCACTTCAAATGGCAGATCAAACTGTGGTCACTCTGATGGAGCCTTAGTCACTCAGGCTGACTGCTACGTTCTTTCCCATGTGATATGCTCCCTATCCTTAGGACACCCTAACTTTCTTTTTTTTTTTAATTTTTTTTTTTTATTTATTTTTGGGACAGAGAGAGACAGAGCATGAACGGGGGAGGGGCAGAGAGAGAGGGAGACACAGAATCGGAAACAGGCTCCAGGCTCCGAGCCATCAGCCCAGAGCCTGACGCGGGGCTCGAACTCACGGACCGCGAGATCGTGACCTGGCTGAAGTCGGACGCTTAACCGACTGCGCCACCCAGGCGCCCCTAGGACACCCTAACTTTCATAACCGGCCCGGTTCATAAAAGAGAAAAATCTGACATAATTTAAACTTGAACAGTTAGTAAGTACATAGTATGAATGTCCATTATAAAGCACTTTACCAAATGTCAGATTTCATTATCGTGTGAGTTAAGATATGTCACTTGTGCATTTAAGAATGTCATCTGCCGGGGGCACCTGGGTTCATTCGGTTGAGTGGCCATGTCTTGGTTTCAGCTCAGGTCACAATCTCATGGTCATGGGATCAAGCCCTGCATTGGGCTCTGCACTGAGTATGGAGCCTCCTTGGACTTCTCCTAATTTCTAAATGCCATCACATCTGCAGGGTTCCAACATTTGCATGGGGAAGGGCACAAACATTGACTCCACAATAGTATGTCAAAGGTCACAGGAGCCAAATGAAAGAGGCCCCCCCCCCCCCGGTGCCCAAAGAGACCCAATGCCAATTTGAGTGGCAAAATAAAATAAATGTCAAAGAAGAGACAATCTCCCATGCAGAAGAATTCCACATAATTTACAGAAATACTCCACCCATAGATGGTGGAGTGTAACTCCCGAAACCTTAGGTGGGCTACACACAGCGACTTCCTTCTGGAAAGTAGAGCATGAAAGGGAAAAATAAAGAGGAACTTTACAGCGAAGAGAGCTGACAATCACTACTACAGCCAGGTGACCAAGGTCAACATCAATGGTCATAAGCTCTGTTGGTATAATGAGGTGAAGATGGCACTTGACCTCTTCGATTTTCCTCCCCAGACCTCACGACCTCAGTCTAACTGTGAGAAAAACACCAGACAAATTCCAACAGAAGAGCATTCCACAGAATACCTAAGCAATACTCCTCAAAACTGCCAACATCACAAAAAAACAAGGAAAGTCAGGGGCGCCTGGGTGGCTTGGTCGGTTAAGCGTCCGACTTCGGCTCAGGTCATGATCTCACGGTCCGTGAGTTTGAGCCCCGCGTCGGGCTCTGTGCTGACAGCTCAGAGCCTGGAGCCTGTTTCAGATTCTGTGTCTCGGTCTCTCTCTGCTCCTCCCCTGTTCATGCTCTGTCTCTCTCTGTCTCAAAAATAAATAAACGTTAAAAAAAATTTAAAAAAAAAAAAGGAAAGAGGACGCCTGGAGAATCCTAAGGAGACATGACAACTAAATGTAACGTGATATCCCAGATGGAATCCTGCGACCAAAAAGGGCTACTGGGTAAAAATTAAGGAAATCCCAATAAGTATGTACTTTATTTGTTTGCTGACTTGCCAAAATTGGTTCGTTATAACAAAAACTCATGTAAGATGTTAATCATAGGGGAAACTGGCTTCAGAGTAAATGGGAAATCTCAGTCCTATCTTCTCAATATTTTTAAATCTAAAATTATCCTAAAAAAAGAATATTTAGATTTTTAAAAAAGCATTTGTGGTACACTGCAGCATTAATATTAACATAAAACAGGACACTTGAAAACATTAACATCAGATTAAGCCCAGACTTCAGCCAAATGGATAAGAAGTTGAGCTCAGTGGAAGATCCTTGAGCCCCACTTCTTACCTTGACCACTAATGGTGACTGTGCTTTTGCTTGGCAAACCCAAGACGTACAGAGAAATGGAACCAGAGGGTCAACAGAATTATAGGAGCTCCTCCAGGAGAGGAGGAAAGTGGGAAAGAGGGAAGACAAGGCGGAGGGAGACCACCTGCGGTCTGCGAGATCATGCTGAAGCCTTGGGAGCCATCTTTGGGCTAGCGAGGAAGCCCCATCCCCACGCTAAGGTCCAGATGCCAGGTGGATCACTGGAAGCCGCAAGGCTGAGCTGAGAAGCCACCAGACAGAGGGATGCGGTTGCCCTCATTGACTCGTTCCTCCCTCTTTCTCATCTGTCTCTAGTGATAAAGAGTCCCCACTCTGTGCCAGTGCTGGCCATCCTACAGAGCAAGGTGCTGGGGCTGGGGAGGCAGGGGGCTGGTGCTCAACAGACAAGAATAAGGTCGAGGAAGCACAAGCCGGGCTAGGTGGGCTTGTAGGCCATATTCCTTGGCTTAGAATCAGGAATCTGTGTCCGCTGCTAGGTCTTTGTCATTGTTTCTTCCATTTTCATTTTACTTTTCTTTTAGATTCCTGTAGTAATAATCAGTTCCTGTGTGATCCTAAACTGGGATTCAGATTTGCCTGGGCTCGGTGGGTGGAGCCAGTAGCATCCATCCATGCACACAAATCTCAAGGTTTTGGCTGGAAGAGGAAGGCGGGATTTGTCATTTCCTTTTTCTTTGCAAAGGTTTCTGGGGGGAAATCTGGGATTTGGAGAGGCGAGCACTATTTCACAGTCCTTATGAAGAGAGGAACATTTCCCCCCACCTCTATGAATGACCCCATTTCTTCAGCCCAGTGGAGCTACTTTGATGCCTCTAGAATTTGTGCTCTTGTAAAGGTCAGGACTCAGGCCCCTTGGCCTGTGGGATCAACTCTGCAAAGAAGAGGCTGAAGCAGAGGCTGTGCTCAAGGGCCTGCCTTCAAGAGACTTTGATGATAGGAGATGTTGATGGTGAGGTTCCGGGAGCTGGCTAAGAAATCTTGGTGACGGAGGTTGGAGATTTGTTCTATTACTGTTAAAAAGACCCAAATGAATCTATACATGGGAGGGCCTAGACAAACTTGAGAGCCAGAATAGTACATTTCCTTTCAAAAAATTGTGGATTTCTCTTGGCTAAACTATAGGTGAAACCAAAGGTGCAGCAGCCAGAACAGATTATGAGGTCAGAGTGTGTCTCGGGCAGAGAACAAAGGGGAAGGGAAGTGGAAAATGATGGAGGAGAGCTAGAAATGCCCCCTAATCTTGGTTCCCACCCAGTGGGCCCTTCCTTCCCAGTCCTATGTGTCCAAATCCTCCCCACCCCTCAAGCCCCAAGGCCACGTCTCAACTGTGCTGGCCGTTCAAGTTCTCGCTGGCCCTCCTTTTTCTTCTCGGTGGCATGTGATGTAATAGTAACATGCACACTCTTGTGCCTTCAGCTATTGTCTTGTCTGTTATAGTCTGTTGTTATAGAAAGGGAAGGTTCTGTTTTATGTACACAACACTCTGCCAGGTACTTAGGAGGCTTTAGAAAACACAGCCGGGGGAATGAGTGTCTCTGTCTTGAATGGAGAACCTGAAACCTGGGAGTTCACCATGACTCCTGCTATTGTCCACCTGTTGCATGGCATGAATCCACTTATTACTAATAATATATTAATCTCACCTGTGAATAGCTTCTCTAGGATTCTGGGTGGTCTCATTTTCTGGAAGAATTTTCCAGAAGAGAGCTAGTAGATGATTTACAGTTCCTAATGCTGCAGATGACCTCAAAGCTACATCAGTGTTCATCACCTGCCTCCCCTACCACCCATCCTAGAGTTTCCTCACCCTTGCCTAGCACCTCTTCTGGTCTAAGTAGCTTACCTGTTGAACTGACCCACACCTTCCACCTTGAGAAATGTGTACTCTTCAATGACATGTCCTTTTAAGCCTTGGCTACGATATTTGTCCATTTGCCATCAAGATTAGGGAGGGGATCATTTATGCAATTGAAATACAGGATGAATAAACCAGAAACTAATGAGATGGATTATCTACAAGGGTGGATGGGAATTAGAAAAGGGGTAGAATAGATGAGGGGGAGAGTAAGTGTACCTTTCTGTATAGCTCTGATTCTGAGAACCATGGTAAAGTTTCACATGCCCTAGAAATAAAAAGATAGTTAACACCAAACAGGGTGAGGGAAGAACCCAAAGTAAAATACAAATGGTAACCAATGAACCTAACCGCACTACCAATGAACAACATAACTATGCTGTGGCAAAGAAAAGAACTAACCTGAATAACTTTAGAAAGTAGTATTTTGTTTGGATAAGGCTAAATACAAAAAGAACTGTATGCAAATAATATGCACTAGTTGCTAAATTTTTCAAAGGGGCATGGTAGCGGTTGTGAAACTATTTTATGTACATGCTTGGACTGAGCAAACACGTAAATACATTTGAATAACAAGAGCACATTTCTCACCGTTGGAGAAAGAAATTACTAATAAGGGGAAAGGAAAGCTAGAATGAATCCGGTTGGTGTGGGGCTGGAATCTGAGATTATCAGAATGAATTCATGATTTGTAGTATATATACAGATTGAAGGATCTAGAAATAAATACAGTTGTGTATAGGTGTATGTGAGAATATAGTTATGTATATTCTCTAGCCTTGTCCACTGAAAGGATCTAAAAACAAAAACACCCTGGTAGCAATGATCCCACCTAGAGACCAAATCATGGTGTCTAAATATCTTCCTTCAGGGAGAAGAACTAGGGTTCATCGGTAAAGTGGTTGATTCTAGAACTGGGCAGGGAAAACACAAGAAGAATCTGGAACATCTTGTAGTGCCAGGAAGTAAAGAAATGCTCAAAAAATGGTGGAGACATATATCACAAGAATTATAGGAGTTGATTTGAAGGAGTTTCCCAATGGCCAAATCTGGGGCACATGACTAACAAAATAAATAATAGTAATGAATTATAAGTTGCAGAGTAAACGAAATAGCTATGGTTCACACTGACATAAATAAATAACTGAATAGCCAAATAAATCACAGGAAAGAAACAGCTCTTCCTTACAGCAAATTCCAATTCGTAAATGTAGAAAGAATTATTGAAATAGCAAATCACCTTTAGACAAACACCACCGTAATAACCATTGTGGGAGTGAATTGTCAATGAACGTTAAAATCAATGGGTGAAAATATAATGAGAAACAAGATGTTTGCCAATTCTCAAAGTACCTCCCCACAAGATACTTATTAATCACAATGGGGAAAAAAATAACCTTACATTGGAGAAACCTGGAGGATACTTTCTTAACCAAGTGCCCAAAGTTATGCACTGAGAAAGGCACATGGCTCTTGTGGCATAACCTCAATCTGATCATGAGAAAATGCCAGAGAAACTCAAATTGAGGAGTCTTCTATAAAATAAGTGCCCAGGACTCTTAAAAAATGTTAACGTCATGAAAGACAAAGAAAAGCTGAGAAATTCTCCCAGATTAGAGGAAACTAAGGAGCATGACACCTAAAGGCAATATGGAATGCTAGACTGAATCATGCAACATTAGTGAAGTAATGAAAAAGAGCATTAGTGGAGTAACTGGGGAAAACGGAATTGGATCTATAGATTTGTTAGTAGTACCTTGTCAGTGTTATTTTTCTAATTTTGATCCTTGTTCCATGGTCAGATCAACTTTTGCTGGGGGTTCGGGAATAGAAGCAGCCATTGTACTGAAGAGACAGGCACCCCTCCCTCACCCCCTGTGCCACCCACTGCGTTGTTAGGCAGATATCACTGGTTATCGCTGCCAGAGAGGAGCCAATTAGCCAGCAGGAAGTAAGACTTTCTGAAAGCGCAAAAGACAGCAAAAAAAATTTCCCTGATTAGCCCCCAGCTCCTGCCCCAAAGCTCTCTTAGAGGCCATCAAGTTGCTTCCCTATGGGACAGGCACCCACCACATGGAGGTTGCTTAACGTTGACTCCCAGTTCAAAAAAAAAAAAAAAAAAAGACAAAGAAAACCATTGACAAAATTTATCAAAATAGTTAAAACTTCCAGATATAAAAAAATAGTATAAATAAAATTAGTAACCACTGAGAAGCTGAAGCAGTATTGACAGCATATAACAAGGTATAAATTTCCTAATCATGCCAGAAACTTGAAGATCAATCATCAGAAGATGAACACCCTGGTATTAACAAAGGTAGGCGACATGAACAAGCATTTCACAAGAAATACTGATGGCCTGAGACACGAAAAAATATCTTATTATTAAGCAAATGCAAATTAAATCAATGAGATATCATAGTCTATCTGTGATTATAAATAATCAAAAAGAATATTAATAAATCACATTAGTGAGAAGATAAGTTGGCACTTCAAATATGGTCAGTGGGAAAGTAATTTTTAAAAATCTTTCTGGAAGGCCGTTTGGCAATTTGCGATAAAAATCCTAGAGGTGCACATACCCTTTGACCTGGCCATTTATTCTAAGAATATCATTACACATGCATGCAAAGGTACAAGGAAGTACATTACATCATTGTTTACAACAGCAGATAAAGAACTGATCTAAATGTCCATTTGAATTAGCCCCAACCAGTGGTGACCAAATTCTCAAAAATCAACAAGAAGAAATGAAGGTGATGCTTGGAAAGAGATATGCCTAATGTGGGTAATTGCCTTAAAGGAACAGGATTGTGACTGGATTTTTTTTTTAAGTCATCTTTCTTTCTTTTGTCTTTTTATCCCTTGAGGAACCGAATTCCTATTTGTATGGATTGCACTATAATTTGACCATTAGTGCACGGAACTCTATCCTTCCCCACCTGATCTCAGGTGTTGATTAAAAATGTTCTCCTCTGGGCTGTCTGTTGTTTGAACAAAATCAAGATTAATTACGTGTGTTCCTTCTTTCAAAAAGAGATACACACTTAGCTTTGGAAGATATCTACAAATGTATTGTATATCATATGTGATATTATGTCCCAATTATTGAATGATTTTCTATACACGTATTTATATATTATATATTTATATTATAGTTATATGTATAGTTGCAGATTCTCAGGTAAGAATTTTATACTTCTAAGAAGTTAGATTGACCTTATAAAGATAAATCTTTGTAGATTCACTCTTCTATGTAAATTTAACTGATTGATACCTAATCTTTTTTTTTTTATTTTTTAACGTTTATTTATTTTTGAGACAGAGAGAGACATGGCATGAACAGGGGAGGGGCAGAGAGAGAGGGAGACACAGAATCTGAAATGGGCTCCAGGCTCTGAGCTGTCAGCACAGAGCCCGATGCGGGGCTTGAACCCACTGACCGTGAGATCATGACCTGAGCCGAAGTCGGACGCTCAACCGACTGAGCCACCCAGGCGCCCCTGATACCTAATCTTATATAAGTGTTCTTGTTTTTAACAAGGATTTATAGAGTGAAATATATATTAAAATATATGCATTATAATGATAATATTCTTATTAGAAAAAGTATGAATAATTTTATAACAATAACAAAATATTATATTCAATAAAGCCTTTTGTATATCTAGAAGGCATATGTATGCTTATATTATCTGAAGTACTATATTTGAATGTTGCAGGATCAGAAACTTATTTTAAAAAACAGAATTGTAAATACTGCAGAAAATCATAAAAAGTCATCAATGGGTGGAAGAAAACCAAATATCCATCAGGGGATAAATGGATAAACAAAATGTGTTATATCTATACGATAGAATACTGTGCAGCCTTGAAATCCAGGGGCAACTGGGTGGCTCAGTCATTTAAGCGTCCAGCTCTTGATTTTGGCTCAGGTCATGATCGAGCCCTGAGTCGGGCTCTGTGCTCGGTGTGGAGCCTGCTTAAGATTCCCTCTCTCCCTCTCCCTTTGCCCCTCCCCCACTTGCTCTTGAGAGAAAGGAGGAAAGAAAGAAAGAAAGAAAGAAAGAAAGAAAGAAAGGGAAAATCCTATAAACATGCCACATGGCTGAAACTTAGAGTTATGATGCTAAGTGAAATAGGTCTGTCACAAAATGACAAATACTGAACAATCCCACTGCATGAGGTATCTAAAGGAGTCAAATTCATAGATACAGGACTGTAATGCGGTGGTTACAAGGGGCTGGCAGGAGAGGAAAAAGAGTAATTGTTGTGTAAGGAAGTTCTGTAGATCTATTTTGCAACAATGTAAATATTCTTTCACCCCACTCAACTGTACCTTTAAAAATGGTTAAGATGACTGGGCCACCTGGGTGGCTCAGTCGTTAAGCGTCCGACTCTGGATTCTGGCTGAGGTCATGATCTCACGGTTTGTGGGTTTGAGCCCTGCCTCAGGCTCCATATTGTCAGCAGGGAGCCTACTTGAGATTCTCTCTCTCCCTCTCTCTCTGCCCCTCCCCCACTCGTGCTTGCTCTCCCTCAAAATAAATAAATAAAAACTTTTAAAAAATGGTTAAGATGGTACACTTTTATGGTATGTGTTTTTCACCACAATAAAAATACAGAACCATCTTTAGTTTAAAAAAAAAAAAAAGGTCACAGATGATGTTGACCTTCCAAGCTATCACAGGAGTTATTTATTCATTTATTTTGATATCTGTAGTCCACCTGCTACGTGCTAAACACTTTGCTAGTTGTTGGTATTAGATGGTGGTTAAGAAATAAATGATCCCTGCTCTCTAGAGTTTTCAGTCTTGCTGCAGGCAGAGAGAAATAAACAGTGTGATACGGTAAAGATAAGTACAAGGGACAAGTACGAGGTGCCAGGGAGACACAAAAAAGGAGGCGTCACTTGGTCTTGGAGTGGTGATCAGGGAAGTCTTCCCATCTTCTCGCTGAAGTGCAGGAGGTCAGTGTGGGTTAGCTGGGCACCGGTGCAGAATGAAAGACCAGATGAGGCACAGGGAGCATCTCAGGGACAGTGAGAAGCAAGATGTGATCAGAATCCAGGGCTGGAGAAAGCTGAGGAGATGAAGGAGACTGATGGTGGAGGCCTTGCCAAGGAGTTTGGGTCTTATCTTTTATTATTATTATTATTTTTAATGCTTATTCATCTTTAAGATGAGAGAGAGAGAGAGAGAGTGAGTGGGTAAAGGGCAGAGAGAGAGGGAGGCACAGAATCCGAAGCAGGCTCCAGGCTCTGAGCTGTCAGCACAGAGCCTGACGTGGGGCTTGAACCCACGAACCTTGAGATCACGACCTGAGCTGAAGTCCGACGCTTAACGACTGAGCCACCCAGGCACCCGGGATCTTATCTTGAGATTAATAAGAAGTCATGAAAGCATTTCAAGGAAGGGGATAATGTGTCCAGATTTGCATCTTAAAAGGATTATTCTGGCTGCTACAGTGAGAAGCAGATCGAAGGAGAGCAAGCTCAGAGGCAAGAATATTAGGAAAGATTAAACAGGTGACAGGTGACTTTTGCAGCAGACTGAGAAATGAGTGGGAGGAGAAGGAACGATGAGTTTGGACAACTTTTTTCTACAAGTGTGACTTTGAGCAAGAGGTGGTGGCAGGATTGCTTCAGGGAAGTCTGGAGTGAGAGGGTGTGTGTGTGAGAGAGCTTTCCCAAATTTGGCTTTCCCAAATTT
This sequence comes from Prionailurus viverrinus, assembly GCF_022837055.1. Taxonomy (NCBI): domain Eukaryota; kingdom Metazoa; phylum Chordata; class Mammalia; order Carnivora; family Felidae; genus Prionailurus; species Prionailurus viverrinus. Next base: position 43,050,109 of record NC_062575.1, on the reverse strand, counting down.
GATGAAAGACATGAATCTATGTAGCCAGGAAGCTCAACAAACTCCAAGTATGATAAACAAAGATATCCACACCCAGACGCATCAGAGTAAAAATGTTGCAGGACAAACACAGGACGGACAGGAGCTGTTCCCTGAGGGGAAGGGAGGGCGCGGGACCACATCGCTATGAAGGCCAGCACCAAAGATACTTCTCTTAAATCTAATCTACGTGTTCTGCCTGGCCTCAGTGTATCTAGACTCAGGAGACCTTAGACGGTACCCTCTGGATTCACTACAGGCTTAGGAAAAAGTACTGAAGAGACATTGCCCTACTAAAAAAAATCAAACTATATCATTAAGTCGTAGCTACTGAAACAGTGTGATATTGGCCCAAGGCTAGACGGATAGACCAGTGGAACAGAATAGAAAACCCCAAAGCAGCAGTTACATGTGGGCATTTAGAAGATGAAAAATGTGGCCCTTTAAGCTCCTGAGGGGAGAAAAGGATCAGCCAATAGACGTGGAAGTGACAACTGGTATTTGTTAGGTGCCTATCACACATTATTCAGGAAAGAAGTTCTGGACGAATCAAGGATCCAAGTGTTGGAAAAAACTTTCCAGGTCAATAGAGTAAAATATTTTCCTACGTACACAGATCGGGGAAGTTTCTCCTAAATAATTCATGAGACCTAGAATTCCAAAAAGAAAATATCAATAAATTTGACCACGTACAAACTAAAAAAAAACCAAACACAAAACAATGTATAACCAAGAAAAGAAACCGGGAGAAAATATTTGTAACGTATATAACACACACAGGATGACTGTTAATATATGAGCTTCTATAAATCAAATCTACTACTTGGCATGTGTCGCCTTTATTATTAATGAGGTGTCCGTATATGTGTGGATTTATTTCCAGACTCTCTGTTGTGTTCCATTGGTCTGTTTGTCTATGCTTGTGCTAATAGCATGATGATATATTATGGTAGCATAATAATGTTTTTATACCTGGTATTATAAATTTTCCAAAATCGTTCTTTCAAATAAAAAGTGAAAAAATTAGAAAAAAAAATGTTCTTTTCCTTAAATTTGATGGGTACGTAGTCTGGTATTCATTATGTCAAATATTAATTTATAGCTGCTCAGTGTTTAAAAATACCAAAATAGAGGGGTGCCTGAGTGGCTCAGTCTTGGCTCAGCATCTGACTCTTGATTTCAGCTCAGGTCATGATCTCATGGTTCATGAGTTCAAGCCCCACACTGGGCTCTGCGCTGACAGTGTAGAGCCTGCTTGGGATTTTCTCTTTCCCTCTCTCTCTCTGCCCCTTCCCCCTCTCTAAAAATAAATAAATAAACATTAAAATAATAATAATAAACACCAAAATGAAAAGAAAAAGCTTTTTTTCCCCCAGTAACAGGATCAAAATTTGTAAAGCTAGAAGTTAGAAATATAAGGGGAAAATCCAAAACTACATTTTTAGTGGGATATTTTAGTATACCTCTTGTTTTTTGGACAGGTCAAGGAGATCAATATTTTAAAAGATACAGAAACGAAGGGGCCTAGATGGTGAAATAGGCAAAAACTTAAAAGCAGTTATTATAAATCTGTTCAAAGACCTAAAGGAGATCATGCTTAAAGAATTCAAGGAGGGGTGCCTGGAAGGCTCAGTTGGTTAGGCATCCAACTTCAACTCAGGTCATGATCTCGCAGTCCATGAGTTCGAGCCCTGAGTGGGGCTCCATGCTGACAGCTCGGAGCCTGAAGCCTGCTTCGTATTCTGTGTCCCCCATTCTGTCTCTGCTCCTCCCCCGGTCACACTGTGTCTCTCTCTCAAAAAATAAGTAAACATTAAAAAATTAAAAAAAAAAAGAATTCAAGGAGAGGATGATAGCAATTTCTCATCAAATAGAGAACAGCAATAAAGAGAAAATTACTTAAGCAGCAACACAGAAATTCTGGAGTTGAGAAGTACAATCATCAAAACAAAAACTTCTCTAGAGAGGCAGGCTCAACAAAAGATTTGAGCTGGCAGAAGCAAATCAGCAAAATTAAAGATAGATCAATATCTATCCACAGAGAGTAAGAAAATAATAATAATAAAGAAGAAAGCAAAAATATGAACAGAGTCTTGGGAAAATGTGAGACAGCATTATATGCACCAACATACACATAAAGGAATTTGCTGAAATAGAGAGAAAGGAACGTTAAAAGTATTTGTAAAAACAATGGCTAAAACTTCCCAAATTTGATGAAAGACATGAATCTGTGTAGCCAGGAAGCTCAACAAACTCCCAAGTATGATAAACAAAGATATCCACACCCAGACGCATCAGAGTAAAAATGTTGCAGGACAAAGACAAAGATAAAATCATTAAAGCAACAAAAGAAAACAGCTCATCATGTGCAAGGAGTCCCTAGGAAGATTAGCAGCAGAGTTTTAATCAGAAAGAGTGGAAGCTGGAGATAAGTGGGATGATATATTCGAAGTGCTGAAAGTAAAATATTGTCAAACAATAATCTTATACCCAGTAAAATTATCTTTAAAAAATGAAGACAGGGGCGCCTGGGTGGCGCAGTCGGTTAAGCGTCCGACTTCAGCCAGGTCACGATCTCACGGTCCGTGAGTTCGAGCCCCGCGTCAGGCTCTGGGCTGATGGCTCAGAGCCTGGAGCCTGTTTCCGATTCTGTGTCTCCCTCTCTCTCTGCCCCTCCCCCGTTCATGCTCTGTCTCTCTCTGTCCCAAAAATAAATAAACGTTGAAAAAAAAAAAATGAAGACAAAATAAAGACATTCCCAGATACACAAAACCTGAGAGAATTTGTTGATAGCACACCTGGCTGACAAAAAGCATTCAGGCAGAAGTAAGTGATTTCACACAGTAAATTGAATGTGCACATGTGCACACACACACACACACACACACACACACACAGAGCCTTGGTAAAGGTAATTACTCAGCAATTGCAAAAGACAGCATATAACTGTATATTTCTTCTCCTGTTTTCCCTAAACTGATTTGTAAAGTAATGTGTATATAATCGTATTGTTAGGTCTACAAGATATAGAAATAGAATATACTTGACAATAACTTTACATAGAAGGAAAGTGGGAGCAAAGCTATATAGGGGTAAGGAAAGGACACAAGGGGATAATCCAAATCTTACAGTAATAAGAGAACCAGAAAGGGGAAGTAAGAAGGTAATACAACAACTCTACAAATATATACAGCTTTCCCTTGAACAATGCAGGGGTGAGGGGCACTGACCCCAGTGCAGTTGGAAATCTGCATATAACTTGGGATTCTTCTCAGACTTAACTACTAATAGCCTACTGTTGCCCGGAAGCCTTACTGAAAGCATATACCATCGATTAACACATGTTTTGTATGTTATATGTTCTATATACTATATCCTTACAATAAAGTAAGCTAGGGAAAAGAAAATGTTATTAAGAAAATCATAAGGAGGAGAAAATACATTTGCAGGACTGTACTGTAAAAAATCTGCCTATCAGTGGACCCATGCAGTTCAAACCTGAGTTGTTCAAGGGTCAACTGTACTTGCTTTCTTTCTTCTCTGTTTCTTTCAAATGCATGAGACAACATAATGCATTAATTTTAACAATGCATTATTGAGCTTTTAACATATAAAGACATAATATTTATAATAATAATAGCATAAAGAGGGGACAGAATGAAGCTATTTAGGATTAAAATGTCTCTATTTCATTGGGACTAAGTCATTATAAATCTGAAGTAGATTTTGATGTTGGGTTAAAATTAGGATATGGTGGTTGTTGTACAGCCTTGTGAGTACGCCAGAAAACTTTGAATTATATACCTCAAATCAGTGAATGGGATGGTATGTGAATTGTGTCTCAAGAAGTATGTTATTTTAAAAAGACATGGAAGGCTGAATAACAACATATAACTGTGATTTAACGCATAAAATGTATCAGTGCTGTACTGGTCAAAGAACACGCATTCTTTTCAAATACCCATGAAGCATTCACACACATAAAAATTTACATTAGGCAATAAAGTAAATGTGAATATGTTCCAAAAAAGTAGAACTTCTATTGTCTACAATGCAATAAAACTAGATATTAAATAAAAGGACCAGGAAAATAATCAAATAACTTACCACTCAAAAGAAAAATCGTCTTTAAAAAAATCTTCCGGGTAGAATATGTCTTTTGGATATAATAAAAAAATGGTAATTTCAGTTATGCTTAGAAAATAATTATGAGAACAGTATATAATAAATTTTGATGATAGAGCCAAAGCTTTAGTTACTCAGGAAAATTTATGGTTTTAGGCTTTGGTTCAAGATTAGGCTTGTATTGTTGGAAAAGAATAAATGGGTCATCTTTCAGTTCTGGGAAGTAGAGGGGGATTTCTTTATCCGAAGCCCGATATTTACAAAGTTGCTCAGAGAATCCAAGATAATCATGACATGAAAATATGAATGGCCATGGATGATGAGTTTGCCATGGTTAAAATGAATTTTCCCTTACACATCTCCTGACCCAGCAGGGGAGTGATCTTGTTTTTCGTGTGACCATTTCGAAGGGTCAGTCTCCTTGGCAATGGACTGGTATACACATACAACAAATCTAACATGATGTGACATTGCAGAAAAGGGCCAGATTTCACACAGTCTGTGAAAGCCATATTGATTGTATCACAAGCAGAGTCCACAACCGGGGTGGATGGGGCAAAATTCAGGCAGGTTACCAACTGAGGAAGGGAAACCGAGAGATAAAGAATACTGGCATGGAAGAGAATGAGTTTAAAGCAAAGGGAAGCTCTTGGGAAAAGTAATAAAGTGCCCCCTTTGTCATCACGCTGAGACAGTCTAAGGGGAAATCCATACAGTACCATCACGCACCATAAGTGGAACCTCCCCCATCAACATTTTAAGAACTGTGCATAATTGCAATTATACCCCAAGTTTTCTGAAATGTAAAATAAAATTGACTTTTGTAATGCTTGTTTAATTTTCAAAGCAAAGCCCCATCATATCTTTTTTCACTATATTATGAAATATTGGTTCCTGTCTTAAGTAGATTCACTCCAATTGTGTGTGTGTGTGTGTGTGTGTGTGTGTGTGTGTGTGTGTCTGTGCGCGCGCGCGCTCGTGTTCATGTAGTATTATTTATCCTAGGATACTGAGGACCTCCCACAAATGAACCTTTTTTCAACAACTGGTTGCTTAGTGTGAAGTTCTGATTGCTGTAAAGGTGAAGGCAAGAGGCTGGGGCACTTTGGGACTAGGGGAACAACTCGAAGATGGAGTTAACTACTGCCCTGGCCCCCCACCAGAAGGGCTTGGTGCTGGGGTGGCCTCCTGGCCCACCATGCACTGGAAAATGGAAGATGGGCCCTAGGCAGTCCCAAGCCCTATAGACAGTATGGCAGATTTTCAGCCATGCGGACCCAAACACTGATTTCTGCTGAATCATCAGTGATAATCAGGTGGAACTCAGCCTTTTGCCTGCTATGTCCAGCTTTTGTATTAATATGCCTAACCTTAGCTGTTCACCTCTCCCTTGCCTGACCATCCTCGTCAGTGGAAACCAGCTTCTCTTGATTCTAGCTGACAGGTGTAGGAAACAGGGCTGGACGATGCCCCCTTGGCAGCAGTATCTAAGCCTCACAGGGACAGCTCTCTTGACTTTTAGAAACCACTTGATTCGCACATGAAAGTTATCACTGAGTTGGCATCCAGTATCCGTGTCCAGAGTTTGGATTGACAGGCATTTTTTTTCCGTGGAGCAGTGGATTCCAAACTTCTGTGCCAAAGAAAAGAGGCCTCTGATAGTGCACGTGGCATGTCATGGCCTGTTCTAGCACTTACTTTTGTATTTGTACTCCAGACCTACATACCACCACTCAGCTGTGACTCTGACAGAATTTATGGTATTATTTTTTAGCCTGGTGTACTGTCTTTTCACAGGGTAGACTGGAAGGGCTTGGCTGTCAACAGTGATTAACGTATGGCTGCCACATTCTAGTTTTTAGGTTTCACGGTCAATTTTGTTTTTCTCTTATTCTATTTCTGAAATGTCTCGATGCATGGAAAAATAAAGTATTTTTTAGGTTAAATGCAAGTATGAGTCATAAACTGTTCGTTTCTCGATGCACATTCTAATGCAGTAAATTAACGCCAAGCGAATGCCATTTGGGCATAGGGTAGATATCTTCGATGGTCAATGGTCACTGGCCTTCAGCTTCCTGTTGATCAGAAACTGAAAGGAACCCACCATCCAGCCTCACCGGGTTTGGTCACCCATGGATTTCTGAGTCATGCCATCCATGGGACCTTTCCAGCATTGCTTTCCCCAGATGTGGGATTTTCTAATCTAATTTAGGGTATAAAAAACTAATGCAGTTGGATAACCCAACTTATGTATTCTTTTTCTTCCTTTTATTTTAGAGAGAGAGAACCTGCGTGCACCTGCATGCAAGCAGGGGGAAGGGCAGAAGAGGGGGAGGAAGAGGAGAGAGAGAGAGAGAGAGAGAGAGAGAGAGAGAATCCCAAGCAGTCTCCATGCTCAGCACGGACCCCCAATGCAGGGCTCTATCCCATGACCCTGGGATCATGACTGGAGCTGAAATCAAGAGCTGGATGCTCAACCGACTGAGCCACCCAGGCACCCCCAGACTTGTATATTTTTGCTTCCAGGTACTACCTCAGGATTTAAATGTTTTACATCAGATATTAAATATTTAATACATGACTAAATTGATGAGTCACTAACAAACAAAACTTGATTTCTCTCTGGGGGTGTGCCTTTCCTTCTTGTAATTCACCCAGTACATATATCTGTCATGACCCAAAAGGGTGTGTGCAATTATTTCAGTGTGGGAGAATTTCAGATGATTAGCTACAACCTCAATGTTTTGAAGGTGTGACTGTTGTGGGCAAAGCCAGATAATTAATTAGATTTGAACAGTCTGTGTGCCCAGTGTCTGTCCTTGAAATTAACTGAAGCTCTTCCAAAAAGAAGAAGAAGAAGAAGAAAGGATTGCTTATGTCTTTTGGAACATAAATCATAAAACCTTAAAATGTTTCAATAATTCTTAAAATGTCAGTAATTGCCCTAGTTGCCTGTGCTTAAAGGGATTTATTAAGAATTATTTTCCCATGACAACTTAAAATAAAAAAGAAAAAACTCTGAGTTGAAAAAAAGGAACTGGAATAATTGGCTTTGATGAATTCAAATTATAGTTCCACGCTGTAGTTACGGGTGCAGAGCGTTTAAAGGGGCAGATGTGCTCTGAAAATATACTCTGTGAATGAACACATCACACCGTGGAAGGTAATGAACAGTGCCAGGGCAAGCAGCCTTCATTCACCCAGTAAGTGGGTCATTCCGGGCTTAGTTCTTTGATGGTTTCAAGACCAGGCAGAGTGCCATGGTTTTGCAGATAAGATCTTGTGATCTGGGCCCAAAATAGAGGAAAGCCTCTCCCTGCACCATTGGACAGGGCAAGATGAGCAGCACCCACCCCCCTGCACCCTGGCCCTGGCATTACCTTCCTTGCCGCCTCAGCCAGTGCCCCGGTCCGCTCGGAGGGCCTGAGGGCCCTCATGACTCCATGACTCCTGGTGGCTTCTTCCGTGCTCACCAAGCTTCAGGTAACTTCAGGGGAATAAAGAAAACACTGAAATTTCTCAGCTTTATTCAGTAAGAATCAGACACACTTCAACTGATGGAGAAAGCATCTGAGTACGTGACCAACAATTTCCTAAAAGCAGGCTTCACCCTCTGATTCAGTGATGGGCGTCCCTAGAATGTTCTTTTTCATGAACCATATCCATCAATGTTAAGTTCAGGATAAAGGATAACGGAAAAATACTCCTTTCCAGTAACGAATGGACAATAAATTTAGGACAACTGCAAAGGGGTTGGCGGGAAGACCTCGTGGGCTCCCAGACTTGATAGGGGATGAACCTGTTCTCAGGCGGGGAGGGGGGGAGGGGGTGCCTGCGTCACTGTTTCACCCCCGGAGCAGCCAATCAAGGTGTGGCTGGTTGGGTTTAACTTCTACCCACCACAGTCATTGCTGCCTACAGGTGGCCTGCCATCCTTGTGTCACTCACTCAAGATCTGTCAGCTGTCCCATGCCCCCTCACCCCGCCAGTATCCAAGAGAGGAAGGATTTCAGCAGGAGGCAGTGACCTATGGTCACCCCCGTGGAGAGACCAAGCGGTGGGAAAGGTCACTTCTCATGAGGATTGAGGTGCCACTGTGAAGGGGGGATAGAAGCTGGGCTCCAAACTCAACCCATGGCCCTGCCTGGCCGAGATGGCAAAGGGGCACCCCATGATTAAGGCTGGGAGCCCGGCCCACGAGGGCTCCTCCCTCTTCAGAACGCTTATAGCATCCACGTGGGTCCCACTCATCCATCCGTTCACATGGTCTCCCCGGGGTTCGTGAGTGCCTCCCAGCGAGATGGCAAGCTTCTTACAGTGATCTCCAAGGAAGCCCGCACAGTGCTGAGAACACAACAATTACTCAAAACATATGTGTTGACTAAGAATATGAAACCAATGACATATGTGAATATCACGTGAAAGGGCATTGAGCGCTTTTCTGGAGAGCTAGCCAGTGTCTGCGGGTAAACCCTGGAGTTGAACAAACCATATTATCGTCTGAAATCCATGTGACCTTGGGCCCGTTATTTCTTCTTTGGGGGCCTCAGTTTCCTCACCTATAGATGATAATATCTATCCTGAAGGGTGTTGGGAAAATGTGAGGCCTGGCACATACCAGGCATCCAATGCACAATTTTAACAATGATAATTGGATATGGGCTGTTTCATATGGTGTTCCTCAAACAGACACTTCATGCCGTGATTAAAGACAAATGTGTTGTGTCTTTGAGCTCGTCTTTAGAGAATCTTCGTTTAACCCCAAATTTGCTTTACGTCACAGAGGATGTATGTATTACATACATAAGGTTTTTTTTAATTTCCAGATTTTTATACCTTAATATGAGATTAGCATTTATTAGTAATTTATTTTAGGGGTGCCTGGGCAGCTCAACCGGTTAAGAGTCTGACTTCGGCACAGGTCATGATCTCGTGGTTCATGAGTTTGAGCCTCACATTGGGCTCTCTGCTGCTGTCAGCATGGAGCCCGTTCTGGATCCTCTCTCTCTCTCTCTCTCTCTCTCTCTCTCTCTCACACACACACACACACACACACACACACAAATAAATAAACATTAAAAAAATATTTTAAAAGATATTGGAAAAGGGGGGGGAAGTGCAACCTGATCCTGTATCTGGAAAATATCCATATCCTTTAGATAACAACAAAGACTTCTTTCTTTCATTGAAGTACAATTGACATACAATGTTATGTTAGTTTCAAGCATACAGCATAGTGATTGGACACATCGATACGTTATGCTATGGTCACCTCAGGTCTAGCTACCATCTGTCACCACACAACACCATTATAGTACCATTGGCTATGTCCCCTATGCTGTACCTTCTGTTCTCCGTGACTGACTCATCTCATTAAGGAAAGCCTGTATCTCCTATCCCCTTCCCCATTTCCGCACCCCCCCCACCCCGCCCTTCCCCTCTGGCCACCATCAGTTTGCTCTCTGTATGTATGGGTCTATTTCTGCTTTCCAGCAAAGAGTTTTTCATCAAAGTTTTCAGTTTGAGATGAGGCAAGAAGACGAGGAGGCTTGGCACTCGGTTAATGAAGGTACTGAATTCTCAAGTTGTCCGCAAGCATCTACTGAGCACTCGTTGTGTGCAAGGCTCACTCCTAGGCATTTAGTATGTACCAGTATGTACAATCCGGAAGGAGGTCCTTGCCTTCCTGGGGTCACATTCATCACTGTAGTAAAAGGCGGTAAATACTGTGGGTGGGAAGAGGAACAGCGTAAGGAGGAAACGTTGTGGCACTGAGTACATTTAAGTAGCATGGTGAAGGTGGGCCTGGGTGAGAAGGCCATGTGGGAGCAGACGTGTAGATCAATCAAGAAAATCAAAACCCCCCCAAATGTGCCAAAAGAAAACAATGATCTAGAATGGCTTTCTGCAGGTGTCACATTACTCTGAAAGCTGCCAGGTTCGTTTTTTCCTCTTAGGACATGGTATCGTGGATGTAATTACAGTCATTCTTTGGGGACATGTCTTCTCCCTTCCTCCCAGCCCTCTTTCCCAAGGATTATATATGGATATGTGCTCAGAGAGGCAGCCTGACTTATACTAAGGAAAAAAGCACATTCCTGCCTCTTGACATGAAATTTGTTCCTGCGGGGAGATTTTTGTAAAATTTTGAAATTTTAAGTAAACCCCCCCAAATTACATACTTAATGAATTCTGTTTTACAAGGGGCCTGTTGATCCAAAGTGTGTCCAAACAAGAGTGAGTGGGATACACCTGGGAATAGATTGTCCTCTTGTACGGGTTTAGGACCCATCATCCCTATTTCCAAAGGCACCCTTGACCCTTGCCAGGATTTTGCTCTCCTTAACCTGGAAAAGCAAGAGTCATGGCCTTGGGCCAAGGAGGCACCAGCATAGAAGGAAATCCCCACCTGCAATTACTGGGATATTCATAAAACCGAGATTATTATGAAAATAATTCTAGTTTTGATATAGAACCCTCCCAGAATCAACATGAGGAACACAGATGCCAAATCTTAAGTGTTCTAAAGGTAACTCCAGTTAGCTCGGTTTGTTGTTGTTGCTGTTGTTTATCCTGTTACATCAAAACTAGAGACACTAACAGCCTCAGCTCCCAGTGCTCAGCTCCGCCCTGTGGCCCCAGAAAGAGGCAGGGAAGAGAGGGCTTTGGAAATGGCACACTCAGCCAGCTTTGGGACACCTAATGCCCAAATTCAGCTGAATAATCAATTGGGAATAAAGAATCCAAGCCCTTAAGAGGGATCTGAGCTGAAAATGAGTTTTAGATCCTTCGGGGATCAAGACGTTGTCTGGGTAAATTTGTTGAACTCGATTCCTGTCTTGTTTACCCAAGCTCTTTTCTTTCCCGAATCCCTCCTCGATGCCATCATAAAAAGTATTCCCTCATCTAAGCTCCTCTTTCTAAGAATAGTCAACGTAATGTTCCTTTGATCATGAGAGGTGTAGTCTTTGGGGAGAAATTTCCCAAACTTGCTGAGGACCTGAATTACAAGTGGTGTCAGCAGCTAGGAGAGAATAATGCCAGTCCATCCTGGTGGCCTCCACCTGGCACGGACAGAAAACAGGGATCCTGGGATTGTCCTGACAAGGTGGCTTTTAATTTTATTTTAATTTTTTCCCATTTATTTATTTATTTATTTATTTATTTATTTATTTTGAGAGAGAACGCACACGTGCCCGCATGCGCACACACACACACACACGTGAATGGGGGAGAGGCAGAGAGAGAGAGAGGGAGAGAGAGAATTCCAAGCAGGGTCCTCGCTGTCTGCTCAGAGCCTCACGGTGGGAGCAGGGGTGCTCGATCTTTAGAAACCTTGAGATAATGACCTGAGCCAAAATCAAGAGTTTTGGTGCTTAACCAACTGAGCCACCCAGGCACCCCCAGACATGGCTTTTTAAAATCAGTTGCAGACCACTATCAGGCTGGGTTAGGGGCTTTATCTTTTTTAATGAACTGATATACTAAGGAAAACTGCACAAACCCTAAGGGCCAGCTCGATGACATTGTACCAGGTTAGCACCCAGATCAAGGAACAGAAGCCCGCTCCTGTTTCCGGACCCCCAGTCACTCTCCTTCCCTCCTCCTGGAACCCCATGGAGTAGTTTTGCTTATTTTTGAACTTGATGTAAACGCAATTCTCTAGAATGTGCAGGATGTATGCTTTCGTGTCTGGCTCCTTTCACTCAACATTATGTTCAGGAGATTCACCTATGTTGGGAGTACCGACAGACAGTTCATCTTTATTATTCTATAGAATTCTATTGTGTGAACATGCCAGATTTTACGTACTCATAAATATTTGGTTTGGGTATTTGGTTTGTCTCCACTTGGGGCAACTATCTTCATGAGCCTTCTTGTACATGTCTTTTGTTACGCATGTGTCTGCATTTCTGTTGCGTGTACACCTAGAAATGGAATCGTCTCTGGACACAGTGTAGCAGGATTCTCACACAGAGTCATGACACCGAGGCTTTTTTTTTCCCCCAGGAAGCAACTTTATTCTTGTCAGCATGGTTCAGTTGGGTTCGTACCCGAAGAACTGAGCCCCGAATGCCATGTGGCGTAGTTTTTTTTATATATTTTCTACTTCTCTGTCTTCTATATGTGGTAACCCACAAGCATGCAGTCTGATTAAGTGGTCTCAGGTTACAAGGTCATGAGGGATGTTGTCATGTACGTGTATAGCCAGGTTGCCTTGAGGTTTTGTGGGGTTTTTTCTTTCCTTAGGGAGGGGATCTTACCATAACAGGATATGTATGCCTTTCAGCTTTAGTCGATGTTGCCCAGCCATTTTCCAAAGAAGTTACATCAATCCACACTCCCGGTTCATGAGAGGGTCAGCTGCTCCAGGTTTTGGGCTGAATCCTATCCTCCTAAAATTCATACGTTGAAGCCCTAACTCCCCTGTTCTTCAGAATGTGACTGTATTTGGAGACAGGGTCTTTAAAGAGGTAATTAAGTAGTCATCAGAGTGGCCTGTGATCCAGGACAACTGTCCTTATAAGAAAAGGCAATTAGGACACAGATACACACTGAAGAAGACCATGTGAAGACACAGGGAGAAGATGGTTCCTAGAAGCCAAGGAGAGAGGTGCTCATAAGCCAACCAGCTGACACCTTGATCTTGGACTTCTAGACTCCAAAATCGTGAGGAAATAGATTTCTGTTGCTTAAGCCACTCAGTCTGCAGTACTTGGTTACAGAAGCCCTACCCAATGAATACACCCCATTCCACATCTTCACGAACATGTGGTATGGTCATTTTTGTTTTAGTGGGGTATACAGTGATAATTCATTATCCTATTAATTTGCGTTTCCCTGACACCTAACAGAATAGAGCAACCTTTTCCATGTTTATTGACCATTTGGAGAGCTTCTGATGAACTGCCAACCCAAATCTTTTTCTACTGGGATGTCTTTTTTTTTTATTTGTGAGAGGTCTGTATGTGTCCTGTTTGTAAGTCCTTTGTCAGACATAAGTCAGCAAATATCTTCTCCCATTCTGTGGCTTGCCTTACTATTCTTTTACGAGTGTCTTTTGATAAAGATAAGTTCCTAGTTTTAATATAATCCAATTTATCAACACAACCAACACGATTTTATGTTTTGTGTTCTGTTTAGGAAAGCTTTGCCTGCCTCATGGTAATGTAGATCTTCTCCTGTATTTTCTTCCAGACGCATTGTTGGTTCTAACTTTCACATTTAGGTCACCAATATGACAAGAAATCATTTTTACATATGACCTGGGGTAATGGTCAAGATTCATTTTTTTTCCTATGAAGATATCCAATTGATCTAGCACCACTTATTGCAAAAGCCACTCTTTCCTTACAGCTCTGCATTTGTCATGTTTATCATGAAGTAAGTATCTATGTGTGTGTGGAATTACAGACTGTCTATCCTGTTCGTTGGTCTATCTTTGTGTCAATATCATGCCATCATATCATTGTATCATTATAGTAAGTCTTGTTACCTGGCAGTATAAATCCTCCAAATTCATTCTTTCTCAAGGCCGTCTCTGCTATTTTTAGCGCTTTGTATTATGTAAATTTAGAATCAGCTTACCAACTTCCTTAAACACCTTTTTTTTTAATTTGGATTGCATTGAACTGGAGGAGAATTAACATTTACAAAATTGGGTTTTCCAATTCATGAACATGGTATATCCCTACATTTCTTTAGATCTTGGTCATTACACGTTATCCTTTTGCTATATTGCTGGATTTAGCTTAATAATATTTTGTTCAAGATTTTTACACCTAAACTTATGAAAGAGATTGGCTTATACTTTTCTTATAATATCCTTGTGAGTTTTGGAGTCAAGGTTACTGGTTTGTCTTCCTAACAGTGTGGCTCTTGCTTTGATCAGGTGAATGTGCTCTGGTGCTTACCCTTCTCAGGAGTGGGGAGGGTGAAGCAGGCTGCAATGCAGGCTGTGCTGGGTTTAACAGTGAGACCCTTCTGCAGGCAGCTCATTGAGAAGCTGACAGTAGCTTCGGTGGGAGAAGGGTCAGTGTCCATTGTTGTTACGGCCATGGACCTCAGTCTGAGGGACGTCTCATAAAACAAGTTGGGAAGTGCTTTCTCCTTAAGTAGTCCCTGGAAAATAACATTTATTCTCCTTGAATGTTTAGTAGAATTCACTAGTAAAGCCATCTGGACCTGGAGTTTTCTTTGTGGGAAGGTTTTTAATCATGAATTTGATTTATTAAATAGATACAAGATTATTCCGATTTTTTCTATTTCCTTCTTTGTCACTCTTGGAAGGTTTTTTTTTTTTTTCCCCGAAACTTCATCTAACGTTCCAAATTCATTGTCATGATGGTAATTTGTGATTTTTCTCTCTTCTTGATTAGTCCTGCAAGGAGTTTATAGGTTTTAATATTCTTTTCAAAGAACTAATTTTTATCTTTCTTTAATATACAGGTGTTTTTAATGTCACTGTTTCTATTCTAATCTTTATTATTTCTTTCCATGTACTTTCTTTGAGTTTATGTACAGTTCTTTTTCTAGCATTTGAAATGGATACTTCTATCATTAATTTTCAGCCTTCTTTTCTAACATAAACACGTAAGGCTATATATAGAAAGCACAGTTTTATATTTGTCCAATCATTTTATTACATCATAATTTTATCATCATTCTGTTTAAAGTATTTTCCAATTTTTATTGCAATTTCTTCTTTGACTCATTGATTGTTAAAAAGTTTTTTAAACTTTTTTTAAAATTTATTTTTGAGAGACAGAGAGAGACAGAGCATGAGCATGGGAGGGGCAGAGAGAGGGAGACACAGAATCTGAAGCAGGCTCCAGGCTCCAAGTTGTCGGCACAGAACCCGATATGAGGTTGGAATTCACAAACCGCAAGGTCATGACCTGAGCCAAAGTCGACTGAGCCACCCTGGTGCCCCGAAGCACTCAATTTTTAAAAGTGTTTCTTTCCAACATTTGGGGGTGGGGGGTTGACATTGTTTTACTTATTATTGAGTTCTAGCTTAATTCCATTGTGGTAAGAAAACATCTCCTGTCTGGCTAATTTTGGTAAATGTTATAGTGTTCTTGAATAGAATGTGTATTTTTTCAGGGGCACCTGGGTGACTCAGTTGGTTAGGTTAATGTCCAACTTCGGCTCAGGTCATGATCTCATGGCTCGTGAGTTCAAGCTCCATGTCAGGCTCTGTGCTGACGCTTCAGAGCCTGGAGTCTGCTTCAGATTCTGTGTCTCCCTCTCTCTCTGTCCCTCTCTTGTTTGCCTTCTGTCTTTCTTTGTCTCTTTTTTTTTTTTTTAATTTTTTTAAACGTTTATTTATTTTTGAGACAGAGAGAGACAGAGCATGAACGGGGGAGGGGCAGAGAGAGAGAGGGAGACACAGAATCGGAAACAGGCTCCAGGCTCTGAGCCATCAGCCCAGAGCCTGACGCGGGGCTCGAACTCACGGACCGCGAGATCGTGACCTGAGCTGAATTCGGACGCTTAACCGACTGAGCCACCCAGGCGCCCCATTTCTTTGTCTCTTAAAAATAAATAAACGTTAAAAAAAAAAAAGAATGTGTATGCTTCAGATATCGGAAGCAATATTTT
The DNA here is from genome assembly GCF_022837055.1 of Prionailurus viverrinus. Lineage (NCBI taxonomy): Eukaryota > Metazoa > Chordata > Mammalia > Carnivora > Felidae > Prionailurus > Prionailurus viverrinus. The sequence goes on along the minus strand of NC_062575.1, from coordinate 43,034,362 downwards.
ATATGTGCTAATTAGATTAAGTTTGTTAATCTTGTTGTTTACATATTACATGTCTTTATTGGTTCTGTATTGCCTATCAGTTAATGATAGACATGTTCTAGGGGTGCCTGGGTGGCTCAGTCGGTTGAGCGTCCGACTTCAGCTCAGGTCATGGTGTCACAGTTCGTGAGTTCAAGCCCCGCATCGGGCTCTGTGCTAACAAACAGCTCAGAGCCTGGAGCCTGCTTTGGATTCTGTATCTCTCTCTCTCCCCCTCCCCTGCTCATGCTCTGCCTCTCTCTGTCTCTCAAAAATAAATAAATGTTAAAGAAAATTTTTAAATAAAATAAAAAAATGATAGACATGTGCTAAAACTTTCTGACAATGAATGTGACTCACCTTTTTGTTCCGTTCATTTGCTTTAGACATATTGAGGCTTGTGATTCGATGCACACAAATTTAAATTGTCCTATCTCTTTTCTCATTACCCCTCTTTTGCCCTAGTAATAAATACATCCTGTCTTAGCATCTATTTTGTGGGTTATTAGTAAGATGCACCCAATTTGTTTTGGTTGAGGTTTACAGTGTCTGTATTTCCCATCTTTTTATTTTCAGTTTTTCTGGATTCTATATTGAAAGTGTGTCTCTTGTAAGCAGCATTTAGTTGTACTGTGCCTTATTTTTCAATCTGATCATCTTTGTGTTTTGATTGAAATACTTAACCCTTTCACGTTTTTGCAATTCATGATGCATCAAGATTAAAATCTACCATTAAGTATGTGCCCTCCGTTCATCATTCTTCATTTTTTTTTTTTTAGAAAGAGAGAACACAAGTGGATGAGGGACACAGGGAGAGAGAGAGAGAGAGAGAGAGAGAGAAAGGATCTTAAGCAGGCTCTACGCTCACCGCGGAGCCTGATTCAGGACTCGATCCCATGACTCTGGGATCATGACCTGAGCTGAAATCAAGAGTCCAACACTCAACCAACTGAGCCACCCAGACGCCCCATCATTCCATTCTTCCGTGTTCATCTGTTCAATTTTTAGAATCGTCTTTTTGATGAATCCATTTTATCAACCCATTTTCCCTTCTACTACATTGCAGAATCGTCTATTGCCAAATACATATAATTTTACTCTTTAAAATCTGAAGATTATGATATGCATCTTCTATATTAGAGTCTAAAGTAAATTAGTTTGCTTATGTTTTCCTGGATGGTTAAAAATAAATTTTGAATTTTCGAGCTCTCCTCTTTTCCTGTAGAACTTTCTCTGCCCACCTAAACGTCCACGGTGCTTACCATGCCTACTTGGCTCCATGTACAGCCTCCAGCCTCTGGGACTTAACCTGGCTGGAGGGCTTGTTTTGGATGCTGGATGCAGGGCAGACTCCATGTGGCAGGAAAGTTCAAAGTGCTTAGAGGTAGCCCTCAACCAATTACTGACCAGAGACAGTGGGCAAATATCACAGCGTCTTTGCCCCTCGGGTGGGATTAACCCTGAGGTGCCTGTTCCCCTCTGGTCCAAGCAGGATGCAGCTCCAATTACTCATAGTGACAAATGGCTGGATTCTGCACACTTCTTGTTCCCTTCCCTTCCCCACCTCCCTTCGCCGGGCCCACAGTGATATTATCTGGGTTAAGTTCCCTGAATGAATTGCATAAATTCAGGTCTTTGTTTCAGGTCTGCTCTGATGAATTCCCCTCCCATCTTTCGTGGTATTGTCATATGTTTTTATTCTACATGTATATAAAACTCATCAGTCATTGTTATTTTTGTTTTATGCAGCCAGCACTCACTCAGCTATACACACACGTTTTCTCTTTCTGTCACTCCTTAATCTTTCCTGAATTTCTACCTTTGACTCTGGAACTATTTTTCTCATGCTTGCGTGGGTTTTTTTTTTCTGACTTTTATTCTTACTATCAAAAACTGCGCTGTCAATGTTACTGTTCCTTTTGAGGAAAAGGTGTCTTTCTTTCTCCAGACGCTTTTCAGATTTCTCGTTATCGTAAATTTTAGAATCTTCACTATGATGTGCCTAGGCGTGGCTTTCTTTTTATCTAGCCAGCTTGAAATCCACTCTTTCCTCTTGTTCTGGGGCCCCCATTATATGATGTTATACGTTTTCAAAATGTCTTTCACGCTATTTTCTGCATCTCTCTCCATACTTCTCCATGAAATTAACCACCACAGGTCCTACCCCTTGTCAACTTGACACCTGACCTATGGCATATCTTATACCATAGTGAATCTCCGAATAAAGACAATAACAAGGTCATAAATCCACTTAACAGGATGCAACTATTCTGCATACAACTGAAAACACATTAACACCTTTCCCACAAGAGGAGGTAAAGTCCTTGAGTGGTGTTTACTCTTCTCTGTGATATCCTGTAACTTAAATATTATGATATAAAATGAACAGCACTTAAGTACTATAGCATAAAGTCACTATACTTCATGTTACATTAAAGAGAATGAGACAGGGAGAAAAACATTTTGGCATTTGAAAGACATTTTCTATACACACACACACACATGCATGCACACACACATTCATAACAAAATAAGGAGGAAATACTCAGGACAATGACAGTCCTCATTTCTGTAACCGGCTATATGGTTATAGCTGGTGTTTATAACTACCTTCTCCTACCTTTGCCTTCAGCTTAGCACCTCAGCTGGTCATAGGTCTTTACCTGCTGGGGTGACCCGAACCTTCATTTCTGAAGGGTCGGGGCCATTAATCATCCTGCCTGGATTGGGTTGTACTTTTCCATTGACCTTCATCACAGGGCAGGGTAACTAAGAGATGCCCTAAGGGATCTCCTGTATTCCAGACATATTCTTCCTTACCTCCTGGTGGAGTACAGTCCAACTTCCCCGTGGTGATCGAGATCAATCACCCCAGCCAACACAGTAACTCCTTTCTTTGCCTGTTGATTCAGAGGAACAAGGAGTCCAAAGTGGCCAGGTGGCAGTCTTAACGTCCAGTTCAATGGAATCATTGTGTCTTCTGGTGGAAGCATTCCTCCCTTTGGAACTAAGACCTCTGGGCCAACAGAACGTACATTTGCAAGAGCAGGAAACAAACATTTTGCTAGTGGGTCACCAGGGATAAAGGTAAATGGTGCCCCTCCCATCACCTCCCCTTGATTCCTAGACCTGTGCATCCTGGCTGCAGAGGAAACAGCACCATGCATAGGATGTTGATTCACACTACTTAAACTCTTCTTGAGAACCTCGCCCCAGCCCTGCAAGATTTGCCACCTAGCTGGTGTTGTAACTGAGCCTTCAACAGGCCATTCCACCATCTACTAAACCAGCTACTTCGAGATGGTGGGAAGCGTGCTAAGACCAGCGACATCCATGAGCGCGGGCCCACCGCTGCCCTTCTGTTGCTGTGAAGTGAGTTCTTAGATCTGAAGAAATTCTGTGTGGGATACCGTGATGGTGAATTCTGTTGGTGCACAGATGGTAGTTTTGGTGGGAGCCTTGTGCACAGGGGAGGAAAATCCATATTCCCAGAGGCAATGTCTACTCCGGTAAGAACAAAATTCCACGTTGGAAGTTCTTCAATGAAAACAACCTATCAGGTATCCGGCTGACCTCCCTGGGGAGCAATGCCATAGCAGGGACTCATGTTAGTTTCTGCTGCTGGCAGATTGGGCACTCCGTGGTGGCCATAGCCAGTTTGACCCCGGTGAGTGGGAACCCATGTCACTGAGCCCATGTATGATAAATTAACCCCGAATTTTGCCACTTAAAGCAACAAACACTTATGATTTCACAGTTTCCGTGGGTCAGGAAACCACACGTGGCTTGACTGGATAGCTCTGACCCAAGGTCTCTCCTGAATTCACAGTCAGATTGTCAGCCGTGACTGTGGCCTCATCTGGAGGCTCAACGTGGAGAAGATCAAAGTCCGGTGGCAGATTTTTAACAGGATTCAGATCCTTCAGCTGTTGGACTGAGACCCCCCCCCCTTAGTTCCTTGCCACATGAGCCTCTCCACTGGACAACCCACAACACGGCAACAGCTTTCCTCGCAGTGAGAAAATGAAGAGAACGCCCAGGATAGAAGCCAAAGTTTTTTGCAACCTCATGTCGAAAGTGACATTTTTATCACTTTCGTCACATTTTATTCAATAGAAGTGAGTCACAAGTGGGGCGCCCGTGTGGCTCTGTATGTTAAGTGTCTGACTCTTGGCTTCAGCCCAGGTCGTGATCTCACGGTTTCGTGAGTTCAAATCCTGCATTAGGATTCTGTCTCTCTCTCTCTCTCTGCCCCTCTCCCACTTGCACTGTCTTTGTCTCTCTTAAAAGAAATAAACTTAAAAAAAAAAAAAAAAGCGAGTCACAAGGTCCAGTCCATACTTGGGAAGGGGAGAAGTAGTTAACCAAGGGCATAAATACCAGAAAGAAAAATGACTGAGGGCCACCTTAGCTTCTACCCATCATATATGTCCTCTTTTGTGTCAGGCTTCTTTTGTGCAATATTATTTTTGTGACATTTGTCCCTGTTGTTTATCTAGACATGCATAATTCATTCTTATCACTATATAGTATTTCACGGATTTATCCATGCAGTGGTCGAGGGGCATTTGGTAGTTTCCAGCTTGGCATTATTACAGATAGTGCTGTTAGGAAATATTTTAGCACGTACCTTTAGGTGAACATTTGCATGCATTTCTGCTAATTCTTCTAATTCTAGAAGTAGAATTGCTGGGCCATAGGTATTCGTATGTTCGACCGTAGCAGATGCTGCCAAGCTATTTTCCCAAGGCAGTTGTCATCATTGATATTGGAGGAAGTTGGGCATCTTTTCCTATGTTTACTGACCATGATAAAAGATGACAGGGGAGTAGGAATATATATTTTTCTGTATAGATACCTGATTGGTTCAATGTCAATGTCATGTGTTGTCATATGTTTCCTCACTGCACTCTTATACGGCCTTTGTCATAAATCGGTTAATGGTATGTGTGGCTGTTTCTGGATTCTACATAGTCTTCCACCGGCTCATTCGTCCTTGTGCCAATACCGTACTCTCTTAATTACAGCTTACATAGCTTTAAATAGGTTTCGATGTTAAATAATGTAAGTTCTTAGCTTTGTTCTTTCTCAGAATTACCTTGACTACGATTTCCATATAATTTTAGAATAAGTCTACCCATTTTAGTAAACACGCACACGAACACATCTGGGATTTTAACTGACATGACATTGAATTTATTGATTACTACAGGATAGAATTAAGTGTTTATTATGTTGAGTCTTCTAATCCCTAAACATCTCATATATTTTCATATATTTAGACCTTTATAAATTTTTCTCAGTAATGTTTTGTAGTTGCTAGGGTAATATTATAGCACTTAGAATCTTTCATTAGATTTATTTCCAGGTAGTTTGATGTTATGATACTCTTCCGTGTGACATTTTAAATGTGTTTGTTGCTGAGATACACATACAAAAAAATTTTATATTGAACTTGATTTAGTAACTTTCTTTAAATTCACATGCGAATTTTAGTAGTTTGTCTCTATATTCTTTTGGACTTCCTACATACACCATCATGTTGTCTATAAATAATGAGAGTCTTATTTTTTTTCTATAATTATACCTTTAATTTCCTTTTTTTTCCCTTATTCTAGCTGGTCCTTCAATCAGGTATTTTAAATTTTTTTTTTCAACGTTTATTTATTTTGGGGACAGAGAGAGACAGAGCATGAACGGGGGAGGGGCAGAGAGAGAGGGAGACACAGAATCGGAAACAGGCTCCAGGCTCTGAGCTGTCAGCACAGAGCCCGACGCGGGGCTCGAACTCACGCACCGCGAGATCGTGACCTGGCTGAAGTCGGACGCTTAACTGACTGCGCCACCCAGGCGCCCCTCGGGTATTTTAAAGTCCATTTCTGATCACTGCAGTATACGGATCCCTTCAGGGTCTGCTTACGGTACTTCCCATCTACTATTTTCTTCTATTTTTAAGTTTTATTTATTATTGTCTATTTTTCCATCTGCTCTCTATTTTTCTTTCAGTTTTGGCCATTTCGTACTGTCACCTGACATCCTGGCAATATTAGATTGGACACAAGTTATTACGTATGACAGAGTATGCAGATAATTTGGCCCTCTGGTGGATGTTACCACGCTTCAAGAGGACTTAATTTTACTTCCTGGCAGGCAAGTGGAGCGAGAGCTAATGACCTTACTCTAGTTTGGGATTAAAAGATGTCTACGTGTGTGTTCAGTTTTTTGAGAGGGGTGTCTGTCTCCAGTATAGACTTTGTCAAGCGTAGCCCCCTCCTAGACTTCAAGTGAAAGTTTAAATTCTGCCGAAAGTTCCGCTTGGTTTCCCAGATTCCTAGTCATTGACTAGGTGACTTCAGTACGCACTTCCATTTGATTTCGAATCAGGAAATGCTTCAAGGAGAAAAGAGCTGCAGACTGTTGGGCTCATCTCAACTTCCTTCCTCTCCGGGAGTCTGACCCACATTACCAGAAATGAAAAAGACTGACGTGGTTAATTTTTTAGGTGTATGCTCATACGCTTTACTACAAACAGGGAGAACCGCAAAGAATATAAAGTATTTGTGGCCATATGCCCTCAAATCAGAGTCACCTTTTAAAAATACTTTTAGGGGCGCCTGGGTGGTGCAGTCGGTTAAGCGTCTGACTTCAGCCAGGTCACGATCTCGCGGTCCGTGAGTTCGAGCCCCGCGTCAGGCTCTGGGCTGATGGCTCGGAGCCTGGAGCCTGCTTCCGATTCTGTGTCTCCCTCTCTCTCTGCCCCTCTCCCGTTCATGCTCTGTCTCTCTCTGTCCCAAAAATAAATAAACGTTGAAAAAAAATATTAAAAAAAATACTTTTATTACAGAAATAATGCATGCCTATTGAATTATTAATATAATACAGTCAGGTATAAAGCAAAGAGTGAAAGTTCGCTGTTCCTTCTGCCCCTTTATCCCAGCTCTCACTCCATGGGGGTAATCGCTGAACTAATTTGGGTTGTGGGGGTGCAGGTTTGCACATGTGTACTTCAATTTTTACGACGAGAATACGCTGTTCTGTAATTTTATTTTCGATTAGCAATATGTCCTGGACAAATCTCGTGTCCTTTTATGCAGATCAACTTCATTTCTTCTAACAACTGTAGAGTGTATTGTGGTAACGGAGACATCATAACTTATTAGAATGTTTGTTGATGGACATTTACAATATTTCCAATATTTTGCTTCTACAAACAATGCTGCAATGGATATCTTTGACCATATATAATTGCTACGTTGTGTGTGGCTGTGTGTGTGTGTGTGTGTGTGTGTATAACTGCATTTTTTTCTGTACAAAAGATGTCTGAAAGTGGTATGTGTGGGTCAAAGGGTAACATATTTATGTTTAGATAGGGAATGGCAAATGTGCTCTATAAAATTCATGATATCCTTTTAATTACATTTGTTTATTATGATGAGAACATACCAGGTAACTGCGTCACCAGAATAGACTCTTTTCTGATTCTTTTGTTCTTTTATCCATTTTGGTCTAGATAAGGATTAGCAAACTATGGCCTGTATTGGGTCAAATGTGGCCTACAGCTTGTTTTTGCCAGGTGTGGCTTATAGCCTGTTTTTATTTGGCCCATGGGCTAAGAATAATTTTTACATTTTTAGTGTTTGTAAAAATCAGTCAATCAATCAAAGAAGAAGAAGCAAGAGAGATTATCTGTGGTATACAAAGCCCAAATGTATGGCCCATCATGGGAAAATTTTACTGACCCGGGTCTAGAGTAACCTTTTTAAGCTTTAATGTGCCGTTGAATGCTAGGGAACTAGCTTCTGAGATAGAGTGGGGCTACAGCTCTAAAAAGGTCCCAGGTGATGCCACTTCTGCGGGTCCCTGGACCATACTTTGAGTAATAAGTATCCCCCAAACCAGCACTTAAGCATGGCTAATTGAGGGGTGCTCAGGACCCCCTCAGGTAGGCGGCTCAGTTGGTTAAGCATCCGACTTCAGCTCAGGTCACCTCGCAGTTGGTGAGTTTGAGCCCTGCATGGGGCCTCTGCTGTCAGTGCAGAGCCTGCTTTGGATCCTCTGTACCACCCCCCCGCCCCTCCCCTACTCTCAAAAATAAACTTTTTTTAAAAAAGGGTAGCTCGTTGAAACTAAGGAGCCACACTTTTTTCAATTTTATTTCACTTTAATTTATGTTTAAAATTTAGAACCAATACCTGATTCAGTGATTGGAGGCATTTTAAACATGTCGGTTTGTGAACCTGTTTTCAACTGTCACTTTCACGACATTAAAATACAGATCAGTTATTTCCAATAAAAATTTAGTGTCTAAATTAAGATGTGTTCTCGGTGTAAAATGCACACCAGATTTTGAATACTTTGTGCAAAAAAACCTGAAATTTCGTAACATATACATATCAAATCACCATGTTGTACAGTTTAAACTTATACAATGTTATATGTCAATTATATCTCAGTAAGACTGGTGGGGGGCACTATAAACTATCTTAGCAATAATTGTTATATTGATTTCATGTTGAAATATTTTCATATAATTGTGTAAATTAAAATTACTTTCAATTGTTTCTTTTTACTTTTTAAACATAGCTATCAGAAAATTTTTAATTACATATGTGGCTCATATTCTGTTTCTATAGGACAGCACTGGTCTAGAGTGGCCCAGACCTATGCTCCTGAAAGCATTCATCAGCTAAGGAACAGAACTCTATCAGCCAAGGTGTAGACGGCACAATGGGAGAAGCTGGCTCATGGAAAATGTGCAGAAAAAAATAATTTGTTGATGAAAATTATCCATTTGTCTAGAGATTCTCAGGTAAAAAAAAAAAAGATTCTCAGGTAAAAAAGGAAAGAAACCATCTTTCTCTCCAATGGCATGGTATACTTAGCCCTCATGGAGCTCACACTTGAATGCTGTGAACCCCGGGTGGACTCGAGACCATCCTGAAAATGGTGAGCATAGTGTGTTGAATAAAATAATGAAAGATCAGAGTAAGTTTAGGTGCCTTGCCCAAAGCCAGGAAAATATAGCAAGTGTTTTCTAAGAACGTCTATAACCAGAAGATTTGAAGGAGAAAAAAAAAAAAACCCTCTCAAAGTAAAAAGAAAAGGGATAAGGAAACGAAACAAGAGGAAGGGATTCTGAAGAACAGATTCTACCAGCAACCTGGAATCTTCTTTGGGACAATCCCAATTTTAATTGATGGGGTAAACACAGGCTTATCATAACCGAAGGTGTGTATTCAACCCAGTCCACAAGGTTTTCACTTAAAGATCAGCTGAAGGACCTAAGTACAGGATAGTAATGACATAGAAAAGGAAAATGGAAAATTTTTACAGTAATTCTACCGATTCGATTTCTTCTACCCCCTTTCCTTAAAATTTCTATTCATGTATTCTTTAAAAAATGCATAAAATGTGAGTAAATCCTTTTGAAACAAAGCATAAGAAGAATGCTTCACTTTACAGAACTTTTCCTCATTAAGTATTCATATTAGGACCTCGCATGTAGTAGTCTTTGAACAGAGCATCACTGAATTCATAGGGGAGTCCCAGTGTCATGACCACCGCTTACTAAAGAAGAGTCGAACATAAGGATGACAACTTTGAGATTAGAAAAAAATTAATAGGAAAGCATAATGTAGGGGCGCCTGGGTGGCTCAGTCGGTTGAGCATCTGACTTCGGCTCAGGTCATGATCGTGAGTTCGAGCCCTGCGTCGGGCTCTGTGCTGACAGCTCAGAGCCTGGAGCCTGCTTCAGATTCTGTGTTCCCCTCTCTCTCCGCCCCACCCCTGCTTGTGCTCTGCCTCTCTCTGTCTTTCGAAAATGAATACACATTTAAAAAATTTTAACTAGGAAAGCATAATGCAATTTGCCAAAAGAAAGTTACTTGTGTGTAGAGTCCAAGCATTTATTGATTACATAAAGTGAAATTAACTGAAATTGAAATAAAAATGGCAGATTTATACTCTTGTGAACACTAGCTATTCTGCAAAAGGTTGGAGAGGACTGGGAGACAATATCACAGAGGGTGATAGTATCTTAGGGATTAGTTAAAAACTACTTAACATTTTAAAAAGTAAAGCCCTATCTGGAGCCACATAAGACAAATCAAGTTCACAAGACATCAAGCTGGAAGGTTTGGTCAAGGAAAAGTGCTAGCGGGTCTTTGGGTGAACTTTGATCACCCTTGTTATCTCTCATGGATTCTTTTGATAACAGTACAAGATTCTTCTTTGGGGAACCAGCCTGGCCTGGCCAAATGAGAATCACGGTGATTGACTGAACGTGTGCTTGGACACATGCCCAGGTTAGAGCAACCGACATTCTCTGCTGGGAATTCAAAAGGGGACGTTGTCTCTTGGGAATTCAAGCGGTGACAGGAGTGACAAGCCGAGAATGGCCGGTGCTAATTCATCTGGACAGTAGCAGCACCCAGGATAGACTGCCAATGGGTTCCTGCTCCCTGGAGCCCTGGAGTTGCCCTGCTGGCTGTCCTTTACAAGGTTATCCTGTTTTTTCGTTGGGTTCTATGAGCTTCTCCAAATCTTTTCAGTAGATTGTTTGGTTTAAGTTAACCAGACTCAGTTTCTGTTGCTTGTAAACAAAGAGCCTATGGCATTCTGGACTTAGAAATGGGAAAATACATTAAGAGGTAAGTTAGCCCATCTCCGGGGGCACCTGGGTGGCGCAGTCGGTTAAGCGTCCGACTTCAGCCAGGTCACGATCTCGCGGTCCGGGAGTTCGAGCCCCGCGTCAGGCTCTGGGCTGATGGCTCAGAGCCTGGAGCCTGTTTCCGATTCTGTGTCTCCCTCTCTCTCTGCCCCTCCCCTGTTCAAACTCTGTCTCTCTCTGTCCCAAAAATAAATAAACATTGAAAAAAAAAAATTAAAAAAAAAAAAAGTTAGCCCATCTCCAGATTATCATTAGGCAGAATTAGGTATAAATGATCTTAGGTAAAATCTGGCCTACCTATGTAGAAATAGTGTATTCCATAGTGTCACCTATCAAGAAGCTGAATGTACCTACCAAGAAGTTTTTCCAAGAAGCTCTTCCTTGTAATTCAAACTCTCAATTTTTGGACTATAACCATTCAATGCTATTATCTCATGACGTATGTTTCTTAAATGTTTGTTAGGTATCGAGAATATAAAAATGTTGGCTCAGTGTGATGAGCACATGAGTATATTCTCTATTTTCTCTACTCTTGTCAAGTTTAAACATCTCTATGTTGTTCTCTTAAAGATGCCTGTTATGTGTGTAAACATGGTGGCAATATTGTGGGAGGTACGAGACAAGATCCTACCTTCGAAGAATGCGTAAGGTAAAAAGAATGAGCAGAATACTCTTGGCCCATGCAGAAAAGCTTTCACGAACACAGGGCTGGTAAGAGTCCCCGGGGCACAGATGATTATCTCAGAAGAAACTTACAGGCACGAGGAAGCTAAATGAACACACAAATAATAAAGGTGGGTGAATTCTGGGAGGTGGGTCTTGGGGCTGTGTGTCGTCTACTCACAAGGCTTTAATATGTTAGAAGATGCACTGCTTGTGTTATCCTGATTGAGGGTGGCCCAGCCGGCTGGCTGCTGGGGCTCTGATCCTGAGAAGGTAAATGGACATACAGATATGGGTTTACCAGAACGTCTCTGGGCAGGGGTCGTGAAGAAAAAGGGGCTCTGAATGTACATAGGAGGCATCCATCAATAAGCTGCTTGGGTTGGAGAATGACTCCTCCAAGGGCATGCTCTGACAAGAGTGGGTGACAGGTAACCTGCCTTCCGAGGTACATGGGTCCGGTTACCTGTAGGGCTAGCATAGCCTAGTGTTAAGAATAGGCATTGTCATCGGGTGACCTGGATTTGGATCCTAGCTCCACTCCTTCTTTCCTTTTTTTTTTTTTTTTTTTTTGTTAATTTTTCAAAAAGTTGTCGATTGTGGTAAAAGACACTTGACATAAAATTTACCATTTTTGCCATTTTGAAGTATGGAATTCAGTAGTATTAAGTTCATCCACACTGTTGTGCAGCCCATCTCCAGAATTCTTTTCATCTTGCAAAATGGAAACTCTATACCCATTAAACAACTCTCCGCTCCAGCCTCCCTGTAGCCCCTGACAGCCACCCTTCTATTTTCTGTGTCTCTGATTTCGACGATTCTCTGCACCTCCTAGAGGTGGAATCCCACATCATTCATCTTTCTGTGACCGGCTTATGTCACTTAGCGTTATGTCCTCAAGATTCATCCAGGTTACAGCACGTGTCAGAATCTCCTTTCTTTTTTAAGGCTGAATAGTAATCCATTGTACGGCTATGCCACAGTCTGTACACGGTTACTTGGCTTGCTTCCACATTTTGGCTATTATGAATAATGTCACTATGAATACGGGTGTAGAAGTAGCTCTTTGAGACCTGCTTTCAATTCTTTCGATGATATACCCGGAAGTAGAATCGTTGGATCATATGGTAATTCTGTTTTTAATGTTTTGAGGAACCGTCACACTGCCTTTCACGCAGCTGCCCCCGTTGGCATTCCCAGCAGTGTGATGTGTGAGCATTCCGATTTCACTACATCCTCGATGACCCTTGCTCTTTTCCTTTTTTAAATTCCTATAGCCACCCTAGCAGGCAATCTTGGATGCTTTAACGCTCACAACTGACTTGGAAGGTGTGAATCTGTGACCCGTGGCAGAGGGTATGGAAAGTAGCCGCAGTTGGTGGGTGGAATTGAAGAGCGCCCTGCAGGAGAAGGTCACAGACCCGCTCATGCCAGAGAACCCGAAAGAGCCGCCAAGAACCATGGCGCCCAGATGAGGGAAGTGCAGAGGAACCACACCCAGAAAACAGTGCTTAGCTAGAGCCACTTTCTACCACAAGTATGTAGGGAATAGGCTGACAGACTGTAAAGAGGAACCAAAGTTATTAAAAGAATGGAGGAATTGGTCCATAGCAAAGACAAAAGCTCCAAGGGGTAGTTTGGGTCATTGGTGTCCACTGTTTACAGCTACTCAGTGGGCACCACCAGCAAGGGAATTCTTTTTTTGAAGAATTGTGTTAAGTAGGGGTAATATGCTAGTCATATTACAAAGATCCAAAAAGAAGAATCTGGGTGCAATATTAGACCGAAAAACTAAGATAAAGCTGTACCAGAAAGTGAGGAAGTGCTATTTTTGGAAACCTCTCTGCTGAAAGTAGTTTGTCTCATTGGAGGGAAAGTTCAATCTTTCTACAGGTCAATCAAATCATTGAACAATGTTAAGTCTCTGGCTCCCCAAATATATATATATATATATATATATGACAAAATATATATATTACAAAGTTTAATATATATATATATACACAAAAATATATATGTATATATAATATGTATATATTTAAATATATATATTTATTTGTATATATGTATATATTTATTTATATATATTTATATATGTATATATATTTGTGCATATATATATTAAACTTTTATATAAAATATATATGTATATATATTTGTGTATATATATATATATTAAACTTTGTCATTCAAAGTTTATATTCAAAGTATACATATATTAAACTTTGTCATTCAAAGAAAACATTTTCCCGTTCCAAAAGGAGTTCAGAAAACTCGTGAATTTCAAATTCAGCCTGTCTGAAATTGAACTCTTACGTTCCTCCTCCCACCCTACCTCTTTAAAAACTTCCCCTGCCCAGGTGAGGCTTCGCGCCTTCTCTCTTTCTCTTCACTTACCTGGTTGGCTGGTTTCTTCTGAATGGCTTTCTGAATCAGCCTCCTGCCTTCCTTCTCTGCTGCCCCAGATCTGATCCTCACCCAGCCAATACAGAGAGAGTGGCAGCGACCCACCCCCCCCACCCCCAGCACCTGGACTGCCCTCTAACCTCCACCTTCTCCCCCTCCACCTCCACACCCACCTCTAGCACTCCCAAGCCCCAACCCTGTCCACCACTCACGGCTTCCCAAAGAATAACTCGAAAACCTTAAAACAGCCTTCGAGGCGAATTAACCTTTACCCCACGAACAACCATCACTTCCAGGACTCACCATACGTGTTTTGAAAAAGTTACATTATTGGCAAAACAATGGTATAATAGCAACAGACATTTAGGGCAAAGATCCCCCACAATCCCACCGGCTATCTAAATCAATATTTCTACATATTCTTGTCCATATGCTCGGTCCATGCTGGCAAATGTGTAGTAACGTCCACTTAATTTTATATCTTCCCATTTGACTTAACCTGATACCGTGAACAATTTTCCATTTTGTTGCAATCTTTTTTCTAACCTCCCTTTTAATTTTTTGATATTACAAACAGTTGCCAAAATGCCATCTTGGGGTAAATATACTTCCAGGCTGGTAATGTTATACCTACACGATAGATTCCGAATAGTGTCATTTCTGGGTCAAGAGGGACATGCATTTTAATTTTAATAGACATTGCCAGATTATTTCCCCCAGAGCATTGCTGCAGTTCATGTTGCTACCAACACTGTGCAAGAGTGTCTGATTTCACACACTCTCGCCAACCACTCTGTTATTTGTGCCAATCTCATGGGCTTAGAAAACAGACACATACATCAGTTTCTTTGCGTGTTTACTGACTCTTTGAATTCCTCTCCCGTGAGAAGCTTGTTGAGCCCCCTGCCCATTTTTCTATTGGGTTGTTTGTGGTTTTCCTCCCAAGTTGAGGATCTTTGCACATGGTGGATCTTAACCTTCCACCTGCCATGTGTATTGCAAGGACTTTTCCGGCATAGATCTCTCAGGCCCCTTTTAGTCCTAAGTCAGAAAACTAAATACCCTTCATCATGTCACGGGAGAATGCATCCAATTTGCCGCATCCTTGGGCACCGTGCCCCATCTCCTCCTCAACTGTCAAATTCCCTGCCAAATGGAGTGATGCTTCAGCACCTGCTGTGAAAGGCTGGAGGTAAAAAAAAGCCACAGTGAGTGAAGGAAGGTGTGGGGACAGGGCTGGGGGATGGCAGAACATGCCATTAGATGGAGCAGGAGCCAGATTACGGAAGACTTTGTAGGATTTATTTTAGGTGCAAAATAACTTCGGTGAGCTGGATTGTGTTTTGGAAAGAGCTCTGTAGCTGCTGGATGGAAGATGCATTATAAGGAAGCAGGACCAGAAGCAAGGAGCCCAGCGAGGGGAATATGATGGTCCTGGTGAGAGCTGGAGGTTTGGACTAGGGTAATGGCTTTGGGCAGAAGGAGAGCCTGATACATACATGTTGAGTCATAATGAAGGGTAATGCCGTCAACAGATGATGCTAAGAGATCAGACATGGAGCAGTCAGAGAAAAGGAGATGTGGGAATTGACTCCTGGGATTTGGGCTTAAGTAAGTTGGAGAGGAGGGGAGAAAACAAGGTCCAGTCTTAGACCTGTCAACTCTGAGATCCTGAGAAACAACCAGAGGCACAGGTGAGATGCTGGAAGACGGAGCTCAGACTTGGCATTGGGCTGGAGACACAGACCTGCAACTCAACAGGACGCAGATGGCACTTAACGCCAGGGGAGAGGGTGACGTCCCCCAGGAAAAGAGTGCAGAGAGAGAAGAGGGGGTGGCTGAGGCTGGGACCTCAGAAAGGAGGAGCCCATAAAGAGGACTGAGAAGCAGCAGATTGAAGCTGAAGGAAGAAAGTGTTCCAACAAGAAAAGGTGGAGGTGTTTCTAGGAAGGAAACGCAGCGAGGACGGAGGGCTGACTGCCCCGTGGGGCGGAAGGCACCTCCCCCAGACCGGCTTCAGGAACGCGCCTGGGCTGTGGGAGTGGACTTGACCACATGAGCAAACTGATGAAAGATGAAGAAGAAGAGGGGGCTCACGGAGACAATGCTGTCAAGAAACTTGGTTGAGAAATAGGGAGGTGGTCGGACGTGGAACTAGTGGAAAGAGAGAGAGAGAGAGAGGCTCTTGGTTTCCTTAGTGGGGGCATGAGCCTGGGCCTGGACGCTCACCGACGGGCCCCTGAGCGGGAGAGGGCAATGGGTCCAGAGCAGGAGGAAAGGCCTTGACCTGGGTGGGAGGAGGCCACCTGCGTCCTCACAAAGGACGGGGAAGACAGGTGCCAATCAGGTGGCAGGCAGGTGAGAGGGTTGCATCCCGTGGGACTAGAGTGGGACACTGGCCGAGTGAAGACGCAGGAAGGGGAACAGGAGATGAATGGAGAGAGAGAGAGAGAGACAGAGATTGGGAGAGAAGCAATCACAGAGCCGAAGAGAGGAAATGGTCCTTGGGTTGCTAAGAACAGTGAAGAAAGAGCTCATCTCGTGAAATTCAGAGTACCGAAAATAATGAGAAAATCCTCCAGGAGACAGGGGGAGAGGGGTTACCAGAGTCCCCACAAAGGAATGACCGTGTCTCAGCCTTGTGTCTCCCTGGCAACACGGTGGCATCAGACAGTGAACCACCACGTCGGCAGTTCTGGAAAGAGTTCAGCTTTCGAACCCAGAGCTCTCTACCAAGGCTGAGCAGCACTCAAATGGAGAGCACAAAATAAAGACGTAGTCAAGTCATCCCAAGATTCGTAAAGTTTACGCTCCCAGACAACCCTGAAAATTTGCCAGAAGGCGAAATCCAGCAAGTGAGAAAATGAACCCACGAGAAAGATACTAAAACCAGTGACGAGCGAAGAATCGGGGGCAGAGGGTGTGCATATAATTAAATGCCAATCATTGCTGGCTGTTTTTTTACAAGACAGTTGAAACTCAGGCACAGATCGTGTAAACATGAAAGATGGCGGGAAAGAGAGGGCGGAAGGAAGTGAAAGCCCAGTAAGTTCTTCATCTTGTTCAGGGGAGGATATAGACCACGAGAGAAAACGCGTGTTAAAAAATGTAATCATGGGGCGCCTGGGAGGCTCAGCCGGTTAAGCATCTGACTCTTGGTTTCAGCTCAGGTCATGATC
Organism: Prionailurus viverrinus; assembly: GCF_022837055.1. NCBI lineage: Eukaryota > Metazoa > Chordata > Mammalia > Carnivora > Felidae > Prionailurus > Prionailurus viverrinus. The sequence goes on along the minus strand of NC_062575.1, from coordinate 43,017,427 downwards.
TCACAGTTTTGTGGGTTCCGCTCAGGTCATGATCTCATGGTTTCCTGGGTTCCAGCCCCGCGTGGGGCTCCTCTGCACTGACGGTGCAGAGCCTGCTTGGGATTCCTTGTCTCCGTCTCTCTCTGCCCCTCCCCCACTCACACTGTCTCTGTCTCTCTCAAAATAAACAAACTTTATCTTTTTTTTTTTAATTTTTTTTAACGTTTTATTCGTTTTTGAGACAGAGAGAGACAGAGCATGAACGGGGGAGGGGCAGAGAGAGAGGGAGACACAGAATTGGAAGCAGGCTCCAGGCTCTGAGCCATCAGCCCAGAGCCCGACGCGGGACTCGAACTCACAGACCGCGAGATCGTGACCTGAGCCGAAGTCGGCCGCCCAACCGACTGAGCCACCCAGGCGCCCCAAATAAACAAACTTTAAAAATGTAATCATAATCCTAGAAGAAGAGATGACATATAAACTCTCCATATTTCTAATTCCCAGAGAGCAAAGAATGGGAGAAGAAAAGTAAAAGCAACATAAAAGGCTTTTCATCAAAGCCAGTAAAAGGTTTTTAAAAATGAAAAAAAAAGGGGGGGGGTCGCCTGGGTGGCTCAGTCGGTTAAGGGTCCAACTCTTGATTTCGGCTCAGGTCATGATCTCACCGTTTGTGAGTTCAAGCCCCACTTGCTTGGAATTCGCTCTCTCCCCTCTCTCTCTGCCCCTACCACGCGCGCGCTCTCTCTCTCTCTCTCTCAAAATAAATAAACTTTAAAAATAAAAATAAAAATGAAAATGAAAAAAAGATAAGAAAAAATGTCTTTTTAAAAAAAGGTTTTGTTTATTTAAGTCATCTTTGCACCCAACGTGGGTCTCAAACTCACTACCCTGAGATCAAGAATCACATGCGTGGTAGGGGCAGAGAGAGAGGGGAGAGAGCGAATTCCAAGCAAGTGGGGCTTGAACTCACAAACGGTGAGATCATGACCTGAGCCGAAATCAAGAGTTGGACCCTTAACCGACTGAGCCACCCAGGCGACCCCCCCCCTTTTTTTTCATTTTTAAAAACCTTTTACTGGCTTTGATGAAAAGCCAGGAAATCCTTCCATGTCATTATGAATAGATCTTCCTTTTACAAAAATACTGCATAGTTTTTACATAGTATTGCGTCCGTAAAGATGTATGTAGGCTGAATACTTGATAATGGAAGTTTTGCATTTTCCTTTTCTCCAGCTCTCAGATCAGGCAAATCGATGAGAACTACAGTCAAGAAAAACCCATTTGCTATTTACAAAAGAAAATTCAGGATAAATAAGAAGGCTAAAAAATTTGTTTAAAGGGATGTGAAAAATATATACAAAATATCTTAGAAAAATAACTCAGGGTGAAAACATTAGGGAATTCAAATTCCTTACCCAAACAAGGAATCAGGAAAACAGAAGTGAAAACAACAATGAGATATCAAACAAATAAAATTTGAAAGTACTAACAATAGCCACGTCGTTGGCATAGGTGTAGAGAAGGGCATATATAATCACTATGGGTGGGTGGGTAGAAATTTTACAGGCTTTTTAGAGGATAATTTGCAGTAGCTGCCAAATTTTAAAATTTTTTTTTTCAACGTTTATTTATTTTTGAGACAGAGAGAGACAGAGCATGAACGGGGGAGGGGCAGAGAGAGAAGGAGACACAGTATCAGAAACAGGCTCCAGGCTCTGAGCCATCAGCCCAGAGCCCGACGCGGGGCTCGAACTCACGGACCGCGAGATCGTGACCTGGCTGAAGTCGGACGCTTACCGACTGCGCCACCCAGGCGCCCCTGCAGTAGCTGCCAAATTTTAAACCCCATACCCTTCAGCCCAATACTTCCATTATTAAGTATTCAGCCTACATACATCTTTACGGACGCAATACTATGTAAAAACTATGCAGTATTTTTGTAAAAGGAACATCTATTCGTAATGACATGGAAGGATTCCCAAAACACAGCATTAAATGAAAATAGCAAGCAGCAGAACAATACATGAATACAATACAGCATGAAGTCTCTTGTTTGTTTGTTTGTTTGTTTTTAATTTTTATTTATTTATTTAAGTAGGCTTCATGCCCAGCGCAGAGCCCAGCATGGGGCTTGAACTCACAACCCTTGTATCAAGACCTGAGCCGAAATCAAGAGTCAGAGGCTTAACTGACTGAGCCACCCAGGTGCCCCGGCGCTCTTATTTTTTAATTCCAGAATGAAATTGTGAACGATATCTTGTTTATGTTCATACATATGCAAATACAAAGAAAAATGTGCAGAGGGATTTGCATTAAACTGATAACAGTGACTTCCGCTCCACACTGCAGTAGGATTAGAATTGGGGGATAGATGGCAATTTAGTTTTTTGTCCCTTTACATCCTGCTCTATTTTGGAAGTCTTAAGTGTGAAATGTACATTTATTAGCTGCATAATTTTAAAAATTCCAGATAAAATGAACGTTTTTCTTGTCCGGTGATTTTACCAATTGCTGCTTTATTGAGATGTAATTCCCATACCCCACAATTCACCCATTCAAAATGTACAGCTTGATGATGCCCAGTATATTCACAGAGTTGTGCAACTACCATCACAATTACAGAACATTTTCTTCAGCCTCAAAAAAACCATGCACCCTTTGGCTGCCACCCCTACCCCCATCCTATCTTCCCAGTCCTAGGTAACCATAGATTTGTGTCTCCATAGAGTTCCCCATTCTGCACACTTCATACAAATGGAATCATATAATATGCAGTCTTTTGTAACTGGCTTCTTTCAGTTAGCATAATATTTTCCAAGTTCATCTGTGTAGTAGATGTGTCAATACCTCATTCCTTTGCATGGCCAAATAATATTCCATTGTGTGGATATACCACACTTTGTCTATACCATTCAGCAGGTGGTGGGCATTTGGGTTGGTTACACCTTTGGGCGATTATAAATAATGCTACTGTGAATATCCATGTACAAGTTTTGTGTGGACATATGTTTTTATTTTTCTTAGGTATATACCAAAGTGTGGAGTTGCTGGGTCAAATGGGAGATCTGTGTTTATGAAGAACTACCAGACTGTCTTCTAATGTGGCTGCCCCACCAGCAGTGTATGAATTCCAAGTTCTCCACATCCTCACCAGCCCTCGTTATCTGACTTTTGATTATAGCCATCCTAATATTTTTTTGTGAGCTGGTTTCTTGTTGAGGTTTTTATTTGTATTTCTCTAGTCATCAGTAATGTTTAACACATTTTCATGTACACATTGACCATTTGTATACCATCTTTAGAGAAATATTTGTTCCAATCACTAGCCCATTTGTAATGGATTAATTTTGTTGTTGAGTTCTAAGAGTTTTTTCATTCTAGACATAAGTCCCTTATCAGAGATATGATTTGCACATATTTTCTCCATTGTGTAGGCTGTCTTTGTGCTTTCTTAACAGTGTCATTTGAAGCACACAAGTTTTTAATTGTGATAAAGTGACATTTACCCATGTTTCTTTTGCTGCTTGTGCTTTTAGTGTCCTGAGAAATCACTGCCTAATCCAAGGTCATCAAGCTTTACTCCTGTGTTTTCTTGTTTCCCTTTTATAGTTTTTGCTCTTCCATTTAGGTATTTGATCAGTTTTGAGTTAATATTTGTATATAGTATGAAGTAGGGGTCCGACTTCATTCTTTTGCATATAGATAGCCACCTGTCCTAGCACCATTTGTTGAAGAGACTATTCTCTCCCCGACTGAATAGTCTTGCCACCCTTGTCAAAACATCGACTTACCATAGACACATGGGTTTATTTCTGGGCTCTTAATTTTATTCTATTGATCCGTCTATCCTTATGCCAGTACCCTCACTGTCTCAATTACTTTTGCTTTGTAGTAAATTTTGAAATTAGACAGCATTAAGTCCTCCAAATATTATTTTTATCTTCAAGATTGTTTGGGATACTCTGGGTTCCTTGAGTTGCATATAAGTTTTAGGATCAGTATGTCAATTTCTACAAAGAAGCCAGCAGAGATTCTGATAGGGATTGTGTTGAATAAAATAAACTTTTTAAATGGTGTATTAATTACTATGTTATTATTATTTCATGGGAAAATGGGAATAAAGTAGCACTCACCAAGTGGCTTCATAACACAACTTCAGGAGTTCATAGATGTCAGTGTGTGTCATCATCTGGATCCAGAATTGCCAAATTCTCACTCTATTGCTTCCTACGGAACCTTTCAAAACAATACTTCCTTCTCCATCTATGTGGAACAATTTAGGCCTATAGCATTTCTAATCTGCATTACTGAAGCATCTTCCAGAAGCCACTCTGCCTTTACTCTGATCTCCTTTAACGTATCCTCCAACTTTAAGTCACAATCAGCCGTCTAAAAATCAAACATGATTCTCTCGCCTTCTTTTGAAAAACACTTCAGTGACTATCCATGACCATGAAGATAAAGCTCAAATTCCTTAATATACTTATAAGGCTCTTCTAAGTCTCGCTTCTACTCATCTGCTGCTTATCTTTTATCCCTCCTCAGCAATACCAACCCAACTCTATATTTCAGGCATGCCAGAAATCTACAGTCCCCAGGTACACCAGCCACCCTGATGCCTCCAGTGGCACACGTGTGGCCTTTACTAGAATGCCTTTCCCTTTCATCTATCTGGAAATCTATGATGATGGTGATGATGATGATAGAACAGACATGTATTTGGTATTAAAATTTAAGCCATAAGAAGTATATAAAATTGAAATTAAAAAATCTTCTCCTATTCTCAACCTCCAGTCACATCCTTTTGTTCTATCAATTTTTACTTTATGTATTTTGAGGCTCCGTTATCAGGTGCATACACATTTATGATAATCATATCTTTATAATGTATTGACCTTTATATCATTATGAAGCATCCCCTTTTCTGGTAATACTCTTTGCCTTTAATACTATTTTACTGATGTTTTTATAATCACTCTAACCTTCTTATGTTTAAGGTTTACATGATATATCTTTTCCCATCCATTGATTTTTCAACCTGTTTGAGTCTTTATATTTAAAGCGCATTGCTCCTCGGCAGCATATAATTGGGCCTTGCACTTTTATTCATTCTGACAACCTCTGCCTTTTAATTAGAGTACTAGTCCTTTTTATTTAATATAATTATTTATATAGTTAGATTTAAGCCTATAATTTTACTATTTGTTTTCTGCTCACCCCTTCCATTTCTTTTTCTGTTTCTCTTCCTTCCTTTTGAGTAACTGAATGTTTTAGAATTCCATTTTAACTTGCCTATTGGGTTTTGTACCTATGTCTTTTTGCTTTACTTTTTAGTTATTGCTCCAGGATTACAATATACATCCTCAGTTTTTCATAGTCTGCTAAGAATTTATATTGCACCACTTCACATAAAATGTAGAAAGCTTGCAATCATATAGGTCCATTTATAGCCCCTAAACTTTATGCTATAATTGTTGTAATTATTACATCCACATACATTATAAACCTCATAATACCATGTTATGGGGGTTTTTTTTGCTTTAAACAATTATTTATATTTTAAAGAAATGAAGGACAAAAACCGTCTTTTATATTTATCCACATATTTATCATTCCCAATGACACTCATTTCATCCTGAAGATCTGGGTTTCCATCTGGTTTCACTTTCCTTCAGTGTGACAAACTTTCTTTAGCATTTCTTGCAGTACAGGTTGGCTGCTGACAAATCCTCTTAGCTTTTCTTTAACCTAAAAATATCTTTATTTCACCTTTATTCTTGAAGGATATATTCACTAGATCTAGATTTCTGGGTAGACCTTTTCTTCTTTCCCACCAGTACTTTAAAGATGTTGTTCCACTGCCTTCCAGTCTCCTTTGTTTCTGATAGAAGTCCAAGGTCATTTGAGTGTTTGTTTCCCTGAATGTAATGTGTCATCTTTTTTTCATTTTTTTTTCAATGTATGAAATTTATTGTCAAATCGGTTTCCATACAACACCCAGTGCTCATCCCAAAAGGTGCCCTCCTCAATACCCATCACCCACCCTCCCCTCCCTCCCACCCCCCATCAACCCTCAGTTTGTTCTCAGTTTTTAAGAGTCTCTTATGGTTTGGCTTATCTGACTACTTTCAAGATTTTGTTTTCATCCGGTTTTCAGCAATTTGACTACAACGTCCCTAGGCATGTTGTTGTTTTCAAGATCCTGCTTTGGAGTTTCCTGAGCATTTTGAATCTATAAACGTTTGCCTTTGCCAAACTTAGCCATTTCTTTCAACTATTTCTTCAAGCATTTTCAGTCCCATTTTTTTCTCTCCTCTCCTTCTAGGGCTCCAATTACATGTGTGTTAAATCTTTTGATATTACCCCACAGGTCTTTTAGGAACTGCTCATTTTTTTTCAGTCTTTTAAAAAAATATGTATGATCTTCAGGCTGGATAACTTCTATTGAACTATCTTTAATTTTACTGAATCTTTATTTTGTCCTCTTTTCTGCTTTTAGAGCCATCAAGTGAATTTTTAAATTTCTGATATTGCAATTTTCATTTCTAATACTGACTTTTTCATTTCTAGGATTTCTACTTGGTTCTTTTTTATGATTTATATTCTGCTGAGATTTTCTATTATTCTCTTAATGGACAACCATATCTCCTATATATATATCCTTGGGCATAGTGTTCATACTTTAAAATCCTTGTCTGCTGTTCCAGTATCCGAATCACGTTAGGGTTGGTCTCCATTGGTTGTGTTTTTTGTTTTATGTGTGTGTGGGGGGGGGGGGGGTTCTTGGAATGAGTGATGTTTTCTTGTTTTTCTGGAAGGTTAGAAAATTATATTTTATATCCTAGACATCGTGAATGATGCTTTGTAGAATCTCTGGATTCTGTAATGTTCCTTTGGAAAAAAAAGCTGATTCAGATTTTGCCATGCAGTAAATTTGACTGAATTCACACTGTAAATTTTGTCTCCTCTGTGGTGGGTGGCCTTGTCTGCTGCTTGGTGTCTGTGCCATGCGTGTGCAGATTAGGAGTCAACCAGAGATTTGGGTAGAATTTGTGCACAGAATTTGGGCACCACCTCCCCTTTCTTGGATACTCTTTCCCCACTTTCCAGTAACTGTGGTTGTCCTAAACTGTGTCCTCTGGTTCTTCATCAAGCCAGTAATACTGATAGATTTCCTATCAGAATTTTAGCTGCCCTGCCTGCAGAGACTGGGGCCTGCCTCGAGGATAAATGCTTTTAAAAAAAATCTTTTTTTTAATGTTTATTTATTTTTGATGGAGAGAGAGAGAGAGAATATGAGCAGGGGAGGCGCAGAGAGAGAGGGAGACACAAAATCTGAAGCAGGCTCCAAGCTGTCAGTAAAAAGCCCGACACTGGGCTCGAACCCACAAACCAGGAGATCACAACCTGATCCGAAGTTGGATACTTAACCAAATGAACCACCCAGGCGCCCTGAGGCTCAATAAATGCTTTTTAAAGAAATTCACCCTGTGATGGTTTTTTCTTCTAAGTGTCGACTTTCCCCCAGCATCTGCCTGCTTTTTTCATTCTCCAGTATCTTCAGGTAGTTGAGTTTTAGATTTTGTCCAGAGCTTCTAGTTGGATACATCATTTTATTTTTGTTGATTCATTCTAAAGAAGTCTTTGGCCAGAAAAAAAAAATGCTAGGAATCCTGATCTCATTGTTAAGGGATTTTGATTTTTAAGATTTATAATAGAGAATTTTCTAACACCCTATGTTAGTCTTATTTTGTACCCTTATGGGTAAAGTTAATCCTCAACACTTAAGAGCTATTAATGGGTTATTGTATTTAATCCTCACAACTCCTCTGTGGGGCAAAGATGGCTTTATTACCCCCATTTTAGAGACGAGAGAACTGAGCAAGAAAGGTGAAGCTGCTTGTCAAAGTCACTGTGCATGAGTGGCATTCAAACCAGCCCCTTACTCCACAGCATGTTTTCGTTCATCTGGCTATGAGACCCCGCTTGCAAAGAGGGCAAGTTACCAGGACCAAGCCATAGCTGGAGAGAGAAGGTGGAAGGAGGCGTCTGTGACTTTGATCTTGGCCCAGGTCTCGTTAGTCATCCAAGTCAGAGACTTATCCCAGCTGGGCAAAACCAACAGAATCCACGCTAACTAGTTAAAGAGAATAAAGTTAAAGAAGAGTTCGAGAAAATGGAAGGAAGTTGGCAACGTCTCTAGGAAGACCAGAGGATCCAGAGTAGAGGCTGTGTGGCCAGCCTGCGTACGTGTAGCACCCCAAACACTCTTGGTCATTCTCCCAAAGTGAAGGCCAGCAGCACCTGTTCCTACACACCTCTCAGTCGTGCCAACGGCTCTTGTCAGTGTGTACGTTGTCAGTTCTTCCTCACATGCCTCATCCCAGCTGGAAGAGGGCGTTTCTGGCTTCTGCGTGGGGAGGTGGGACATCCCCGGATGTTGGAAGGATGTTCAAATGGTGCTGGGCAACCAAAGAATTCAATCAATGTGCACATTCCATGTTAGTGAGCCACTGGGCAGATCCTGTGTGACCTGCTTTTCTTATAATAATTTCTCCCAGTAAGAGGCCAGAACAACCCCTTTCTATGCTGCCTGACTTTGAGTTTCCCTCGTTTAGAGAAAAGCCAAACTCTGCTAGCAGACAGTTTTATAGGAGCATGACTCACGCTGGCTTTTGTTTAACTGTTATTGCACCTTGACTATGATAAAATGACTGCATTTGGAATGTAAGCTGGATTTTTCTAATCAATTATAATAAAAATCAGATTCTAAAGATACACTCGCTGAAACTCTCAATTTGTTCAGGGTCACCTCCAAGTTATTGACCAAGCAGCAAGGCTTTGTAATAGCGCTCCCCTGGTTCCCAAGACTGAGCTGGGATCTGGGCCGTGGGGGGTTATCTAGCCAAAAGGGAGTGTCTGGACAGCTTAGTGGGTTATGTGCTTTCCAAGTGACCTTTGGAATTTTGACTGAAAATGGCAGAGACGGAACCAATTGGAGGGATGGGAAGGGATAACCCTGCCCCACCCGCAGTCCCTGAACTGCTTAAATCAATATGCTCAGGAAGCTCAATCCCATATTTGGGGTAAATGAGTTCATGTCGCAGGAAAGAATTTTACTGTAACTGATCGGTTTATAGATTTTCTTGGGGACAGCAATGAAAAGTTTGGGCTTTTATGGTCATATGGTCCTGTTCAGTTATAGAAAAACTAGATTACACTCCCTTCATATTATCCCAAGACTAGTGTTCTCGGGGAATATTCAGCAATCGTGTTTTGCAATTTTTGGAGTAACCCCAATTCCTTATGAGGTAATTATTGTTTAGTTCATTTATATATCTTAATGTACAATAAAAATGTCTAACCTGCTTGCAAGTCCTTCTCCAGTTTTCCTGCCTAAGTGCCCTTCCTGAGATGTTCTAGACAGAGATGAGCATACGTATAGGCCCTTCCCCTTCTTTTTACACAAATGGAGATATATTATACACGTTTTCTGCACTGTATATATACATATGTACACACTTATATACGTGTGTATGTGTATTTTATATTGACATATTATGTATGTATATATGTATTTTTATATATGCATATATTATATATATGTGTGTGTGAAAATGAACATATCAGAGCTTTTTCCGTATGTGTTCATACAGATTTTCATCCTTTTTCACAAAGACACAGAGGATAATTAATCAGCTATCCACGATTATTTATCCGGTCTTCTATTAACAGGCATTCAGCCAGCCTTTTGCAATTATAAATAGTGCTTTGGTCAATACCCATGTATGTAACTCTTTTGTACACGTGAGAGTTTATGGGATTACATTTCTGTAAGGGGAATTGTTAAGAGAAGGGCTAATGACACTTTCAACTTAGATAGGTTTTTTTTTTTTTTAATTTTATTTTTTCAACGTTTATTTTTGGGTCAGAGAGAGACAGAGCATGAACGGGGGAGGGGCAGAGAGAGAGGGAGACACAGAATCGGAAACAGGCTCCAGGCTCTGAGCCATCAGCCCAGAGCCTGACGCAGGGCTCGAACTCACGGACCGCGAGATCCTGACCTGGCTGAAGTCGGACGCTTAACCGACTGCGCCACCCAGGCGCCCCTAGAAAGGTATTTTTAAATTGTTCTCCAGAGAGACTGGATCAATATATAATCCTGCCTGTTTGCTCTAGCCATTTATCTGTATAGCAAATTATCAGACGTTTTTATCTTTACCCACCTGACCAGTGTAGTTTTAATTTGTATATCTTTTATTCAGAGAATCGGCATTTTTAAACATGTTTAAAATTCATTTGCATTTGCTGGGTTTTTTTATTTATAAACTCTCTGTAAATGCCCGTTTTCTTTTGAATTGGTATTTTTTTTCACACTGACTTGTAGAAGTTCTTTATATATACAAATACTTGAGCTTTTCTCATTTAAAATAAAGCTGACTTGTTAAACATAGAACTAAATGTGATTCAGTGGCTATGACTAGGTAAGATTCTCCCTATGAGCAAATTCACAAGTCAGACAACAATTTATTCTCAGGGCACATTTTCGGACGTTTTAACATGGAAAATAGGGTCATTCAAAAGCATTTTGAAGTTTTTTATGAAACTATGCAACCCATTGTGGCATTATATATTTGTAGAGTAAATGAAGGTGACTTTAAAACATTTTATAGTTTGTAAAACTATAAAAATTATAAAACTGTAAAATTAAGGTGACTTAAAATATTTTTATAGTTTATAAAACTATAAACGTAATAGATACATACTCATCTGCTTAAAAAGTCCAATATACACAAGTGTATAAATTAAAAAGAACAAGTTCTCTCTCGTCCTACAAAGGCAACACCACTGTTAACAGTTTGGTGTGTATTTCTCCCAACTTCTCTCTGTACACTGACTATATGTATATTTTAATAATTTTTTTTCCCCCCCAGAGAAGGGAAGCTACATGCTGTTCTCCAACCTGCTTCTTCTCAGGTAGGGGTGAATCCTGGGTGTCAAGAATGGTAACGTTTGCAAACTCTTTTTTAACTGTTTGTTTCTGTTTGAAGATGCACCCGAAGACATAAATCCTTGGAATCAGCCAGACGGAATGGGGCCAATATGGTGGGTGCACGGAAGTGTGAGGGAAACATACCCCATCTCCTGAGTAGTGGGGTTCCGGCAGGTCCACCTGCTGAAGTACCCCCTCCCTTCCATGGGAGCCTGCCGGGAGGAAGGCCCGTTTTCTCCGGTGGATCTGATGTCCAGCCATGCCCAAGGACGAAGTCTTGCCCTCCTGGGGCACCTTCCCAACAGTGCCCCACAGGCAGAGGGGCTCTCTGCAGCCAAGGCAGAGGGGCGCTTCAAGGCCGTCTGGACTGAGGGTTTGCACTCCCCGAACGAGCCCAGTTCTGGAGGCCTCCCCGCACCAAGCCTTGTGTCCTAGCTGGGCTACATCTCTCCAGAGAAAGGGGCCATTTTTCCTCCCTGCAGAGGCACTCTCTGCTCAGCCAAGCCCCTGGGGGCCACATCTGCCTGAAGGGGCTTCTTATGAGTTAGCCCAGAAGCACTGTGAGGACTCTCCAGGCCCTGGCAGTCCTGCCTGGCATGGCTTCAGGAGGCTCTGGATGGGTCTGCCCTTGGGGAGCCCTAACTTAGGGGGTCGGGTCTTCCCGAGCATCTTTCGGGGCCACCCCTGAGCAGCTCTGCTAGGCTCGGGGACGAACTGAGTTCTGGGAGGGTGGCCGGGTAGCAGTTTTCTTGAATAGAATCCATTCTGTGTTCATTCGACAAATATTTGAGGCTCTACCATATGCCAAGGCCTGTTGTAGCTCTGGAAATAGGCAGAACAGGACAGACAAGGTCCTGTCTTTGTGGAGCTGGCATTCTGGTTGGGGGAAGCCAGACAGGGAACAAGTAAAATAAGTAAACAAGACCATTTTCCAGAGAGTGCTAGGAGGAAAATAGAACGCACAATGGCCTCAGGAGTGATGGGGGAGGGGTGGCTACTGTGCCACTCGGGCCTCAGAGGAAGCTCTTGGGGAATGCGAGAGAATGTGAGAGACTCTGCGAGACTGTGAGACTGAGATGACAGGGAAGGAATTGCTCCAACATCAGGAAGGAGCTTCCAAGGAGCCGGCAGAGCAAAGCGCAACGCGCCTGGAGGCTGGGAGATGCTAAGCTCGGCACACCGCAGGCTGGGGAGCGGGGAGGAGTGAGGAGTCCGAGGCCCTAAGAGAGGTGAGGGCCGAATCATGCGTTGGGACATTCACTGCACATCTTCTCCTGGAAGGCGGGGGGGGGGGGGGGGGGGGTCACAGGGGTTGACAGAGGTGAGGGTCATGGACTGAGTGCACGTCTAATGGGAAACTCGGCTGTTCTGTGAGGAGAGTTGGGGGTCAAGGAGGTAGGGAGGGTGGCAGGGAGACCGGTTAGAGGCTGCTGCGGTGGGGGAGGGTGGCCACTGGAACCAGGATGTCTGTGGTGAGAGGGAGAAAAGGGCTGAACTGGGGACACGAGGTTGGAATTATTGCTGACAGACGTGTCTTCCCACAGAAGTCGAGCCAGGGGCCTCCAGACAAGGCCGGGAGCACGGGCATCACTGCCCTCCTGCTCATGTGGGATGAGTGTGGCCCCCTCCACGGTGCCGAGACCCTGCCGGGCAGACCCCCAGGACCATTCTTAGACTCATGAACGAGGCTCCCACTCATGCCCTCCTCTTGCTGCTCCCTTCCCTCAGGGTGAGGAGCCTCCTGTCTGGGCAGACAGTAGGCCCAGACAGCCCCGAGCCAGCTGCCTTGGCCTACGTGGGCCCTTTCACCAGGCATTCAGCAGTGGGCACACTCATCAAGGGGAGACAGGAAGGCAGCAATTTTCAGGGGGGGACGGCAGTGTTGGAGCCCTGTGCTGGGAACCTACTCCCACCTGACTAAGGACCCCTCCAGTGGAGGATGGCACCAGGAAGGAAGAGAAGAAGGAGGCGGTGGCCCTCCCGGCACCATGTTCCAGAGTCAAGTTCTAAATTCAAACCTGGCCTTCCAGGACATGACAAAGATTTATTTGTCAAGGCAGAAAGGTAGAACATATTTTATCTACCAGTCTGTTCGTTTGACTGATAACTTTTGGTATTTAAACAGATGGCATGTGGACTGCCATTTGTATTCTTGTCCCAGATCCCACAAGAATGTGCAATGGGCCTGCCCACATCCACTGCTTGCTTCCTGCAGTGTTCTCCAAATACTGGATGGGGAGTTCCGGGGTCCATCAGCTACCAATGGAGTTTTCTAACAAAACAGAATATAAGACTTTCCTTGGTTTGCTGAACAAAATTAAGATAATGGCTAGAATTCTCTGAATTTTCATTTTTGACTCAGTTTTCTTTTTCTAAATTTTTTTACTGCCTGCTACTGCTTACCTGTTGGTAAGTTGCAAGCAACTGAGGTAAACAAACAAGGCAGAAAAATCCATACATACATGATAGTAAGTGAAACTTCAGGGAAAACTGGAAACAGTTGATTCTGATGAATCTGACAGTAGGGCCCTTTTATGGATCTGAGTACTCATGGTTATGGTTTTATATGGCACACATATAATATAGTGACATTTCCTAACAGTTAAAGAATTTCTAGTTCATGGTATTGCGATTAATTATGCCCAGTAATGTTCTGTATGACTTCTAAGTGCCTTTGCCCTAGAACCAGCTGAGAATGCACTATAGTGAATTATTGCCCCCAGTCTACAGAAAAGAAGACAGAGGCTCAGAGAAATTCAACTTGCCCAAGATCACCCAGCTAGCAAATGGTGGGTGAGAGGTTTTAACTGGCCTCCTGGTGAGCTAGGATGTACAATCTACCCGAGGAATAAAAATGGTTTCCCCAAGTGTCCAGAGGCTATTGGAAAGAAACACGAGACTCTTGATCGACTGTTCATTGGGTTCATCTGCTGTGCCCACCAATATCTAAAACATAAAAATGAATTCGTATAAAACTCATCGGCCAGTGCATTTATCATAAAAAGTAACTTGCATTCTGTTTTGTGTGTCTAAGTTTTAGGAAGGTCTTTAAGAGCATTTTATGAAAACACTGTATTAGACATATTGTATGAGATTCTCATGCCCCCTAGTCAGAGCACAAACCGCGTCTGGAAAGTGTAGCGTTCTTGTCTTTTGTCTTTTCTTAGTCCTTATTTATTATCCTAATGAGTCCTGCTTTGGAGTGACCAATCTCCTATCCATTAAGCTTTCGATAAAGCTAGAAAACTTAAAGTTGGTTCCCGTCTTGCTCTTCAGAATTTGATGAACTCTCAAACTTATATACGAATTCTTTTGTATGCATTGCATTAGGAAGGTTGAATCAAAGTACAACAAAAAAATTTCCCAGGCCTCCGTTTGTCTTCTCAGAATGGTTAACCCTGGGAATGACCCTGGAATCAGGCTCCATCCCAGGGCACCCAACCCTCAGCACCACAATGCATGGAGGTGGGAGCTCTCCTCTCCCCACCGGACCAGCCCTCCCCCAGCTCAGAAGAGCCCCCTCTTGTGAGCTGGCTGGAGCACAATTCACACCTATGAAATGCATTTTCACTTCTGTTGCTGATTTTCTCCTTTGTAAAAAGTAGAGCCAGAGCTGCCTCTCCTCTCCCCCGGCCCCTGCAGTGGCAGAAGCCAGGCCCTGGTGAGCCTGCAGCCTGTGGGACCTGGGGTGGGTCCCGGTCCCGAGGCCCCGCCTGCTGAGCACATTGAGGCCAAGGCACTTGGAGAGTTCTCCCTCAGGGCTCTCCTCGGGAACTGCCAAGTGTCATAAATTAAGACAAAAAAGAAGGGTAGTAAAGGTGGTCAGAGAGAGGATTTATGCGCTTCTCTTATTACTGGCTCCATGTCAGTTGAGCGGGAGCCACACAGCCATCTCCCTCCCAAGTGAGTCCAGCCAAATGCTGACTGCCCACGCATCCTATCAGGCCACACCCCCCTGCCAGCCGTGGGCACCTCCCATGGAAAGTGGTTCCACAACCCCGGGGTCTCACCCAGGATCTAGAGCCCATTCTTGCATCAGGGCTTGGACAGCTCCGGGACACTCCTGCACCGCACACCCACAGACCACTACCTGCCCCCGAATCGCTTCCTTCCATCCCCTAGATGTTCTCTTAGACCTCAAAGGGAAAACTAAAATATGGCAGGTAGGTCCTGGCGGCTGTTCCTGGCCGACTGTCCTCTTCTCCAGAGCCACAAAGCAGGCAGGCGGGTGTCCTGCAGCTGACCCCAAGGGGCTTGGAGGAGATCCTCTATTTTCTCTGCGCTACATATGTCGGCGGATGGTACCCCCAGACAAAAGCCAGGCATTCAGCCCCCACCCAGACCCCAAGTCCTGACATTCAAATCCGTCCCTGTCCTCCACCCCCACCTGGGGCCTCAGGTCTCCATCGCTTTTCATCTGGTCCGCCCTCCCCTGCCCAGCCTCTACCACAGTGCCCTTTCAGGAACTCAAATTGGATCACACTGCTTGCCTGCTAAAAGCTGGACAGCCAAAGCCTTTGAGATGGCTCTCTCCTTCACTGGGAGTGGCCTTGGCCATGAACCCAGCCCTGTCTGTGGACCCAGCCTTATCTAGGCCCCTCCCCAGCAATCCCTGCACTCCAGCCCGCCACACATCTTGTCCTTTGTTATCAGAACATGCCAGGCACTCACTCGCAGCCTCTCCACCTTTGCACCTGCCGTTCCGTCTGCCCATCCTTCCAGCAAATTCCTGCTCATCCTTCAAGGTGCAGCTCAAAGGTCTACTCCTGCATGAAACCCTCTCTCACCACCTGTCTTGGCTCGTAAGACAAGTGCCGTAACAAAATACCACAGACTGTGTGGCTTAAACAACAGCCATTCATTTTCTCACAGTTCTGGAGACTGGAAGCTGCAGACAAGGATGCTACCATGGTTGGACTCTGGTGAGAGCTCTCTTCCGGGCTTGCACACTCTGCCTTCTCCCTGTGTCCTCACATGGCAGAGGGAGGAAGGGAGGCAGGAAGGGACAGAGAGAGAGAGAGAGATTTCCTTCTTTTCTTATAAGGCCTATCAAATTAGAACCCCAACCTTACTTCATTTAATCTTATTACCTCCTAAAAACTGCATCTCAGAATACAGTCACACTGGGGATAGGGCTTCGACATATGAATGGGGGGGGGGGGTCACAATTTAGCCCAGAATACCTCCCCAGACAAAGGTGGCTGCTGCTTCTCTATGAGCCCCATATTCACCAGGGGAGGGTGTCCCTTTCCCATCCCCTGCTGTTTTGGAGTCACCTGTTCTGTGGGAAGGCCACTGTCTCCGAGCAGACCTTGTGAGCCGACCTATCTCCTGCCCAGAGCTCTGAGAGGGCAGGAGCCGCCTCTCACTCATCCGGGGGCCCTGAGCACCTTGCACAGAGCAGGCCTCCTGGGGAGAATTCTGGTTCCGCTGCGAGGACCCGTGGCACTGGATGTGGGCCCCACTTGGTGCCCCTGTTACCCCTACACGCCCTTATCGATCAGGCCTTATTCCTCTGCTGTCCAGAAAGCCTCTGTGGTTTCCTCCCATCCTAAGAGGTCACATTCTTGCTGCCTGTGCTGGAAACAGCAACCCTGCGCAGTAGACCAGGTGTCCATGCTAGGAACAGGACACTCTCAGGAGCTTGTGCTTTGCTGCTACCCTGCCACCGGCTGTTATTTTTAGCACTCACTGCAGAAAAAAAAAAAAAACAAAAAAACTGAAAATCTCACTGCATGTGTTCAGGTTTCTTCCAGGTCTCCTCAGGGGCCTGGTGCAGAAATGGGTCCTGCCTCTGGCCCAGAGAGCTGCTCCGGGCTCACAGAGGTTATTTATTTAATATATTTACTTTTACTCCCAGGCCAAAAGCTTAAAATATCTTGTGTATGAGCCCTGGACCAAAAAAATGAAGCAGTTGGGCCATTAATCATTGGGAATATGTTGAATAGGAACTTGATTAAAGCACAGTATGTGTTCCCCAGACGAAGCTGCTTCTTTACAGTGACCACAGTGGAAGCTTGGCCTCCCGGGGCCGGCTGTGCTTTTGTGGGGCGCCTCCTTGAGGGCTCCGGGGAGGGCTCTGGCGCCTTGCCAGGCTCTGGAAGGCCGCCGTCTGCGAGGGGGTCTTGACCTGCGCAGCCCCGCTTTTCTCAAACAGGGACACCTCCGACCAACACCCAGACGGTGTCGGGCTCCAGCGCACAATCTTAAGGGGCGGTGGGGGGTAGAGGCAGGAGCGAACTGCCGGCCCAGGAGGCTCCCAGTGCAGTCCGGCTGCGCCCCTGGCCCGCCGGCGATCCCGGTATAGAACCAGCGAGGCGCCACGTGGCTGGAAGACGCGCTGCCTTAAACCCCTTCCTTCGGCTGCAGTGAATGCGGAGGAGGCGCCCAAGGGGCACCGGGGCCTGGCCGCCTTGTTCCCCAAGATCCCCGGAACACAGCGCCCTGCGTACCACTCGGTAGGGTTTTCCCGGTAGGTGATGGGACTCCCGGACGCCAAGATTCCCGAGGCCCCGGCTCCTTTGACACCCCCGCTCCGGCCCTGGAGCCCACCCGAATGGGGAGGGGTACGCTGCAGTGGATTCTGATCCTGATTTGGGATCCCGGTCCCGGAGTCAAATTCTCCGCCTCCCTCTATGCGCCCCACCTCGCCCCGGTACCCCAGCCCTGGAATCCAGCTCGGCCCGTCCCGCAGGAAAAAAAAAAAAAAAAAAAAAAAATTGGCGGCCGAGAGCCGGGTAGCAGCGCCAGCCCCGCGCCTAGCAACCCTAGCGCTCCGGCTAGGAGAAGTAATTAAAAAGAAAAAGTTTTCCAAGCCCAAGCGGATGGACCGGCCGGGTCCTCCAGGCTCCGCGGCCGCAGCCGCCTCCCATTCCCTCCGCTCCCCGCGGGGTCCTAGTGCCCGGCGCTGTAGAGCCCTTGGGACCCCAGAGGGCTTCGAGAGGCGGAGCGGGAGAGAGGCATTTCGGCGTGGAATCGGTGGGGTCATCAGGAGATCAGAGATAGAGACACAAAATCACCACGCTCCAGGACGCTGCCCTCCGCCTCTTCATGCCGCTGTATGCGCTGGGCCAGTACGTCCCAAGCTGTTCCCTACCCCCCACCCCCGGCCCCTTCTCCACGCCGCAGCCTAGCAGAGACTCCGGCCCCGAAAAGGACGATTTCTAGCTTTTAAAGCGAGTCCGCGCCACAGTAACTCAGAGACCAAGAGTGGCCCTCCACCAGCCCACCCCCCTCCTCCGCGCAGCGTCTCGGTGCTCCCGGGCTCCCCGACCGTTGGCTGCAAGTGGGTGCCTCGGGGAAGCTAGAGGAGGGGGCCCCGTCACCGACCACGTGCGTGCGGGGGCGACAACTCGGCCCAGGGTGGGGCATCATGCGCGCGTCCGGGTTCGGCTGGCGGGGCAGGGGGTTAGTGGGCGTTGAGCCGGGGCCTCTCCTGGCCGGCGCTGCGCTCTGGCCCCACTCACCGCCCCCTCCGGAAGGCAGGCGCTAAGACCCAGGAGGCGCCGCGCCGCCGTCGGACACTAGAGGGCGAAGGCCGCCCTGGTATAAATGCGGGTCCCGAGCGCGCCTGGCCATTAGCGACCGGGAGCTGCGCGGGCGCGAGGGAGTCGGGGCTCCGGGTGGTCGGCAGCAGCATAGGCGCCCCGCGCAGGCTGGAGGCCGCCGAGGCTCGCCATGCCGGGAGGACTGTAGCTCCCCCATGGAGTCGGCCGACTTCTACGAGGCGGAGCCGCGGCCCCCGATGAGCAGCCACCTCCAGAGTCCCCCGCACGCGCCCAGCAGCGCCGCCTTCGGCTTTCCCCGGGGCGCGGGCTCCGCGCAGCCCCCCGCCCCACCTGCCGCCCCAGAGCCGCTGGGCGGCATCTGCGAACACGAGACGTCCATCGACATCAGCGCCTACATCGACCCGGCCGCCTTCAACGACGAGTTCCTGGCCGACCTGTTCCAGCACAGCCGGCAGCAGGAGAAGGCCAAGGCGGCTGCGGCCCCCGCAGGAGCCGGCGGCGGTGACTTTGACTACACGGGCGCCCCCGGGGGGCCCGGCGGCGCCGCGATGCCGGGAGGGACGCACGGCCCCCCTCCTGGCTACGGCTGCGCCGCGGCCGGCTACCTGGACGGCAGGCTGGAGCCCCTGTACGAGCGCGTCGGGGCGCCGGCGTTGCGACCGCTGGTGATCAAGCAGGAGCCGCGCGAGGAGGACGAGGCGAAGCAGCTGGCGCTGGCCGGCCTCTTCCCCTACCAGCCGCCGCCGCCGCCGCCGCCGCCGCACCCGCACCCACCGCCCGCGCACCTGGCCGCCCCTCACCTGCAGTTCCAGATCGCGCACTGCGGCCAGACCACCATGCACCTGCAGCCCGGCCACCCCACGCCGCCGCCCACGCCCGTGCCCAGCCCTCACCCAGCACCGGCTCTCGGTGCCGCTGGCTTGCCAGGCCCCGGCGGCGCGCTCAAGGGGCTGGCGGCCGCGCACCCCGACCTCCGCGCGGGCGGCGGCGGCGGCGGCGGCGCGGGCAAAGTCAAGAAGTCGGTGGACAAGAACAGCAACGAGTACCGGGTGCGGCGCGAGCGCAACAACATCGCGGTGCGCAAGAGCCGGGACAAGGCCAAGCAGCGCAACGTGGAGACACAGCAGAAGGTGCTGGAGCTGACCAGTGACAATGACCGCCTGCGCAAGCGGGTGGAACAACTGAGCCGCGAACTGGACACGCTGCGGGGCATCTTCCGCCAGCTGCCCGAGAGCTCCCTGGTCAAGGCCATGGGCAACTGCGCGTGAGACGCGGGGCGGCGGGACCGCCCTGGGCCGGCCGCTGGCTGGGACCCAGGGAGTGGTTTCGGGTCTCCGGATCTCAAGACTGCCCCAGCGGCGCAGGCCGGGACTAGGAGATTCCGGTGCCGCCAGAAAGCCTGGCCTGCCGCGCGCGCCCCTTGCCTTCCTCTGCGCCAGATTCGGTGCGTCTAAGATGAGGGGTCAGGCAGTGGTTTCTCCCTGCCGGAGAGGAGAAGTGCCATGGGGCTCAGCCGGAAGCCCGGCAGCTCCAGTATTAAGGAATAACCTTGTGCCTTGGAAACGCAAACTCACCGCTCCGATTCCTACCGAGTAGGTGGAGCAAATACGTGCCTTGTCATTTTATTTGGAGGGTTCCTGCCTCATTCCTGAGGCTGCAGGCCTCCATGAGAGAAGGCAATGTGCGGCCTATGGCAGGAGAAAGGTTCAGGGAGCAGGGATCCCAACAAGCCAGCCCTAGCCGCTCCTCAATGCCTGTCCTCGGAGGGGAGGAGATACCGGGACTTGGAACGTTGTTCCCCTAGTCCTACATGAAGGTGGAGGGTCCCTAGTTCCTTGCCTCTAATCTCCCAGCCTGTGACAGGCTGGGCTTCCCTGGGCAGAACCCACTGGGATGGGGGGTCACCAGGTGACCAGTGGGAGCCCCCTGCCCCCAGTCAGATCAGAAAGCTAGGTCATGGGTGAGCTGTAAGGACATGTGTTCATGGGAGTGGTGGCCTGGTGGAAGAGGGAAACCCAGAGATCTGGTCGGGGGTGGGGGTGGGGTGAAGGGACACTGGGACCATCAGCCTTGTACTGTATGTTGCCAGCATTGCATACAAACATGAAGCACAATCTGTCCATCCCAGAGGGACCGAAGTTATGAGAAGCTTTCCAAATATTTTGCTTTATCAGCCGATATCAACACTTGTATCTGGCCTCTCTGTGTCCCAGCGGTGCCTTGAGCAATGTGAATGTGCACGTCTATGCTAAACCACCATTTTATTTGGTTTTTGTTTTGTTTTGGTTTTGCTCAGATACTTGCCAAAATGAGACTCTTTGTCAGCAGCTGCAGGGAGGGTCTGCGGCTCTCTTTCCTTTTGGTTTTTGGGATTGCTTTTGCTCCCAAGGGAACCAAAGAGGTGAGGTGGGCTTCCTCTTTCCCGGGGAGGGGGGGGGGGTGATGAAGGGGGTGTGGGGCTATGGGCCTCGCTCCCCTCTGGCCTGGGCTGCCCACAGGCTTGCCCCCACCAGAGGCCCTGGCTCCTGGTCTGGAGGGAGGCGGCCTCCAGCCAGCACGCACAGATCGGCGGGGCTGGGAGCAGGGAAGGACAGCTTGGTTCTCTTCTTTGGGGAGAACGCAGAGTTTCATGCTAGATGTTTTATGTATTATATCTATAATATAAACATATCAAAGTAAATGTTGGTGTCTTTTTAAAACCAGAAAAGCTACTTCCAAGGTTTTCTGTGGGCCAGGTCACATTTGTAAATAATCACGGCATATTCTCTGGCTGAGATCCTGCCTTTCATTAGCTCTCCCATCCTGAGCCCTTCTTTACATTAAGGGGGTGACTTCTCCCAACCGAGGCAAATAAAGGGCAGAAGGAGGATAGACTCCAAGCCGAGAAAGCCCAAAGCCTGAAGAGAGAGTCCCCTGGGGGCTGGTGGGGAGAGGTTGAGGGGGAGGTCATAGGGCCTTGGTGTGGCCTCTGATCAGCCCCTGGGAGGAACAGAGGGGCTCAGAGAAGGGTCCTTCTGCCTGAAGTTGCCACAGGCTCTGTGGGACTTGAATAGGCCTGGCCCAGTAGCTCCAGGCTCCAGGGGTCCTTTGGCCACATTTGCTTCTCGATCACCTACTGCCCTAGCTCTATAGCCGCCTTGTTCATGCCTGGCCTGCCCTAGCCCACCAGCAGGACCCTGGGAAGGCAGGGAGAGGCCTCGAGGGGTAGGCCCCTCTACCCCTCCCCACTTGCTCTGGGTCACGCGGCTGCAGTCTACCCCGGCAGGGCCCTGAAGGGCAGCCTGAAGGCCGAGCACCCCTCCATCCCTTCTTCCATACCCGCCCTGCCCCAACCCACCCCAGGGAGGGGGCCCACGCCATCCCTGCAGTGGCTGTGTGGTCCCTCACCCACGCCACCTGGCAAAGAGCCAGCCCCAGTGTCCACCCTCCCCCCACCGTGCCCATCCTGGACCCAGTTCCCTACTCAGACGGCTGCCCTGTGAGGACAGGCACCCTGGCACCCCCTTAGCAGCAGTAACAGCCAACAGAAGGAGGGCCCACCCTCACGCCTGGTAGAACAGGGCCTGGCAGGAAGTAGCACAGGAGGCAGCCACAGCTTTCAGAGTTTACTCTCGCTGAGGGTAAAAGGCAAACCCTCTTTACCTTCTGTTTTCACCCCAAGAGGCTTCACTTGAGCAGCTCACCATATATGCCGATGCGGGCTGGGACAGTTTCAAGAAATTACACACTCTCTTTAAATTCTGAAAGCTCCAGCTTTACCTGCCTGCGTGGTTAACAGGGGTGATTTGCCCCCTTCCGGCCCCAGCCCCCGCCCTCTCTGTCCTGTGTCTTGCCGCCTCCTCGCCCATGGCCGCCCTTGGCAGAGAAAAGGCCACGAGCCCAGTGTGGAGGCGGCTGCCTGCCCCACCGCCCTGGGAACCAAGGAGGCAGAGCCCGGCCGCCCGCCTAGAGGCCTAGGGCAGGCCACAGCTTGCTAGGCCCCAGCAAACCCTCTCCGAGTTCAGTGCTAATTCCAGTTTTTCTTGTTTGAGGGGGCCAAACCTCAGCCTCCCCCTTTGCCCCCAGAACAGATCCCAGGATGAGCAGGGGAGGGACACCCCTCCTGCGCTCTCTCGTCCCTCTCCCCTCTCCCTGCCCCATATCCCGGGGTTTCCTCTTTCAAAGCTGTCAGTCTACTAAAGGGCACCCCTCCCACTGTAGATCCTGAGGTCCAGGGCAGACTTTGCTGGGACAGGACGGATCCAACCAAAGCTAACCCGAGGAAAGGAATGGGGCCAGTGGGGCCCCCAGTGGGGCCCCCCGGGAGACAGAGCAGCCAGCCAAGGGGAGGGGGTGATGTGGGGTAAACTTGCCCAGCATGCACTCTGGGCCTGGCCAGAGAGGCGCCTGGGGAAGAGCTGCTCTTTGCCACCCACTGCTTCCTGCAGGGCCCCCATGGTTCCCCTCCTGACTGCAGCCTTCCTGAAGAGCCACTCCAAGAGCCTGGCACTGAACACACCCCAAGTATTACTGGATGCCCGCTGTGTGCCAGAGCCTGGGCCGAGGATGGGTCACCCAGCTGGGAACAGGAGGACTTGGCTCCTGCTCTCCAGAGCTCACAGTCTTGTGGCGCCAAGATGGGTTTTCAGGGTGACAAGTGCAATAAAGAGAAGCTCAGAGTGTGAACAGAGGCCACCAGGGAAGGCTTCCTGGAGGCAGCAGTCTGATCTAAGACCTGGCCATGGACCCGATCCAACGCACCTAGATGCCCCTGCCTTGTACTTTTTCACGAGAGGTAGCAGGGGCCTCACCCCTCGGTGGGCCGTCTGAGCCTGGTGGCCCCTTGAGAGCACTGTTCAGGGGAACCAGCCTCCAGGGAGGAAGCAAAGGTAGAAGGGAGAGAGGGAGGCACACCTTCTTTGCTGCCAGATGCCTCCCAATGGTTTAGCTCTGGCTGTCGTGGATGTCACCCTTATCTCCCGGATCTCCTGGGAATTTGTGAACGTGGGGTTTGGCCCTGACACCTGTGATGAGCCACTGGGACTGGTGAGGAGTGTCTGCCCCTCCCAGGTCTTCCGCCCCCTCCTTCCCAGGCACAAACCTGCCAGGCCTCCTCTAGACGCTGCTGATTTCATGGGAGGAGAGGGGGGCCGGGGGGAGAGAAAGAGGGAGGCCGGTCAAGGGAGAGGAGAAACCCCGACGTCGCTCCTCAGCAGACTTTCTGCACACATGGGGTAGGGCCCCTTGCCTGGACGGCGGCGCTGGCGGTGGAGGTGGCGCTATTGCGTCCGTTTAGTTCCTATGCTGGTGGGTGGGGGAAGGGCTTTCTCTTCTTTTCCTTAAATAGAACTAAACCGCTAGCACCTTTGAAAGATCTTTCTGGTCTCTGTGAGAGATTATGCTATCTCCCTTCTCTTGACGCGCCCCCCCTTCTCCCCTCCCCCAACCCCTCTCTGTGGATGGAGCATTTGACGTAAGCAGAGACATAGGAAAGATACCAATTCACTATCAAAGCATCCTAGCCCCATCCCAGAGCAATTAAAAAGCCAGATGGAATCTCTGGGAAAACGGCATTAATAACGCGAACAATCTGTGCAGGCCGGCAGGGACCCAGGAGCTGCAGGCGGGGGTAGGAAGGAGGCCGGGGTTCAAGAGCGTGAGCTCGCAGCAATGCTTCAGCCACGTCGTGGCCAGCCCGGGATGGGGCCATCACAAGGGCATGCCTAGATCTGGCCACAGCTGGGCTATCCCCTCCAGCCCCCTGCAAGGCCCACTGTGCATCCTCAATCCTGGTCGCTGCAGACAGAGCCAGACAAATGTGGAACCCATTACTCAGGCAGCCACAGCCTCAGCCAGCCCCATTCTGGCACCCAAGAGCTTTGCTTCCCTTCACTTTTGTTTTTATTTATCATTTTTCTAGCCTTCTGGCCCCACCCACTAGGAGCAGGACTCCCTGCGTGACAGCTTCCAAAGATGCCCTTTCTCTTTATTCACGGCGCCCAAGCCCACTGCCCATGCCTGACAACAGCAGAAGGTTGTGTCAGGAACCCCGTGGGGCCTAAGCCCCGGGAGCTCCCCTTTGATTTCAGAGAGGGTGGGCACTTGGGACAAGAAGAGTAGCTAAACTCTCAGAAGCAGGCATGACTGCTAGGGGAGCAGGGCACAGGGGTTCACACTGCCCAGCTGCCATGAGAAGCCCAGAGGGGCTGGGCAAAGACCACAGGAAAAGAATCTTCTGCTGTTCTGAAGACTTTTCTAGGCAGAACCAAGAAGTAGGACCTTTCCTTATCCCCATTTTCCAGGCCATAGTTGGAGGCCCACCTGAGGTGGGCTTAAAGAGGTAGTTTTCTTACACCCATCAAGTTGGGATGGAAATTGGTTTGTTAAAAAAAAAAAAAAAAAAAAGTCCTTTGTGGTTTTTATATACCCAGAGAGCCATTCTCTGACCTTCATCTTCCCTGTCCCCACCCTCTACCTTCACCATCACCCTCACCCTCCGGGGAAACTGTTCTCTCCAAGGTCACCATGAACTCCTGAAACCAAATTACATGAACTTGCCTGGGATCCTGCCTCTCTTGGCTTCCTGCTGAATTTGGCCCGTGTTTGGCCTGCAGCCCGTCTTTAACATGTGCGTCTGAATGCACGGATCTCTCTGCAACTCACCTCTCTGCTTCTTTAACAAACATCCTCACCCCCTCCTTTCCATTCAAGAGTCCACTGGGTGGCTTGAGGAACCAGGATTCACCATTATGGGAGGCAACGAGAGGCCTAAAAAAGGTAAACTATCCGATTCTAGGTAATCCTCAGCACTTCTGGGTGGTTAGCTAAGCCCCAGAAGCAGGGACTAGCCAGCCCCCAAGAGATGGTCAGCTTTCTGGAAGAGAGGAGAGGGTTGGGGAGAGGCAGGGCAATATGTCCCAGGGCTGCCGGAGCTGCTCAGATGCACGGGGAGCAAAGAGGGTTTCTCTGCATCTCCCCTTATGTCCCCACTCCAGGATGACTGGCAAAGTCAATATTGAGGGACTTTGGTCGGAGGATGGGAACACCAGTGGCCAAACATGGTGGTCTAGGGCCAGAGCATGTCACCCAGTGACCCAGACGGCCTGAAGGGAGCCATCACAGCCTGTCCCAAGCCTTCTAGATCTGAAGATATTTCTCCTCCTTGGCAAATAGCCGCCAACCTCTCACCAGAAAGAAAGGCTCTCCTCGAGCGGCCTTTGTCCCTTCCCGGCCCAGCCGTGGAGGCCTCAGGGAGCCCCCCCCCCCCCACCTCCCTCTGGAGCCAGCCCAAGCGCTCTCTGGGTGCCCCCCAGGAACCCATGCTGGTGAGGACATACAGCTGATTTATGGCGGCCCTTCTCTCCAGCACATTGGGCGATGGTCTCGGCTGGACCCAAGGCGCAGCCCCTGCCCGGAGAATAGGGACAAGGTGGTGTCAGAGAGATGTCTGCCTGCCCCAGAGGGAGGTGCTGTGACCTTCAACATCAGGTTAGGACCCGTCTGAAGTAGCCTCCCGGAGTGATTTACAATTTGCAAACACGTTTTATTTGATTCCTCAGTTTTGCTGCAGCAATTACAGTGACTAAGCATGACAAATCACTCCCATCACGGTGTCGACTCGCTGTTAGGAAATGTGTTTGCTTCACTCTTTTGCCTGGTGCGGCAACATTTTAAAAATAGACTCATTCACTGTACTTGAAGGCAATTTGTTCCAAATTTTCCCACTAATTTGATTTTAATCTGATATTTAAAATTCGTGTGACCACATTCCCACTGATTTATAGGGAATGAGCCCTACCTGGCAGCAGTTTAATTTGGCCTTACCCCAGAAGTCCACGGGACAAAGGATTTATCGCGGAACAATTTGAAGACACTGGTGTCTGTGATGCTTCAATATACGTCTGATTCAGTATTGCAAGCGCCACCCGCCTGGGACCAAGGACGGCGAGCGCGGGCTGAAAGCCTCTGACGCTCTCCTGCAGAGCTCGGCACGTAGTAGGCTAGCAGTTTTCGCGAAAGCAGATGTATCAGACCCAGACGTCCTGGCCTGCTACATGCCTGAGGGATGCAGAGAGCTGGATTCTGGAAGAAAGCCATTTGTTCACGGGTGATAAATGTTTCCTCTTTCTCCCATCCCCTGAGCAGGCTGGGCCCTGGCAGGTGGGCCGTGCGGGGCCGGCCCCCACCGAGCCCCGGCTGTGCCTGGTACTGACTGTGTGGCGTCTGTTGCTCCGAGCTTCGGTTTCCTTTTATGCAAAATGTATGCAAAACGAGTACCACGTCAGTCATCCAGTTGTTGTGAAAGGTAAACAGGCAAAGCTTGTGAGACATTTGGCTCAAGGTAACGAGATTACTGTGTGTTAGGGCAGGAGGCAGAGGGGGTGGGGAAAGGCACACCCCGGTCCCTGAAAAGTCCCGCGGAAGGAGATAGTCGTCAGTATAATTAGGCCAGAAGCCTTGCACCCAGAGTAACCAAATTATTGAAACCATTTTAATGTTGCTTCGGTTCCCCTCCCCCACCCCCTTCCCCCATGCCTTTTCTCTGCTTAGAAAACGCTTAATGAACTTCTCCACTGCGCACAGCCCTCCTGCCAGTGACCTTGAAGGCTGAGTCCAGTGGTCAAATTCGCCTTCACTGAGAGCTCTGGAGCCAACAAAGGTGCCCATGTGCTTGTCCTAGGAAAAGCTTCTTGATACAAGTGCAGAATCCTCAGTGAGGACTTCTGGTCAGTGAAAACATTCTCACTGGGGCATCAGCCTCCCCCAAATCGTGAGAGAACCCTCCCCGCAACCTCACAGGCCTCCCATTAACTCCCTTCTTTTTTTTTTTTTAATGTTTATTTGTTTATTTTGAGAGAGAGAGAGAGAGCATGAGCAGGGAGGGGCAGAAGGAAGGAGAGAGAGAACCCCTAGCAGGCTCCGACCTCGAACTCACGAACCACGAGATCATGACCTGAGCCAAAATCAAGAGTCGACACTCAACCAACTGAGCCACCCAGGCGCGCCCCCCCCCCCCATTAACTCCCTTGTATTTGTAAATCTGGGACCTCGGCGAGTAAGGTGGCCCTGCCTCCCCCTTGCTGGTGGCAGGAGAGCAGGAGGATGTGTGGTGTGAGTTGGGGAGACACCTCCTGCCCCTCTTCCGCCCTCTCTTCCCCACTCGGTCATCTCAGCACTTGGGCCAAATAGCTCCCATTTGCCCTGACTAGCTCGAGCCCAGGAAGTGAGGAGAGGGGCTGCCCTCAGCCCTGTGGGGAGACCTGACTGGGATCCTGGAGGGGTGAGGAGGGGCCACAGAGGCAGGTGGGAGGCGGCCTTGACCAAGCTTCCTCAGAGCTGGGGCCACCAACAGGAAAGCTCTCTGGAAACCGGCCTTGCGTTTCCCTTCGCTGCCAGGAACGCCAACATGAGAGTAACTCAAGTTAATGAGCAAACTCCTCAAGCAAGGAAGGCAGGCAGCTCTCGGGCACCCCACCTCCGTGCTCAAGCACAGGAAACAGTTGGATGCCACTTGCAGAACCAAGGGAGGGCAGTGGGTATTGAGGGAGGCCAGGAGGCCGTAAGTCGTCAGTCCGCTGGGCTTGGTGCGGCACAGCAGAAAGGAGAGAGGGCAGTCACGGGCCGCGGGCGTCCCCCGGGGAGAGTGGTGCCGTGTGGGCGCGGGCATGGCTGCAGGGGTGTGCTGTGTGCGTCTGAACTTGGGGCTGATTCTGAGCCTTGGGCTGGAGGAGCGTTCGTTGTGCCCAGAAGGGTCCTTCCAAGAGCAATTCCCAAGTTCACCAAAGCTGGACCTCTATTTGAGGAGCGGTCTCACCTGGGAGGGGTGGAGGCATGTGAGTCATGGGCCAGGCCCCTGAGCCGAGGGGAGGTGGGGATGATGGCTCCCAGCCCGAAATGTGTCAGAGGCGCGATGAGCATCTTGAGTGATGCGCAGTTTATGTAATTATGTGGGGCAGTGCTGCCTGGGGGGTGTGAGCCAAACTAGAAAGGGGAGCAGCGCGCTCGGGTCTCCTACCTCACCGGCTGCACCCCGGGCTTGCCGAGGAGCCCTGACTCTCAGGACCAGCGACAAGACCAGGGCAGGGCCGACATCAGCACCTGGGCTCCTACACATCCCGACCCGTGGCATAGTTTGACCCTCTCCACCCACAAATCCACCCAGGGGAGTGAAAGCCTCGTGTTTTCCTAAGACTCTCATCTTTGGCTTTATTCCACGACACCCTCCCCCCTCCCCCGCCTCCACCCAACATTCCTCAACTTAGTTTCCTTTAGTTTTTTAATTTTTAAAATTAAATCAGCTGCATATTGTTTGGAACATTTTGGAGATTTCCAGAAATTGGATTGGCGTGTCAGAGACGTCGCAGAGCCGGGTTTGGGGGCCCACATGACTCCCCTCATCTTCACTCGTCATGGGCTGAGAGATGCAGTTCAGGGCTTTGCGGCCGGTACCCCCCTTCCCCCTCCCTGCCCAGCACAGAGGTTTGGAGGCACCTGCTGCTGGGGGTGGGGGAGTCTGGCACATGCCAGAGGGCCAGGGCGGGACGAGGGCGGGACGAGGGCGGGACCAGGGCCTCAGTGAGCCTTCACTGTGGAGCTGCTCACAGAACTCAGGTCCCGATGCTAGTTACACAAGGGCTTGGCCTGCATTCCCACCCACCGGGGGCGTGAGACCGTGTGTGTCCCAGCCTCGCCACACACCTGCTGTGTGACCCGGCGCAGGTTTGGCAGCCTCTCTGTTTGAGCATGTCTGAGAGGTGTGCCGGGATTCCCAGAGGCAAGATGATGAATGGCTGTCCCTCCAGAACAGAGCAACCACAAGAACCTGATCCCAGGACGAGTCACACTGAGGAGGACCTGGACCAGGCCTCCTGGAAGCCAAGAGGGGAGTGTGAGTCAGAAACAAACTACCCGCCTGCCAGCCAGGTCACTGTCCTGCCCAAGAGAGCTCAGGGGTAGAAGCCAGAGGGCTGTAGGACCCAGGCGTGGGTGATTCCTTTCCTGTCTCTGGAGCCCAGCTTCTAGAAGCTTGCCATCCAGGTCATAGGTGGTGCTGGTGGGCTGGATAATCAGGAACATTAGTGTTCCTCGGCCCATGTTGGAGGACTAAGGTGGTGCTGGCATCATTGAACCTTCTTCAGCTGCTGCAAAGGGACATTCTAGCATCCCCTCCTCTTTCAGATCCTGGCACCGCAGCCAGGGCCAGACTATATCAGCCAGCTGGTCAATAAGTCTCTCCCAAGTCTCCCCGAGACCTCAGACTGGAGCCCATCCACAGAACAAGGAGACTAGGGACAGAGGAGAGAAGAATCACAGTATCTGGGAGGAGGATGGCACCATCAGTACTGAATCAGCGTGGGACAGAGGCCTCCATCACCTCACCTAGCCATGCCACTGCACCCCCAATTGACCGTGAAGGGACCCTAGGGAATGGCATTCTGCTCTCTCCCAGTAACTGGGCAGTAAGGCCTGCAGGAGGAAGAAAGAACAGGAGGATGCTGCTGGGGGTGAGCTGCAGAGGCAGAGACAGGCAAGGGTTGAGTTTTCACCCTATTCTTGTGTCCTTTGCTACATTGATCTTGGTATTGTATGACATCATGGCCCTTGGCCAAGAACAGACTGGGTCTAGAATCTCCTATCAGTATCTTTTGAGCTCTGGGTTGTCTGAAACATGGAGTTCTATCACCAAACCATAGCTGATCGTTAAGTGGTTCAATGCATCCCATTCATCGGTTCCAAAACATTCTTACCTGTTAACACTTAAACCACTGCCTCCGTTCCAATTCTTTTCTCTACTCTCTTGGGGATAACATTAAACGTATGTTAGACCTTCTCTTCCTCTTTATCTCATGCTGTCTCTTCCATATTCTCTTTTTGTCTCTATGCACTGTATTTGTAATCATTTCTTCTGACATTTCTCATTCCCCAATTCCCTTCTTAGCTGTGTTTACTCTGCTGTTACATCCATTCATTGGGTTTTTGATGGTGGTTATTGTAGTTCTCATTTCTAGAGATTCATCTTGATTCTTTTTTCAGAACTGCAATGTCACTTTTTATAAATTCCCATTCTCTGCAGTTATTTTTGTAATGTTTATTTTATTTTTGAGAGGGAGAGGGTGAGCATGAACAGGGAAGGGGCAGAGAGAGGGAGACAGGATCTGAAGCAAGCTCTGCACCACCAGCAGAGAGCCCCAGTGCAGGGCTTGAACCCACAAACTGCAAGATCATGACCTGAGCTGAAATCAAGAGTCAGATGTTTAACTTACTGAGCCACCCAGGTGGACCCCCAGCAGTTATTTTTAAGCATGTCTTATTTCTTTAAACATTAGATGCACAGTTCTTTTATAGTCAATAATTTGAAGTCATAAGGGTCTATTTCAGTGTTCTGTTGATTCTTCTAATGTTTACTCTTAGTGTCTTATATTTCTTGTGTGTCTGATCATCTTTGCCTGTGTGCTGGTCATTGTTTTAGAAAAAAAAATTATCTGAAAGAAAAATTTGAAATTTAGGACAAAAGCACCTACTTGGAGAGCATTTTTACTTGTTCCTGCCAAATGTTAAAGAATACTGGTTTTTTGATTGAGGACCACCTCAATCAACCTTACGGCTTGAGTTTCCCTAACCCATCCAGATGAGAA
The DNA here is from genome assembly GCF_022837055.1 of Prionailurus viverrinus. Taxonomy (NCBI): domain Eukaryota; kingdom Metazoa; phylum Chordata; class Mammalia; order Carnivora; family Felidae; genus Prionailurus; species Prionailurus viverrinus. Next base: position 42,986,333 of record NC_062575.1, on the reverse strand, counting down.
TTTAGATTGCAAGATCCTGTGAGAGCTGGTCTACTTCTGGTTCACCCTTACCCCGAGGGTGTAACCCTTTAGAGTCCCACATCAATGTGGGATGGTATCTTATTGTATGCCCCACCTGTATGTGCCCTGGGGTTTGATTTCTATCTCTCTCGTTCCATGAGGCTGTCAAAATAGAACTCAGTTTCACTGGGATCAGAAAATACCTCAAGAAAAAAAGTGGCTTTTCCTCTTGCTTACCTGTCTGGATTCCTTTTCCCTTCGGTTTTGGCCTGGAAATTCCTTTTATACTGCAACACTTTTGTGCTTTGACCGTATTTTTAAAAAATTTATGCAGCATTTTTAGTTGATTTCAGTGCAAGATAGGTGCAAGTAATCTAGCCTGCCATCACTGGGAGCTGGAAGTTCTCCCTTCAGTCACTCAGCGAGTATTTGTGGAACACCTACTATGTGCCAGGCACGGTGCTGAAGCAGACAAGGAAACCAGACAGACAAAGTGGACTCTTGGGGCACTCTCGGGCTCTCTGAGGAGACAGACAACAAACAGACAATTACTCAATTGATTAGTTAATTACAGCTGGGACGCATATTGTGAAGCAAGGATGTTCAGGGGTGATGAGAAAGAGCCTTCGCCCACTTTGTGGACTCACGGAAGTTGTCCTTAGGAATATGACTTCTAAGCTGAGCTCTGAAGGACCTGAAGGGATTTGTAAGTAGGGAAGCCAGGCAGAGGGAGCAGCATACACAGACCTCAGAAGTGGGAAGGATCATGACATTCTAGGTGTTGCTAAGTGTCCAGTGTGGCCACAGTGCGTGAAGCAAGGTCGGGGATGGAGGACAAGAGGTGATGCTGGAGGTCAGCTGGGCCAGACTGTCAGGCTCTCACGAGCAGGGTTTCAGACTTTGGTCAACATCCCAAGGGCAACAGTAGTCACAGAGAGCATTGCGGTTGGGTTTGCTCATTAGGATCACTATGCTGAAGTGTGGCAGGTGGGTTACAGTGGGCAGCGGGGCACTTGTCAGGCCAGTGAGGGGGCTTAGTGGCACAGAGGTGGAGGGACTCAAGAGATGTTTACAGGATAAGATTTTGCACCATAGAAGCGTTCCAGAATGCATTACCCAACCATACTGATTATTTTTTGTTTGCCCCTGGATCCACACCATACCTCTTCTCTGCCCTGGGAGTCTGGCTCGTGTGGGCCACACCGAGGGCCTCCCAGGCCTCTGGCTCCCTGTTGGTTTTGGCCAATGGTAGACACCAGCAGATCAGAGGGAGGAGAAGAGAGAGGTTGGGCGTTTCTTCCCTGCTCTCTGCTTGCTTCAGCGCCCCATCTACATGCCCCCAGGGCTCCGGGCTCTGCTGGGTAGCCTACCCTCTGACCTCCATGGGCCCAGTTCTCACGGGGTTCTGGTGGCACTAGCTCTCACTTTGCCCTTGAGCCCCTCAGTGGTGACAGCTGCTGCTGTGGCTAGTCTCTAGGGACCCCAGCATCTCTTCTCGATTCCCTCAACCCTGCTCATACCCCCACAAACAGTTCCTTTGTCAACATCCCTTCACTGGAGCCATCAGGGGTAAGTTTGGTTTTCTGCCAGGACCCTGATCATCAAACTCAGGGCTTTTTTTTTTTTTTTTTTTTTTTTTTTTTTTTGGCTTTAAAGAATCCGGAGAAGCAAATCTGTCTGGGAACTCTGGAGGGGGGCCAGTCCCTCGTGGCAGCCAAAGGGGTGGTGTCAGAGCCCACATGAAGGCCCGGCTGCCGTCTGTGTTCCGTAAACAAACACCCGCGTGTGTGCACAGCGAGCCAGAGCCAAATGACAAACACGGCTGTGACAATTTTATAGAACCCCAGTATCAGGGAGGACAGAGGTAATTAGGAACATTATAAACAGAGCTGGTGTCTTCTGTCTGGCCACGCAATCCGGGTGTGTGTCTGCTGGGGTCCTGCCCCAGCATCCGCATTCAAACTCCGGTTCCAAACACATCTTAAAAGAAGTGTCTGAGTGACTAAGGTCAGAGAGCATCTGATTTCTGGGATGCCCCGTGCTGTGGGTGGTTCTGGGAAGGACCCCGGCCCGGCTGGTCTGCCAAGCTCCATTCCCTCCCTCTCTTCTGCCTTTCGCTTCCCCACCTCTTGAGAGGAAGTTTGCTTCCCTTCACTTTCGCTTTGGAGACAGGAGCTGCGAGGGAGGAAAATGAACCCAGATCCCCTGGCGAGGTTGCCTGGGCGGGTGGGTGGTCAGGCAAGGCCCCTAAGGAGACAGTGTCCGGTGGAGACCAAGGTGACGAGAAAGATCCAGGCACCCAAAGGGCTTCTCCAGGCAGAGAAACAGAGCAAAGTCCCAGGGGAAGGTCAGAGTGGCTGGATGAGGGGGAGGGGCAGAGACCAGCTCCTGGGGGCCTCGGAGTGGGGTAGCTTTGCTTCTCCGTTTGCTCGAGAAGCTCCGTTTACTCCCACTGTTCCAAAATAATCATTTATAGCATTCCTTTGACTCACAAAAAGCATCCCTGATGGCTTAATAAATGACACAGTTACCCTACTCATAGGACACAGGAAGAAATCTAGATTTCATACACTCTAACTACAGTGGGAAGGCATTGGAGGATTTCAAGCAGGGGAGTGTGAGAATACCAGACTTTTTCTTCGTTCACCAAATATTTCCGGAGCAGGGGTCTCCTCAGCTCTAGGGCACAGCGATGAGCCACACTCGGCAAAACTTCTGCCCTCCTGGAGCTTCCATTCCAGCATTAGAAATGCTGACAAACATCTCACAAAATTAACCAATCGATTCTCTATGGCTCAGGGTGCCCATCATACAGATGGAAAGATGAAGGCAAAAGAATGTGCTGCTGGTTCTTTCTCTTAATTTAGTCACTGGAAAATCGTCAGCTCCTTCCCGTGAAGTCTGCTCCCAAATTCACCCTTGAGGGTGGTCTCCTCAGGGGGTTGCAGTCAGTGTGGGTCACCCCCAGACTCCCTTCTCACCCACATATCCAGGCTTCCGTGGTCAGTGAGCCCAGCTGTGTGTTAGGCCTCAGCCCTAGGTAACTGGCTTACCCACACTTGCAGAATCCCAGCCTGAGTGGCCTAAGTAGAAAGAAACAAATGATATTGGCACATCTCACCAAAGCTCCCGCCTCTGTGCCCGGGACTCAGGCATAGATCCGAGTGCCATCAGCAAAACAAACCACGAGGGGATGTGGCTTCAGGCATGGCTGGATCCATCCACCAGACACCGTCATGGAGAATTCTCTGTCACTCCAACTCCTTGTTTAGCCATCCTTTGTGCCGGCTCGGTCTCTGAGTCTCCAGTGCCTGGAGGTTCCCAGTAACTCAAGGCCTCCAATCTGACACCCAGCAACCCAGAACGGAGCTTCTGTTTCTGAACGGTTCCGTCTAAAGTCCTGGAATTGGATTCTGTGGGACGATAGGCTCATCACTGAACCAGCCAGTGTGCCTGGGAGGGTGGAAGATGCCAACAGGCCGATCCTGCGTCCCGTTCTCACCGCCCTCCTTCCCCAGCAGGCAATTTAGAAGAGGGTCAGCTGTATGCCCACCACATAGAATGAGAGTGGAGGGGAGGTTCTCCAAGGAAAATCTGGGTGTCGTGGCTGGAATTGGGGAAAACGAGACAGGCAAAACAACTGGTGTCTGATGTACTGGCCATTGGCCTGGGAAGAAATGGAATCTATACAGAGTGAACCTTCTTTCCCATTGCTTCTGGAGAAAAAGCAGGCTCACACCATCCTGGTGGAGGAAGGTGGTAGGTTTCTGGAATCAGTCAATGTGATTCAGATCCCACATTGTTTTCCCTGACTTTGGCCCTGCCCCAGGCTGCCAGCAGTCTCTCCCCATGGACGACATCTGTCTCCTGGGCCCCAGGCTGTCCATGGGATCTGTGGCTCCAGCCGGTGGAGGCAGGGCTGCGAGGGACAGGTGAGAGACTTCAGAGGGACTCCAGGGAGAGCCTCTCCTGACGAGTCCCAACCATCACCTGCCTGGGAGGAGATAAGGGGTTGAAAGCTATAACCTGAAGCCAGGGTCCTGTCCCCAGTGGGTCCCCAGAACTCTATGGTCCTAACCTTTCTGAATCCTCCAGCCCCTGGGATGGAGATTCTGCCTCCTGATCCCTGCCTGGGACCAGAGCCGGGGTGGAGGGAGTGACTCTGGGTGGGGGGTGGGGCACGCTGGTGACAAGGAAGGACTCCTGTCCTTCTGGCCTTGGGAAAGTCCCCCAAAGGAACAGGTTGTCTCTGGTGCCCCTCATCACCTGTGCTCAAGGATGCTGCTTGACGGTGGGGAAGGAAAGCCTTTTACTGAGCACCTATGGTATGCAGGTGCTCTCTTAAGTCTCTGTATCCTGTCAGCTGCTCCGAGGGTGGTCCCACACCAGCCAGCCACCAGATGAGGGGTGGGAGGCTCTCCGAGGACCTTTGGACTTAGCCAGATTCTCAGACTGTAAATGGTGAAGACAGGACCTACTGTGAGGCCACCACCCTTCACGGCCTCGCTCCTGCCTAAAAGAATGGGGGGTAGGTTAGGGAGGGAGAAGGGAGAGGCTTAGGAGGTGAGAAGCGAGGCCTTCGGAAGCAGCTACAGCATTCACCTCTTCTGGGAGGGTGACAGTCCCCAGCTCACGAGAGGAGGGAGCTGCGGAGGCCCAGGCTGGCAAGCAGGGAAGCCTGCCAGGGACCAGGACGAGGGCTTCCTTTCAGTGTGTTCATGCCACAAGATGTAAAATAATCCCCTCGGCTCAGAAAAACACAATTTTATGGCTGTCTGACTCATTTCCCACAAAGCTAGGTTCACCCCCCCTCCCACCCCACGTGTACAGCTTTTGTTTTGAAAAATAAAAAATATGTTGAAAATTTCAAGATGACTTTTAGCCATAAATAGTTCCCTTCCTCACCCTAGTCCCAGGCCCCCCTCACCTAATTTCCCAAACACTGGCTCCCAGAGCCCTGGGGGAGGACCCGGTCCAAGTGGGTGTGAGGTGACTTTGGGCAACACAGCCCCCAGGGCCGGGCCAGCAGATGCCTGCTGGGCACTGAGATGGACCGAGGGGCCCTCTGGGGAGGGGGGCCTCCCTGGTATCTGCTGCAGTGCTCCTGGCCCTTCAGTTTTGGGGTCCCATGTGGACCCCAATAGCACCACCATCCACTCCAGGCCTTCTAGTCTTTCCAGGCCTGGGTCCCTTCCCACAGCTTCCAGAATGCAGGTAACGTCAGCTGGTTGCCCTCCATCCACCCTGACACTCGCGCCTAAGGGGACCTCCACCGGGTGACCTCGGACACCCAGCTGGGATGGACCCCCAGTCCTTGCTGCTACACTGCTCCTCCCCAGGTTGGTAAGAAGTGGCACCTAGTCTCACTACGCCTGGGACCCTCTGATCCCCCAAATACATCAGGATTGTCAACTGCCTGCCGTCTACACTGGGGCTTGGCCTCCTGGCTACTGCCTACTACCATTCCTTTAATTTCCCAGAAATCCTGGGCCAGGGATATCTGTCCCCGCTTCTCAGGCAGGGCACAGAGCACCAGACGGCCACCAGACGGCACATGACACATGTCAGCTGAGGGAAGGCTGGGTGCAGACAAGTGGGCAGCCTCAAGGTTCCTGCTGACTCCCTGTCGGTCCAGGAAGAGCACCCAGATGGGAAGCCCAGGGCTCAGCTAGAGGGCCATCCCAGGAGGTCCCTGGTTTCTGCCACGAGGAGGAAACATCATCCGCAGAGCTGGCCTCCTCTTCCGGCTGCACAACTACCGCAGTTTGGTGCATTCAAGGCCTTCCCCGCTGCGCCAAGGTGCCCCCCCCCCCCCACGTCAACCCTCCATCTTCCCAGAGAACAGCCTCTGGAAGCTTCCTAGGAGTCTCCAAGGGAGGGGCAACAGCCTGCAGCCAGGCAGGGGCACCAACCAACACCAGCTTCCATTGAACTGGAAACCCTGACTGGGTACCTGTCAGCCCCTGGACTCAGGCTCCTCAGATCCGGGATGAGACCCCATCCCTGGCTGTAGGGAGCCCCACTGAAGCCCAAGACAGTGGGTCCGGGGGCACTCAGAGCGCGGCCCCCTGGGAGCCACCCAGGCCATGGGTCTGCCCCCTTCTCCCCCACTGTGGCCCACAGTCCTCTCTGGGGTGCCCCCCCTGGTTCCTGGTTCTCCAGGGCTCCGGACGCCCACCCAGAAGCAGGAAGTAGCTGCAGGAAGCAGCAGGAGGGCTGGGGTATCTTCCTGCCAGGGGCTCTGCTGGGAGGGCCCTGGGGTTAGCTAGGCACAGACGTGGTGGGGGTGTGGATTGGGGTCCTTTAGGCTGGTTGGGCCATGGGCATCAGGGGAAGGGCCAGAGGTGATCTGGACTTCCTTAACCACGAGAAAATGACTCAGCTAAATTGAGGAAGATTTCCGTTTCGGCAGACTACTTTTTCCACTATGGTAAGAGCTTTTTACCCACAGGCTCCAGAGGAGCTGGGTACCCCAGAGAAGGGTTTGGGGAGTTTCAATTTGAATAGTCAATGCTGATTCTTAATCATTATTTTGAAAAGGCAGCTCTTGGTTTTCCAGCAGGTGGTTGGGTCCTGGGGAGGGAAGCCAGTTGTGTGTGTGTGCGCATGTGTGTGTGTATGCATATTTGTGCCTTGAGGATGCTGGGGCCCAGGAAGGCAGATTTAGTCAGGAGTGTTTCCCTTTGCCTGTTGGCAGGCCTTGTCCAAAACGACCTGGATTCCGCCGTCCTCCAGGGCTGTTGGCCTGAACCGCCTATGGGCTACGTTGATCGAGGGCTAAGCGTGTGCCACCCTGGGTATTATCCACATTGCCCCACAATCTGGGGAGGAGAGTCCCACTCCAGATTTTCCGCTGAGACTCAAGAGGGAAAAATACCCAGCAGACACCCAGCCAGATGTGAACCCAGGCAGCTTGACACCACGTTAGAGTGATCGCTGCCCCCACCCACCCTTTCTCCAGCTCCTGGCATCTCCTGACACTGCCCAGGGTCGTCTGCTATAGCCACTGGCAGCCCTAGACCCAAGGACTTCTTTCTGGGGGACTTGCCTAAACGCCAGCCCATCAGTGATCACAAGCTGGGCCTTGCCCCAGGTTTTGAGATGTGCGGTCAGGGCATCTCCACCGCAGCCCTGGCCCCCACTGGGCAGCCCAGCCCGGGGACCCAGGTAGGCTGGGTGACAGAATGGATGGCCCAGTCCTGTCCCTGCAACTTTCAACATAAGGAGAATGAAGACCGGCTGCTTTGGGCTCTTCTCACTTCTAGTCCAGACCAGGAGAGCTTCCTGGAGGCAGGCCCCAGCAAGCTCTGGCCAGGATGGCAGCAATGAGCACAGTGACTCCCAGGGCGGAAGGTGCTTTTCCCATTGCACCTGACGGAGGCCCCTGTGTCTGCTTTCACTCTGGCAAGATCCACAGCCATGAAACGGTCCCTTGCTCCCCCTTACAGGGCCGGGTCTTCCTTGAGGCCTCACTGAAGGGATGACAGGGTGTGGGGCACATCTTCCCACTTCACGGCTGGCTGGACCTTGCTTCTCCTGGGGGTTCCTCCACATCCTGCTTCCTCCCGCCTCCTGCTCCGAGCCAGGCTCAGTTTCCTAACCTGGAGGTAGGGGGGAGTCCATGGCTGCCTGCGTCTCCAGGGATTTCAGGGGACAGAGCTGGGCCTGACCAGTGTGACTCTGTGGCCAGGGCAAGGGTTCCGCGTGGGGCCAGGACACGTGTCCTGGCTCTGCAGCCTCCCCACGGCCCAGCCCCCATGGCCAGCCTCCAGGGGGGCAGAGGGGCTGTAGCAGCTGGGGGAGGAGCCAGGCCTGCAGCCACTGCCCCCCCACCAGAGTGCTGGCAGTTCTAGGGCAAAGGACGAGAGGGCTGTGGCTAGAGTGGGGAAGCAGGGCAGGGAGCAGCTGAAGAGGAGGGCTGGGCAGATGACCGCGGGGCTCGAGCTCTGAGCCTGGCCGCTCTCTCTTGGGGGCCCCTTCCAGGAGACAAAATGAAAGCATTGGAGAGAGGAGGGGCCGGGAGGCAGAAATGGGGAAGGGGCTGAAACAGTCCACGGCCAAGGCAGGGAAAGGAAGAGGAACAGAGAAAGCGCCAGCAGAGCAGCTTGGCGAGAGCCCCGATCCAGCTGGTCCCACCGCTGGTGAAGAAGGCTTTCCCCAGGCCGGAGCCCCAGGGGCCAGGCAAGGCCTTGCAGGTGGGGGTTCCCTGCTTATTGCCCCTACTCCCCATCCATCCAGAGGGTCCCTACCTCTCCACCCCAGGGCTCACAGCCGTAGTGATCCGAGAGTGCATCATCTTTATGCCCTATGTGTTCATGTGTGTGTGTGTCCTTGGGTAAGCATGGTGTGCACGTGCGTCTGAAGCCCTCTGCCTCTGGGACTCACAACTGGCCAGTTGTAGAGACAGGCTGGTCACCAGGATGAGGTCTCTCCCTGAGCCCAGGCCCAGGAGGCCCAGGAGGCCCAGGAGGCCAGCTCTCCTTGAGGGCCCTGAGGAGCTTCAGTGGGGCTGAGCCTCTGCTCCTCCAGAGGCCCAATGGCCCCCTACCCTATGGTGGAGCAGAGGAGGCACCCCCTTCTCCTTGGCTTCCCGGAAACCACATCGTCCCAGGTAGATGGAGAGCCCAACTGACCAGAGGCCCCTGATCCACACGTGTGCAGAACCAGATCCAGGCCCCTGCAGTAGCAGACCCAAAGGGCTCCCACGGTGGACCACAGAATGTTTCTTGCCTGTAAAAGTCAGTGTGTGTGTGTGCGTGCATGTGTGTGTGTGTGCACATAAGCACAAACACATCCGTTCCCTTGTCGGTGAGCCACAACCATTTACCCACCATCCCCTCATCCAAAATTCTCAATGGCTCCCCGGGGCCCAAGTCCTCTGCCGGTCACTACCTGGCCTGGCCCAGCCCTTCTCCGTGCTCACTCATTCTCCCCTCAAGCCCCTCACAGCAGCCAGGCTGTCTTCCCCACCGTCCCTGTTCTTCACTCACACTTTCCGTGCAGACGTGAGCGGTGCGTGTACCTGTGGCTATTGTGTGTCTGTGGCATCTTCCCTGCGTGGTCTGAGCAGGGTGTGAGAATATGTGAATGAAGAAGAAAACCCGTATAGTGCTGGTTTGAGCAGAAAAGGACTTAACAGGTCTCGTAAAGGCAAAGCCCAGGGTGGTACCAGCTTCAAGCACAGCAAGAGTCCATCTGTGGAAATCCGTGCTCGTGCATCAGCTCTGCCCCCCTTTCTGTCCCTTTGCCTTCCGGCAGGCTCCCAGCGACATAGCCACTGGCTCGCATTCCCCCGTTTTGCCACTTTGGACAAAGGAAACAATTTTTCCCAGTATTTCCAGGAAAAGTCTCAGGGCTGACACCCATTGGCCATGCGCAGGGCACATGACCCCCTTCTGGAGCCCCGGGCTATAGCGGCCCTGCCTAAACAAACCATGTGACCTGACAAAGGGCGAGGGCTGGTTCCCCCAAGGAACACCGGGGCTTTCCTAGAGGCAGGAAGTGGATGCTGGGCAGCCAGGAATGCAGGAGCCCACCGGATGACTGTCCATGAGTCCCTGGGGTGGGATGGGACATGCACCGTTCCTGTCCTCAGTCACTCCAAGCCCAAATGGGGTCCAGAATCCTGGAGCTGGCAAGCCCTGGGATACCTGTCCATTTTTTTCTTATACAGATGGAGAAACCGAGGCCCAGAGAGTCAGGGCACTGGCCAAGGGTCACACAGCCAGTTCGGGCAAAACTGGAGCTAGAATGTGAGCCTTTGACAGATGATCCTGACTGTCACCAGGACTGCTCCATGCAGCTGGAACCACTTACCTGGCCTGCCCACCGCCCCCCCCCCCCCCCGCCCCAGAGTCTGACACATCACGCATAGCCCAGACATCAGACTCCATAAGAGTGACGTCAAGTCCCGCTCCGGCCACAGAGGTTCGGCATTGATGGGCTGTGCCGAGACCTTGGCTGAGACACTCTGTTGGCAAATTTCCATCCAAGAAGAGACGCTGGCCTTCAAGGCTGGGGGTGGGAGGTGGGTACAGACAGAAAAGATGCTGGGGTGGGCACAGGTGGGAGGTTGACCTGGGGCAGGGTCAGAGAGGCCCACGCGTGCAGACTGCTCGCGTGCAGTTCGGCAACTGAGGAGGGGGAAGGAGGCCTAGACCACAAGGCCCGAAAAGGTCAAGGGGCAGAGAGGCCATGAGGGGCCCAGCAGGCTCCAGCAGGCTGCGGACGCTTGGCCAGAAAGTCCTGTTTACTCAGAGGCCCACGAGGTCAAGGCCCAGGCCCAGGGTTAATTATTAACGGCCTCCCAACTCGTGGCTGCTCAGTGTGGTGTGGGCCAGAGACCGGCACCACCCCCACCCCCATCCCCGCTGCTGCCCAGCGCAGGGAGAGCCCTGGAACCCTCCCCTGGCCTCAGCCTCACAAGGCACTGAGTCTCTGCAGCCCCCAGGGACTCTTGTGCCCTCCTTCCCAGCTCAGGGCAGGCCTGTGCCCGGATCCTGGGGGCACCAAGGCGGGCAAAGGTGGCGGGGGGGCAGGTTCCTGTTCACCTCCCACAGCCCGGCGTCTGGGTTATCACACACAGCTGCGGTGGGAGAGGGCAGAGGAAACCTCTTTCAGAAGGAGAATGCGAGGGGTCAGGGGGAAGCCTGTTTTGCTGGCAGGGGAGAGATTTGGTGGCAGTGCTGTTGGGGACGGGCACCGCAGGCCTGAGCTCATGGGGGCCCGGACTGCGAGTTCTCTGGGGACCCCCCCATGGGGACCATTGCTTGTGCTGACCCTGCTCAGGGACAGCTGAACTCCAAGCCATCGGCCGGTTCCCACCACCTCCCAGAGGAGCAGGGCAGGCGGCTCCCTGTGCCCTGGGGACAGTTTCTTCCCTCTCCAGAGAGCAGGTGCTGACAGAAGAGCTGTAGCTTATTAGCAGCCTTTGGGCTGCAAATCCCCACTTTGTCCTGAAGATTAGGCCTTCTCCCAGGACTGGCTCACTGGCAGGCTGGCTGCCCACCTTCTCCAGTTCCCTTCCGGGTCTGGAGCCCCACCCCTAATGCTTCCCGGCCCCAGGGCAGCCTTGCCCTCAGCCTGACCCAAGATGGGGGAGGGGGAAGGAGGTTGGAGGGGGGACACTAGGAGTGTTGGGCTCCACAGCTCCTCAGGGCACCGTGTTGAAGCCCCGGTGCTGGCTCAGCAGGTCCACAGAGCCCAGGACTCTGCATTTCTCACAAGCGCCCGGTTGAGCCAAGGCTCCAGGTCCTCCTGGAAGAGCCAGTGTTTCAGACGGCCTCCGCATGACAGAGCCTTCCTTGGACTTTTCACTCACTCTTAGAGTGACACCAGCAGCCTGGAAAGATTTTCCTGTTATCTGCCGAGGCTTTGGGGGATGGGGCCCGTGCAGGGCAAGAGGGTCCAAATAACCTGACGGAGGCTGGTGGGGGAACCAGGGCAGCCAGTGCCTGGGGAGGTAGGAGGGTCCTCCTTTGCTTACGACTTTCTGTCCACAGGGAGCGCTGGCCTCCCCTTCACAGCTGTAACGGGGGCCTCCGGACCCAGACCCCCTCAAGCTACGAGGCCCAGGTCAGGGAGCATTAGCGAAAGGCTTGAAGCGTGTCCCGTGGGCTTGCTCATGCGAAAGCCTTTCTGTAGCCGCCTCTGGAAACCCGGCCTAGGTGGGCACACGGCCCTGTGGCCTTGGGCACCGCAGAGCACTGCACGACCCAGACCCTTCAACGTCCACTCAGGACACAATTGTTCCCTTTTCAAGGCACCACTTCTACCCAACCAGGAAATCCTGAAAGAAGGCTGCCTGTCCCTCCCTAAGTCAACACTCACAGAGAAGGAGGGTGAGGGAGCTGGAAAACAGGCCCCGGAACTCTCGGAGCTCTTGGAGCGGAGGGGCCACCCCAGCCCCAGGAGAGCAGGCCACACGCACACACGCTCACAAGCACAGATGTGCACACAGGTGTGCACGCTCATCGCACACCCGTTGTCACACGCGCACACACGGACGTATGCACGCACGCATACTCATTGGCCCCCCACACGCACGCAGGCACAGAGGTGCACGCACACACAAGCGCCCACATCGTCACATGTACCCACATGTACACATTCACAGTCACACGTATGCACACAGACACATGCACACACAGGCCTTCCTGCTCCCAGGAACCACTGGGAGGCCCAGAACTGCCTGAGCCGTGCCCTCACGCATGCACGCAGACACGGACCCACCTACGCACATACTTTGCTCTGCCAGGCTGTGGCCTTCACGTTGCTTGGTGCCCTCTGTTGTAGACACCATCCACACAGGACCCCGGAGCCTACTCCTGGCACCCCCAGAAGTCTGAGACCAAGACTGGGTCCTCCAACCTCAAACCAGGTTCTGTCTTTGGGGCCAGATGCTGCCCAGGTTGTCCTGGTGCCCCTGGAAGATAGGCACTGGGAAGAGGAGAGGGAGTCGCTGACATCCCTCAGCCTGGCCAGGACTGGGCCGGGGTTGGAGGTCCCTGTGGCCCTGCTGTGGGGGTGAGGGGTGCCCATCTCAGACTGGCCTTGGACCAGATGCAGATACCCACTTCCTGTAGGTCTGTGAGGCTAGATGGGCCCTGTGACGGGGGGCGGGGGCTGGTGCATGGTGGGCCCTCAATACGGAGTGTTTGGATGGGAGAGCAAAGGCCTGGTGAGGGTGGAGGGGCTCTCCGTCCTCTGGACTGGTTTCTGGGCCCAGGGAGGCCCCCTCCACCCCGCACCCACCTCACCTCCTCGGTGCTGAGAGCCGGGCCCAGGTGAGCCAGTCTGCCTGTGGCTCCTATCTCTGAGCGGCGGGCAGGCAGCCCCGGGACGTGCCCACACACGGCTCCCCCGCGGCTGCACGCCAAGCCAACGCCAGAGTCAGGCCAAGAGCAGCAGTCTCGGGGCCTGCCCACCGCCCACGGCCTGCCCAGCCTTCTGCGCCTGCTCCAGCAGGAGACCTGGCCCTTGACTCCCCTTCAGGGACCCAGACTCCTGTCCACGCACCAGCCTCCTGCTGCGTTTGGGGACAGGAGTCTTGCCCTGGCGTCCCCATCCTCAGCTCCTCATACAACAGTGGCAACATCCAGGAATCTTTGCAAACATCAGTCTGATCACATTCCCAGGCTGGCCCAGCCCTTCAAAGGCTCTCCAGGCTTTTAGATCTGCTGCCCGTCCTGCAGCAACCCGGAAGGTCCTATGTGGCCTGACTACCCCCCCACCCCCACGCCCACCCCCACCACCATGCTCTTTGCTCTGCCCCTTCCTTGGGGGCTGTGGCTCAAGCAGCTTGCTCCTGTTCCAGAACTTTGCACCGTGGTTCCCTCTGGATCTTTGTTGGGCTGGCCCTTTGCCTCTTTTGGGTCCAGGCCCTATGGCTACCTCCCCAGGGAGGCTCTCCTGAAGCATCCCCTGTCACTGCCCAGGTACATTGCCCTATGCTACATTACCGGTTCCTTACGCTCTTCAAAATGGCCCTGCTCTTGGCCTTGCTTGCTTGTTCATCACGTATCTTCCCTGTTAGTTCCACGAGGTGAGAACCTTGCCTGTATCATCCACAACCTGAAGGGGCCTGACTGACAGGTTGGTGGTGGTTGTGACCAGTGTTTGTTGCGTGAGTGAATGGAGGGTAATCCTGAACTCAAATGCCTGAATCTGAGATAGGAATGGCCACGTGTCAGATGTGGAGGCAGGCCTGTTCCAGGCGTGCTGGGGCCTCCTGGAGCCTCCTGGTTCACTCACACCAGACAGGCAGGCTCAGCTGAGTGGGTTAGGGCTAAAGTTAGAATTTGGACCCACACTCTTTGCTTCTGGTGGGATTAGGCTTGGCACTGACTGTCGTCAGCCTGTGCAGAGAGGACCCCTTGTATCTAGTCTCCTGGATTTACTGTGGTCCCATACTCTGGCAGCTCCTATGTCTGCACCATTGTCCAGAACATTCCGATGCCTGGAATGTGTCCTGTCTGCCCTGACAATGTTTCCACTCCCCTAAGGTACAAGGCCCACCCTCCCAGCCTCAAAGCCCCCACAGCACACACGACCCCGAGACCACACCCTTAGCCCAGCAGTAATGAGTGCCCATTCCCAGCTTCTAGGCGCTCCCTGGGCTTCTCTTGAGGTTCTCACCACCTTGGACTACTTGAGGGTTGACGAGGGCCTGACCAGAGGTCGGAAAGGTGGGGTTGGGCAAGAGGTCAATGAGATAGGTCAGAGGACAGGGGTCAGTCAGGTCTACAGAAGCCCAGAGATGGGAAGGAGTAACTCTGAGCCCAAGAGATAAAGCCTTAGTTAACTGGTTAGTTGGTTAGATAGCAGGTTAGTTAGCTCACTCATTTGTTTGTTCACTCCATTTGTTGTGCACACACCATGTTTGAGCTGGGGGCCCCAAGTAGGACTGACCAGGCCCGTCTCAGACAGGCTGGGAAAAGCACCCTTGGTCCTCACCCGGGAAACGTGGATTATTAGCCGACCACGGGTCCCAGACCAAATCAGGCTTGCCACCGGGTTTTGCACAGCCTGAGATAAGGTTGACTTTGACATTTTCTAATGGTTAGAAAAAGTCAAAAGAAGAATCGGTATCTCATGACACGTAAAAATGATATGAAATTCATAAATAAAGTTTTATTGGAACACAGCCACACCTGGCCACTTAGGTACTGTCTCGCTGAACCCGCCCTGCAGTGGCAGGTGAACAGCCACAGCAGTGACTGAAAGGCCTGAAGTATTTACCATGTGACCTTTACGGAAAAGGCTCCCTGCTCACTGCCTGGACTCTCACCCACCATCCAACTGGCTGAGGGCAAAGTCGTCTCTGCTCCCAGCGCTCTGTTTCCCACTTTGTGAAGTGGGGTGAACAGCGCTGCCCTCAGAGGATTCCAAGGGTGACAGTCCATCACTGGGTGAGGTGGCTGTCCCTTCTCGCCCGTCCTTCCTTTGCTCCAGTAAGTAGGAACTGAGCACTTATTCTGTGCCAGGCGTGGGGCTGCCCCAGGATCTGCCCTCAAAGGACACGAACCCAGGGGCATGAGACTGTTTGGGGGTGAGGGGCAGAGTACAGGGAGCCCAGAGGAGGGACAGGAAACTTGGCCTGGAGTGCATGGAAGCTTCCCTGGGAGGAATGAAGCCCCAGCTAAGTTTTTTTTTTTAATTTTTTTTTAATGGGGGTAGTGGGGAGCCAGGAACTCAGGGGCTTTGGGCCATCAGAGGTCACCCCTCATCACCAGCCTGGCTGTGGCTCCAGGCTGGCAAGGGTGCCTGCCAAGGGAAGGATGTCAGGATCTGGCAGGGTGAGGTGGGGCACTGAGGGCAGAGGATGGGACAAACCCAGGATCCCACTCCTGGCTCCCTGCCCACAGCCAGCGTGGGGACCACTGCAATTGGAGGAGACCGCCGGTGGGTGAGGTCTGGGGGCTCAGCTCAGCAGGGTGGGGGCTGCTGAGGCTGGGGCCACCTGGTCCTGCCCCCAGCCCAGGGGATTCCAGGGACCAGGCAGGCTGCCACAGGAGGGGAGTTGGCAACAAAGGCCTATTCTTCAGGGTTTAAAAAAGTCTGAAAACCCATCCAACTTTCTTTTGTTAGATGCTCCGGGATGTTTCCCCTTTGGAGGCGCTCGAGATACCTGGCTGATAAAGGGCAGATTCGTGGAGACTTAATTATGGCCCCAAGCCCTCCGTGTAAACAATCGGTGAGTGTTTGTTCTACCGCTGCCCCTCAGTGCTAATGGGGAGCGCAAACCAGGTGCTGAGTAGTGGGACTCGGTGACCCCGGATTCTTGGGTTCCCCTCCCTGTGGGAGGAAGGCAGCCAGGCCCAGAGTTTGGTGTGTGGCTGCCCAGCTCTGGGTCCCCACACCGCAGACTCCTGGCAACATGCTGCTCGCCTGTGAGGGACGATGATGGCCATCCGGCATTAAAGGAGGTGTCCGGCACTTAGAGAATGCTCGGGAAATGCTGGACAGCAGTGCTGGGGAGGCAGCACTGTCCTGACCTTGACCCTGGCCCCCACCTCTGGGAGGAAGCATACGGATCCTCAGGTTCATCCCGGACCAGCTAGATGAGCAGGGAGGTTGGTGTGAGTGTAGGTTCTCAGCAGCCTTGTTCACATTTGCCCCCATCCGCAGACCCTGGGTGTTCACAAGTACCCAGACCTGCCTGGGGCTGCTCCTCTGTCCCTGGGGGATCAAAATAGCAGCTTGAGGACTGCCCTGTGGCCCCTCCCTGGCACATCCTTAGCACATCCCACCCATGGCTCACCTCGTGGCTGCCTCCCAAGCCCTGCGCCCTGTGTAGAACTGGGCCCCACACCCACCTTAGACTCAGACTAAGGAGTCCCCAGGGTCAGGAAAGCTCACTCCCTCATCCTGTCCCCCTCCCCCCCCAGGGTGGGCTCGGTGACTTGGCAGGACAAAGCTCAGCTTCATTTAGGGGACAAGCTCTGCTCAGGGCACCGGTTGGGAGGAAGGAGACGGTGCCCTCTAGACGTGCACAAAGGCGAACTCACCCAGGGAGACTTGCACACTCACACACACGTGCGTATTCCACAGGACCCCCCACACACTCACCAAGGTAGTCACACACAGGGGCACTCTCAGGCCACGCTCCCACCGCAGCTCGGCTCCTGGTGGGGCCACACGTGCACGTGGGTGTGCAGGTGCACTGTGGACCAGTGTGGTGCTGCCCGTGAGTGCCCAGGTCAAGTTCTGGTACGCCCGGGAGGAAGCAGAGAGAAGGGAAGGGCATGAGATCCTCTGGGTCCTCTGTCTGAGGCAAGAAGGGGATACAGCAACTGTTCAAGGTCACTCCAGTGGGATCCAGCCCACCTTGGCCTTGAGCAGCACTCACACCAGAGGCTCCATCCATCCAAGGAGCTGAAGAGGCTTGGTCAGAGACCCAGTTCACACCTCCACGGCCCTGCCTCATACAGGGGTGCAGAGCCCCTCTCTCCCTCCCTCTGCAGCTGTCTCGGGCTGGGGTGACCAGCCCCCCTACTGGGCCTCCAACTGAGACCAGCAAGCCATTTTGAACCATGATGAGAAGAGGAAGTTCCTGTGGCCCCAAAACAGAAACAGGAAGCTGGGAGGGGCTATATGGATAGGGAACGGGAAGGGGACACAGGCACCCAGCAGATGTACCCAGAACACCCCAGCCTTCCTGGGCCTGCCACGCGCAGCCGTGGCTACGTATCTCTGCCTGACCCCGGCACTGTGGTCCTTGTCTGTGCATAGCCACACCCCCCCCCCAAGGACAGACTCGCTGAGGGTTTCTCAGATGCTGGCTAATTGTCCTTCTGGGTGTGTTCAATTGTCCCAGCTTATCTGGTTCTGTTGAGAGGGCTCCATGCGTCCGCTGGAAACTTCCCATTCATCCAGGCATTTGTGTCTGCCCATGCACCTCTCCCTGGCCCCTGAGGGTTGTCATATAGGAAGGACTCCCTACGGGGCTGGCCTGACTCTTCTCCACCCACCATGTCCGCGTGACCACCCGACCACTCCCCTGATGGAGCACGCGACGGCCTGTCTCCCTGGCCGCAAGTCTGGTGACTCCTAGCCCCGGCTCTGTTTTCCCAGCTTCCTTATCGCCAGCCCCACCCTGACTTGGTCACTACACACAGGACGGTCCCAGCCCCCTCGACAGAGCCAGGATGTCGGGGCTCTGTCGCCTACACACCACTGCCTCCCACTGTGTCCTGGAACAGAAACGTCCCCACCTGGTGCCTTAGTCTCCCCCTCTGCTATGTGGCATGGGAAATGGGGTGTCTGAGAAACATGCAGAGGCCCTGGCCACTGTGCCCCTGAACAGGGGGATGGTGAGTACAGAATCTCACCCCAACCACCAGCAGTGGGGAGCGTCCTGCCCACGCAGGGCCCAGGCTGGGGCGGGGGCTGTGGAAGGCAAGAAAGCCGTGCTCACTCAGGGAGGGCCCGGCATGTTGTTCCTCCCGGGTCCAGAGGCTCCTGCAGGGAGACTCTGGGGTGAGTGGGCGGGGGCTGGAGCCAAGGGGCCAGAGCCGCAGATGTCACCAATTTCAGTTCTGCCCCAGCTGGCCTGAGGGAGCTGGGGACTTCCCAGAGTGGGGAAGGACAATCCGGGGGCCAGGCCGCTTGGAGGCAGGGCCGGGCCTTGAGGACCCCTTCCCTGGCCCAGCTGGGTGCTCTGCAGGGGAGGCATCGGAGCCCGTGGCGGGTGGGCCTCTCTCCTTGCACCCCCGTGGTAGGTCCCTCCAGTACCACCGCTCGTCAGCTCCAGCCCAAGAGCGTGGCAACAGAAGAATTTCTTGGCCTTTTTGTCCCCGCAAATGAAGGCTTTAAGGGTACCGCTGCCCCCGGGGCACCTGAGAAATATTTCCAGGATGAAAGTGGGGGGTGCCGAGTGGATACCTCATCCGATGCCAAAGCACGAGGCAGAAACCACAAGAACCCCCCAAAATGGCTCCATCTTCTAGCTCCTTGAGCTCAACCTCCAAAGAAGGAAAGCGGGGAGTGGGTGGGCAGGCGGGCAAAGCCCCTTGCCTCTGCCCCGGCCCTCCCCTCTGGACCCAGCCAGGCGGGCGGTCAGCACCGGAGCCAGCGGGGAAATGGGCCCCCGGGCGGGGAGAGCATCTGACTGGACCATGTTCTTGGGAGATCAGTTGTGAAACTTGCTTCAAACCCCCAAACCACAAAAACGGCCGATTTTCCCAGCCCTGTTCTCACGTTTCTCAGATCAGCCGAGGACTCTTCAGTATTTCCATCCAAGAGACGCCAGGCCAGCCACCAGCCCCCCGAGGGGGACACGAAAATGGTGCAAGGAGACTTGGGTGCCGTGGCAACCCCTCCCGCGTTCACCCAAAACATGCCGTGCTCACCAATGCGTCTGTAAATGTGGGGTCTGGGAGAAGGGCAAGGCGTGGGCCTGATAAAGAAAACTGGAAATCAGGATAGAGGGACCCAGAAGCTGCTAGGGCTGCCTTGGAAGGAACATTTGAGAGCACCCTTTGCAGGGGAAGACGGTATGTGGCTGGCAGGGGGTGAGAGTCAGTAACTGGGGAAATGCCTTTCAGTTTTAAAAAAGGTCAAAGAGGGGTCCCCTCGTGCCTCCCCGACTCAGTGGACAGAGCACCTGTCTCTGGTTCGCCTCTTTCAGGACCTGGTGACAACAGAAATGCAAGCTCTCGTCAAGCGAGGCCTGATAAGGGGACCCTCAGAGATGAGCAGAACCCGGAGGAGGGACTCACCACTTTTCTCAGCTGGGTGGTGATGATGGCCAAAGCCATCTTTGAACAAGAGAAGCTGCTCGTAGGTGCTTTGGATGACAAGCTGCCTCGGAGCTTCAAAGCCCCGTTCCTGCTGTAGGAAATGCAGACCCCTTGGTCTGGCTTCTCCCGGCCAGAAGCCCATCCACCTCCGCCCCCAGCTGGAGACAGGTGAGGTCCCTCGGTGCGCCGCCTCTGGGCCGGGCTGCCTTCTGTCCTCACCAGCCACTCTGTCTGCGGGCCTGTCCCTCTCCCAGGCCCGGTTCCTCACCCTCACCTGCCACTGTAGCTGCCTGTTTCCAGCTGGAACCTCCCTGAGGCTGGGAGAGACACCCTGACTCACACTAACTTCAGCACTGAATCCAAAAGCAAAACGTTGTGGGAAGAACACCGAGCTTCAACTTCGTGTGCGCTCATCCAATCCTTTCCCTGCGCTGTAACTTTTCTTTAAAATGCCATCCAAGAGGTGCTTAATGCTGTGCCGCTGTGTTAACCACAGTGCTAGCTAATGCTGGCCGGGACACCATGCACTGGGCCTGAAAGCCACTTGTCATGAGTAGTTACACTGCTAGACTTCTGCCAAGGCCCAGAGAATCCTGCCCCCAGGGAGCCTGGGACTCCGGGAAGAGTTCCCTGAAGCCAAGGCCAGGGGCAACAGAGTCCAGGAGGTCTGCACTGACAGGGGGTCCTACCCGAGGGGCAGGGGCAGGGGCACACAGGAGCCGTGTCACAGGGATGCCCTCCAGCTGGTGAGATGCGCTGAGCCCCTGGAGGAGAGCAGGCGTGTGTGTGTGCGTCTTTCCGTCTGTGAGTCTGCCCGAGTATCTGTGTGGGAGTCTCTGTGCATCGTGTGTGGACGGGCTTGTGTGTTTCTGTGTGTAGGCCTGGGCGTCCGTGTCTCTGGGTGGGTGTGTTTACACATCCGTCCACACTACCACCTAGTGGGGCCAGGTCTAAGCCAGATACTGGACAGGTGACAGAGGACTTGGTCTCTGCCTCGTTGTCCACAGTCAGGAGGGAGGCGGACAGGAAACAAGGAATCCCAGCTGGAGGAGCTGGTCTCAGTGAGGACAGGGAGACCCATGCCATGAGGGCAGAGCGTGAGGGGCCAGAGCCCCGGAGATAAGGGACCTGATGGGGACCTGCGGTGCTCTAAGGAAGCCACGCGAAACCTGAGTGGGCTCGGCTGTGGGCGTGTCAGCTGGTGGAAGGTGGCAGAAAGTTTTCCAGGCAGAGGGAACAGCATGCACAAAAGCCAGGGCGCTGAGGAGTGGTAAGGGGACTGCAGTGGCGGCACAATGGCAGCTGAAGCGCGGAGGGGTGGGGGCAGGGGGAGGACAGAGTGGGGGCAAGAGCTAGACACACACGTCTGGAGGCCACAGTGACAACGGCCGACTGATCCTGAGAACCACCAGAGGGCTGTTTAATAATAGGGCCGTGGCTGTTTAATAATAGGGCCATTCCACCTGCTAGGAGGAGAGTGGGTTGGGGCGTAAGGGACAAGGCCTGAGCAGCCACCCAGTGAGCAGTGACAGCGGCCGGGGCCCCGGGATGGGCTTGCAGAGGCGACGGGAGGGTGAGGTGTAAGGCTTGGTGACGGGTGAGGCGTGCGAAGGTCCAAGAGGCTCCCCTGTGCGTGCCTGCCTGTGAGTGTGTGTGCACACATGCACAGGTGTGAGTGTGCACACGCCTGCAGCGGGCTAGAGCCCCAGCCCTTTCCCTCTCCCCTCTCCAACCTCATGTCCCCACAGCCTTGCAGCGGACATGACAGTGACGGTAAGAAGGGCTCGGTGTTGCAACTGCATTTCCTCTCGAACCCGGGGCCGCCAGAGATTAGCTGAGAACCCCGTGTGTACCGGGCGATAACACCCCCACTCCCCCGTTTCCTAATCTCTGATTCATTTCCAACTGATAACAGGATAAGGGCCCATGGGCAGCTAAGAAATGCCCTGGCAGGTCCTGCCAAGCCTGGAGCTGAGCTGCCCGCGGGGGGGGGGGGGGGGGGGAGCATCGGGGGCGGGGGGCCCTGGACAATAGAGACTGAGGAAGATCAGGGACAGGGTGAGTGTGGAGGGAGAGAGGGCAGGGGGAGAGGAGAGACAGGGAGACAGGGAGATAGAGACAGACACAGAAGAGCCAGGGTCAGGGTGGGGTGATGGGAAAGAGAGATAAGGAGGGAGAGAAACACAGAAAGCAACAGGCAGACAGACTGACGGATGTATAAATATATACAGAGTGGGGCTGGGGGTCCCGGGGGCAGGAGGAACTTACTAAAGAGAAAACAGAAGAGACAGTGTGAGAGACAGAGAAAGGGAGAAGAGGTGACCTGAGGTCAAGAGAGATGGGGAGGGTGAAAAGGGGGGGCAAAGGTAGAGCAAGGGCGTGGGGGCAGGGCTGACCTGGTCCTCCCAGAGCACAGCACATGAGGGAGACTGAGGCGGAGCACAGCAGGGTGGGGCAGGGTGCTGGTCTTGTGGACTCGACCCTGCCAGGACCTGGGAGGCAGGAGTGGCAGCTCCATCCCCTACACCCCACCACACCCCCACTCTCACCTCCCAGGGAGCCCCGGCTCTCAGACCCTCAGGAGGAGAGGAGGGGCAGCTGGGTCTGTGGGCTGCACGGTCCGGGGGGTGGCTGAGGGAGCCATGCTCCCTGCCCACGGGGCTCAGTCAGGGCCAAAGGGGCCGGGTAGCTCCCACCCCCTGGGTTTATCTATATCCTGATGGGGTCTGGTGGGGCCAGAGTGAGGCTGGAAAGCCAAGGTGGGGCGGGTTGGGACTCAAGCCAGAGGAAGGTGTCAGGGACCAGTGAGCAGGGGGCCGGCAGCCCTCCCTGCTGGGCGTGGAGGGCAGCCAGTCTCTCCCTGTTCCCTTCCCAGGCCAGGCGCTGCTCTGGGCTCAGCACCTGGGCTCCTGCTCTGTGATGCTCAGGAGAGGGAAGATGGGCTCCGGGAACTCTGGAGGCCTGGCCACCACCTCCCTTGCAACTAGGCCCCTGCTCTAACCCCCTCCCATCTGTACAAGGGACAGAAAGTACAGATAGCTGCCCATTTGCGGGGCACCGGAGGCACAGTGCAGGTTCCTGGGCTCGGGCGTCCCTTCTGGGAAGAAGGGGGTTCCCCAGAGCAGCCAGGCCAGGCGCTGAGAGCTTCCCAGGAGGGAAGGGGGTCAGGGAACCTTCCCTCAAGTGTCTAGAGATGGGCAGAAAGAATAGGTGTGTGAACAGGACAGGCGGTGTCTAGAGATCAGGAGAGGGAGGGGGCAAATGACCAAGTCCTGGGGGAGCTCTGGGAGGCTCCCAAACAGGGGTCCCGCGGGGCCCATGGTGTTTCAGTAAGTCCCTCCCTCCCCAGGACGTCCAGTCTGGACAAGCGAAGGACAGCAGCAGACTGTGCCCAGCCCGGGGCCTCCTGGCCCAGGCCTGCTGACCAGGCAAGGCTCACCTCGCCTCCTCTTGGGGCAGGGCAGACACCCCTCTGATTTGCCATGCCCGCCCCGATGCCCTGACTGCCGGCGACCACAGGAAGCGCTGCCCCAGCTCAGCACTTCCCTTTTCTGAAATCTGCCCCCAGCAGCCTGGTGGCCAGGGAAGGCAGACTTCCCGCTGCCCCCACCCCTACGTTCTTCCCACCAGTCACAAGTGGCTTGTTCCTGAGCTTCCCTGGGCAGAGGTGACCTTCTTGCCTCAACCACAGATCAGTTATTTATCAGAACAGGAAAGATGGCACCAGAGATATGTCCTCACCCGCCCCAGGAGGGCCTGGCCTGCTCCAACGACCGCATGCCTGCTCCCCACATCACACAGGGAAGTGTGGCCAGCGCGTGCAGGCTGCACTGGGGAGGGAGCCAAGCAGGAGGCCTCGTGGGCAGGTAGGGCAGAGTGTGTGTGACGCACCCTAGCTCCCGGCCCAGAGGGGGCTCTGTGTGCCAGCCAGGAGCGGTCCGCACATCTGCTCCCATAAGACTCACCCTCCCATAGATGCACTCTCAGCCTGCGGCAGGTCCTGAGGCACCTCTGAACCCCGAGGTGGGAATACCCTGGGGCCAGGGTCTCGGGCTGCTCCCCTCCGCCTTCATCCCTTAGTGAACATAGGGCTCCTGCCCTGAGGATTCAGGACCCACTTGTAAGAAAGGGCAGAAGCAGCTTTCCAAGTTCCTCAGCAGCAGCGCTATTGACATTCTAGGCCGAGCCTATGTGTTGGGGCTGTTCTGTGCCTTCTAGAATCTTTAGCGGCAACCCCGGCCTCTCTTCGCTAGATGCCAGTAACATTTCCCCACCAGCCGCAACAGTCAAGACCGTCTTCAGATATTGCCAGATATTCCCTGGGAGGACAAAATTGTCTCACGTCAAGAACCATTGAGAAAGGAACAATGGAAGGCCCTGGCTGCCGTGGCTAGAAAGTTCAAGGGCTCAACTGGCCTGTTTTACAGTTTTGTGCTAGAAGGTCATGGACTGAAGTGACGGTAGCTGGTCAGAGTCTGGGGTTCTTGGAAGTGAGAGGGTGTGTCTGAGGAATCTGTGCTGTAGGGCTCCCTCTGAGGTTCTGGGTGTAACTGTGCCACAGAAACCGGGGCCAGAGAGAGGAGCCCCTGGTGAAGCTGGGAGGTTTCACTGAAGAGAAGGTCAAGATGTACTACCGTGGGGTATGAACTGAGTCACCTTAGGACCATGGAGGCACTGAGTTAGGGTCATAGGACAGAGAGACTGGGAGAGACCTCAGAATCGGGGCAGGAGACAAGAATAGGATATGTGCCTGGGACTCCCTGCGGTGGTGAGCTGGAACTGAGCCCTTCCATGAAGCTCCAGGCCTGGAAAGACTGTCCCATGCAAATGGGACTTGCAAAGCTGACCCAAGACAGTGCAATGAAGCTTTTCATCCTCTGGAGTGGGAAAAAGTAGCCACCTTGGAGAAAGCCAAACCCTAGCCAGAGCCATGAATAAATGTAGGATTCAAATTATGCAATCCAGGGGTTCTAGAACCCCAAACCTAGAAAATAACACAAAAGCAGATACAGGACCATGAAAGAAACTTACTTCCCACTCACCTCGTATGGGCACTTCCACAGCCCAGGATAATTACCAATAATTACCACAGGGGGAAGAAATGATTGCCAATGAAGATGAGCTCACAATAAAAAGAGGTTATGAATGACCCCCAAAAGCAAGCCACTATGTCAGCAGGAGATCTTAGATTTAGAGGCATTAGAACAACTTGAAAAAGACTCCACAATATATATATTTTAAGTTATCAAGGAGATAGAAGAGGGAGGAGAAAACATAATCAAAATATTATCTAAACGTAAAAAACAGATTTCTAAGGAAATAAAATAGTCATTGCCACGTAAAATACTCAGTGGATGGATTCATAGCAAATTAGTTGTGGTGGATGAGAGGATTAAAAAACACATCTAAGAAAAGTTCATGAAATGCAGCACAGAGATATAAAAATAAAAAAATATGAGACTGAAAGTTTCTTGGAGGACAAAGTAAAATGGTCCAAGAAGATTTAACATACATATCATAAGAATTCCACAGGGTGAAAACAGGAAAAAATCAAGATGTAATGATTGAGAAATTTCCAGAACTAAGGAATGAGTCCTCACATTGGGTCCTAAGAATGATAAGTAAAAATTAATTCACACCATAGTAAAACTACAAAACGCAAAAGACAAAAGGACAATCTTAAAAGTACAGCATACCGCAGAGATATGGCAGTATACTGCAATAAAGCAAATATTGCAATAAGCCAGTCAAATGAATGTTTTGGTTTCCCAGTGTGTATATAATAGTATGTTTTTACTGTAGCATAGCCTCTTAAGTGTGCAATAGTATTGTGTCTTTAAAAAACGTGCATACCTGGGTGCCTGGTGATTCAGTTGGTTAAGTGTCTGACTTCGTGGGAATGCAAGCTGGTGCAACCACGCTGGAAAACAGTACGGAGGTTCCTCAAAAAACTAAAAATAGAACTACCCTACGACCCAGCAATTGCACTACTAGGCATTTATCCAAGGGATACAGGTGTGCTGTTTCGAAGGGACACATGCACCCCCATGTTTATAGCAGCACTATCGACAATAGCCAAAGTATGAAAGGAGCCCAAATGTCCATCGATGGATGAATGGATAAAGAAGATGTGGTATATCTATACAATGGAGTATTACCCGGCAATCAAAAAGAATGAAATCTTGCCATTTGCAACTACGTGGATGGAACTAGAGGGTATTATGCCAGGTGAAATCAGAGAAAGACAAAAATCATATGACTTCACTCATATGAGGACTTTAAGAGACAAAACAGAGGAACATAAGGGAAGGGAAACAAAAATAATATAAAAACAGGGAGGGGGACAAAACAGAAGAGACTCATAAATATGGAGAACAAACTGAGGGTTGCGGGAGGGGCTGTGGGAGGGGGGGATGGGCTAAATGGGTCAGGGGCACTAAGGAATCTCCTCCTGAAATCATTGCTGCACTATATGCTAACTAATTTGGATGTAAATTTTAAAAAATTAAAAATAAAATTAAAAAATAAGTGTCTGACTTCGGCTCAGGTCATAGTCTTGCAGTTTTGTGGGTTCGAGCCCCTCATTGGGCTCTGCACTGGAAGTGCGGAGCCTTCTTGGGATTCTCTCTCTCTCCCCTCTCTCTCTGCCCCTCCTCCACTTGCTGTCTCTCAAAATAAATAAATAAACTTAAAGAAACTTTTAATAAAAAATAATGAACATACCTTAATTAAGAAAAATACCTTATTACTAAAAAAAAATGTGTACTATCGTCTGACCTTTCAGGAAGTCATAATCATTGATCACCATAACAAATATAATAATAATGAAAAAGTTTGAAACATTGCAAAAATTACCAAAATGTGACACAAAGATGCAAAGTAAGCAAGTGCTGTTGGAAAAATGGCGGTTAGACCCACTCAATGAAGGGTTGTTACAAACCTTCAGTTTATAAAAAAAAAAAAACAAAAAACAAAAAACAAAAAACAAAAAACCAGTATCTCCAAAGGGCAATAAAGTGAGGGATAATAAAACGAGGTATGTTTGTGGATGAGGAAGAAATGAGGGATTATGACAAAGGAGTGACATTTCGACTGACAACAGACTTCTCGTCCGCAGCAATGGATACCAGAGAACTAGAGAACTATGTCTTCCAGGTGCTCAGGGAAATAACTTCCCACCAAGAATCCTGTACTCTACTAAACTAGAGTGGCATAAAGAATTGGGCATGACTCAGGATCTGTGGTGAGAAAGTAGCTTTCATTAGATCAGGAGTCTTCAAACCAAGTCATGGGTGGTGGTGCAGGCCGGGCCAGACTGGTCTTTTGCAGGGTAGCTTCACTTTGGATCCTTTAGACAGGAAAGTGGTGAAAGCCAAGGTCAGAGACTGAGATACAGTCCAGAGAAGAACTAGGTAAAGTGGCCAAGAGAAGCCCGAGAAGCCTCTCTGTGTCTGGGATCTGATAAGATCATGCTAGTAGGGTCAAAAGCTACAAAATGACCCTTTGATCCCTGGAGACATGCTGGCTTCTGGGGAGAGCCACCCTTTCCCTCAATTCCACCTGACCCATTCTTTAGGCTCCCCTCTCAGATGCTACCTCTTTGGTGTGTTTTCCCCAGCCCCTCACCAGATACAACTTCTCTCCCTGTGAACTCCCCTATAAACTATCTTAGGTCATTTCTGTCTAGACTTCTACGTTCTCTTCCCCTATGAGACACCCACCCTGGGTTAGTGGAAACTCACCTGTGCTTCCCACACCAGCTCTATGGCTCCCTTTCCCTGGTGGGCAGGCAGGAAGTGTGAACTGCTCAGTATCCGAGGCTGTCCATGGGATCAGCCACATTCCAGCTGCACTTGGTCAGAGAAAGGTTCCGATGGCTCCGGAGAACCAGAACGCCTACCGTTGCTCCAACCGCTCTGAGAAGCTCTCATCTCAGTGCCTGAGACGGGGGGCCAAAGGGTCCCGTGGGTTGGCCTGGACCACAGAGGATGACGGGCCAGCCATCTATTGTGGTCTGGTCCCCCTGTCGTCACTTCCTGTTGTCTCCAGCCTGTCCTCTGGGAAGACGTGGGGGGAATGTCCTCATCCTAAGACATACCAATCTTTGGATGCAGGAAGTGTCCTCTCACTGTGAGGTCCAGCACATCTTTCCTGACTGCACCTGGAAGTGACAACACAGCGTTGAGGACAGACACCCACCTCACTTCGATCTAGGGACTCAGATGACTCAGGTCATCTGGCAGATGTGGCCTACATCTTAGAACCACTGTTACCTGGCTCCTGTCTATTCCTCAAACACTCCAAACCTGTCCCTGCCACAGGGCCTTTGCCCCAGCTGTTCCCTCTGCCTGGTACACACTGCCCCCTTCTATTGACTTGGTGGGCTCCTTCCAGTCATTCAAGTCTTGGCTCAAGAATCACCCCTCAGGGCTGGGCCTCAACCTCCTAACAATTGGATCCTTGGCTGAGACGGTCTTACATTCGAGTCCTAGAACTGCCAGTTATTGGCTCTGGGACCCTGAGCCGACCTCTGGCCTTGGCTTCCTCCCCTGTAACACAGGCCTGCCTGGCAAGGATCCTGGGGAGATGAACTGGAACAGTAGCAGGTGCCTTTGGCACAGTCTGGTTCCTAATGGGTGCCCCAAAGAGGGAAGGTTCAAGAGGTGGCTGCAGACCAACTGGGACCCAAGGCCAGAGCGTGTGGACCTTTGAGTCGGCCTTGGGGGCGTCCGGCTGGAGAACCCGCAATGTTTCTCAGAGGCTGGACACAGGGTTCCCAGCAGCCGTTGGTGGGTGACTCAGGCCCTGTGGGAGCAGGCACCCCCATACCTGGGGAGAATGGCAGGCGGCACCCACCTGGCACTGGAGACCACATCTTATTTTCATCCCATCCTGCCTGCGAACATAACTCCCATGCAGGCAAGCTGGCCCGCCACCCTCTAGAAGGGCCAGAGTTTGGGGCAGCTGGCCAGGAGGAGGGCTGGGGGCCGATCTGACCCAGGCTTGGGGGCTTCTTAAGAGAAGGGTCCCCTCACCTTCAGCATCCCTTAGGGCTGGACCCTGGACCCGGCAGGGATCTCCTCTCAGGAACCCTGAAGGCCTTTGCTATCTTTGTGTGTCCAGCTCCCTGCTCCAAAGACCTAGTGGCTGCCCCCATTGCCATTGCTGACCCTCTGCTGGCAGTGACTGACACGGGCAGTGGTGACCCTCAATGGGCAGTAACTGCCCTACTCTGCTGGGGGGGGGGGGCAGGGAGGCCACCCCAGGAAATATCGCATTAGCTGGAGCCCAGTTCCTGCTTCACCTTCTGCAAACCTGTCACTGCCATTCTGGGCCCCAGCCAAGGAGAGGACAGCAGGCTTGAGGCTTCAGAATCCCACTGCCCACCAGGCCTGACTTCTGGGAAGACCCCCAGAGGACTGATGAAAACCAGCGCCTCCTGGGAACCAGCCCACACCAGGCCCCACTGGCCTTCAGCGCCCCCACCCTCTTCAATCCCTTCCCGAATGGCCCTTGAGGCGTTCACATTTTAATGGAGCCTTGGGTAACTAACAGCAGAAGAATCTGGCTCCAGGGATGGAATGTCAGACAGAGACAGTGGGTCAGAGGTCTCTGGGGCCCTGACTTCCAAGAGGGACCTCTATCTCCACCAATTTAGGGTCGGGACCCAAGGCTGGCCTGGCCACAGAGTCTGGGAAAGGCTTTCTTCATGCCCAGAAGCAGACGGTGGGTCTTTGCCCAGGCCCCTTGTTCTGCGCACGAGATACAGGCCCCTCCATCTGAGCCGGGTTGGTCAGCCACGTCACCTCAGATCAGCCATGAAAGGGTCCGTGTGGAATCAAAGACCGGCCTTTGTGGTGCGCACCCACCCCCCGCGGGGGAGGGAGAGGTATTTGGCCCTGGAGGGGGTGAGAGGCCCCTCAAGGCAGTCCCCAGGAGGTAGGGGGACTGAAGGCTGTGGGGGGGATACAGCCCCAGGCCTCCCCCCCAAAGGGCACCTTAAGCCCCTGACACCCCTCCTCCACACCCTGTGGGACATGGTCCCCCAGAAGCCCCCATTTTCCGTCTGAATTTCTCCCATCAGGCATTCAGCTCAGGACACCCCATCCTTTCTGACCTCCACGTTCTGCCCAGTGGGGGCTGGGAACTTCTGGGACGGGGACCTGTGTGGCCCCAGGGATCCCGCAGGGTGACTTGGCTGCTGTGAGCCTGTGTGTGTGTGTGACAAACGTGGGCAGAGTCAGAGCTTGGTCTGTGTGTGTCTGCGGGTCATGTCAGTGTGACATGTGTATCTATGTGTGGTGTGTGTGGGGCCCTCCCCACAGGTGTGGGTCTGTGTGGATATGTCAGAGTGTGGGTTTGACCATCTGGGCTGGATGCCATGTGCCAACACTGGGACTCCGCAGGGAGCAGCAGGGGCCCCAGGGGTGATCATTAGAATGAGGAAGAGCCTGGGCTCCCCTGTGCGGTCACCGAGTCCCCGGTCCTTATGTCCCCACGGGGGTGCAGGGCAGGCCGGGCATGCCTCAGGGACCAGGGCTCTGGAACTACCTGCACCCCACTCTTCTTCTGTCTACACATTGTCCAAAGCCGCAAAGGTCCAGCAAGCTGGGGCGCGTGTCCCCTCTCTGCAGGCCAGGCAGGTCCTGGGCCCCCAGCAGGGAGAAGAGTAGCCTGTGACCCTCGACCCTCATCGCTCAGTCTGCACTTCTGGCAGGATTTCTTATTCACAGGCCTGCGACTCCCGGCCTTGGGGTCAAGTCTAGCTCCATCTCCCAGGGGGGCTGTCACTCCTTTCTCTGAGACTTAGTTCCCTGGGCCTGGGTGGGATCACCGGGCAGCAGGCTTAGCCCAAGGCGGGCAAAGAGGGACCGCTCGGCACAGGTGACCTCCACTGCTGTTTTTCCCGGCCACTAGTCCTGGACCCCATGGCTGTTCCCACCTGCCTGGCCCAGGTCCCAAGTAAAGAAGAAATGAGGCTCCCAGACAGCTCAGAAAACTGCCTGGATGGGGCAGCAGGGTGGCTAAGGGCCTCAGAATGCCGTGCTGGGGCCTTATGGATGCCCCTGTCCCGCCCGCTAACCTCAGGGCTTGCTGACCACACGCCTGCCCCTCGCGGCTCCTGAACGTGGCCCAGGGAGGCAGATAGGCAGGGCCTGAGGGGGCCCTGCAGTGGGTCAGGATTCCTCCTCCAGGGCACCTGCTGGGGGTCTCGGGGGAGGCCTGTGGAGTCAGGGGAGAAACGAGGACTCCCTGACCCTGAGCCCGCTTCCTGGCTACTCCCCTTCCGGTCTCTCTGAGCCTCGGTTTCCTCATCGGCAGCATGTCTTCACGCCTCCAAGTACTCCTCAGCTGCCTTCCCGTCTTGGTGGGGAGCCCCTGTCCATTCTGCCTCACCCACCTTCTTCCTCACCTTGGCGTATGTGAGGGGGAGGCACGGGGGAGGCGTCTCATCACTGGAGCTTCTGGGCCATTCCCCCTCCCCCTGCTACAGACACAGACGGACCCAGGACAGAGGGGTGCTGGGCCCCGTGGCTCTCGGAACACCTGTGTGGGGGAGAGGTCTCTTCTTAGAAGCAGGAGCCGGCGTGGAGGCACCCACGGGTCCAAAGACAGGCACCCAGGTAAGGGTGACATGGTGCGTGACCTGGTGGTCCTGTTGTCCTGGCCAGACCTCCTGAGGCCAGAGTCTCAGGTACTGGTGTCCACGTAGGAGCCCAGGATTCCCCAAATCGCTTTGCAGGGTCGTTCAGGGGATTTCAATGGGGCAACGGGCTGGAGCAGGCTGGACGGGCAGGACAGGGAGGCCAGAGCAGTGACCCTCCTGGCCCAGCTGAAGGGGATGGGGCTAGGGAGCACTTTGGGGGCCTCTGATCAGCTTCTTCCTCATTCTCAGGTCAGGGCTGCTGGGACCCAGATTGGTCTGGGAGACTGGCTGCAGGAAGGGGGACCCCTGTATAGGAAGACAGGGGCCCTCCAGTCCCCCAGAGACTTGTGGCTGGTGTCCCTGCTGTGGGAGTTATGGGAACTACATGCTATCCCCAGCTGCACTCTCCCTATCCTGGAGGTTCTTCTCAGCCAGACCCATGCTGTAAGGTTCCGAGGCTCAGGCCCTTGGCCTGGTGCATTGCAATTTGGGGGAGGCGGTAGGGAGGGACACCTTTGCCGGCCTCAGATAGGAGATAGGATGCCCGGAGTCCCTCCCCTGACCTCCCAGGGGCCCTGAGCCCCAGAAGGTACCCAGAAGGGACTCCAAATCCTTCATTCACAGCCCTTGGCTGTCTGGCATATTCAGCTCCGAGGCCCAGCCTATTAGCCGGCCAGGGAGGTCCTACCAGGGAGGGCCCCAGGGGCGGCCGCTGACTTGGGCCCTGAGTGTGGAGTGAAGAGAAGAGGCTGGACCTTGGAGGCTGACAGCCACACACTCCCTTCCCCTCACAGCCGGGGCCGTAGCCGAGAGTCACCTCTCCTCAGCCACCCCAGAGACCAGAGCAAGGATTGGTGGAAAGACCGGTAGGTTCAGGGGTCACACTGTGTGGCCGGGTCAGAGGTCAAAGATTTGCTGACAGCAGGCTCGGAGGTATTGATCTGGTGGGGGAGGTGACAGAACTGTGTCCCCTGCCCAGGGCTGTGGGCATGGGCTGCTGGTCAGCGAGCTGGACTCAAGAGAGCCCACCCCAGAGGGGGCTCCTTGGGATGAGGGGCTGGGGGGCTACAGAGCGCCATCTCATGGCTCTAGGTCCCTCGACGGGCGGGGGAACCAATTGTCATGCCACAGGTGATTTCAGTTATGGCCCTTGGGCTGATGGCCCAGCATGCCTGGGCCTGTGTGGCTGGGAAGAGCAAGGACTAGGAGGTCATGTGCTCCAGCCCCCAAAGCCCTCTCAGATTTGAGATGACAGTCAATAAGCCCAACCTCCCCTTGGAGAGGACGGCGGCTGAGGGCTGGGCTGATTTCCCAAAGGAGGGGGTTGTAACCCAGTGAACTGCAAAGCCTCCCACATCTTACCTGCCCTAGGGAGTGGGTTTGGAATGCTCCAAAATGACAGGGAGCACAGCTCCTCCAGAGTCAGGCAGCGCCCCCCCCCCCACTCCCGCCTCAGGCCCTATGCCCAGCTCACTTCCCCGGGATACAGGCGCAATTCCTGCTCCCTCCCACCCCAGAGAGATGTCCCAGAGACCGCCAGACACCCCAGCTGCCCCTTACTGCTCCCACACACATCCACCCACGGGTCCAGGCTGGGACAAGGCTGGCCTGGAGAGGAGGCGCTGCCGTGACTTGGAGGGAGAAAGGCCACCTCCCCCAGCTGAACTCTCCCCGAACACACTGGACCCAAATGGGTTTCCTCCATCCGTGCCCGGCGGGGGGGGGGGGGGGGGGGGAGAATGAGGCAGGCACACCTGTGTCCACGTGCATGTGTATCCGCACGTGCGTACATCCACGTGCTTGTTAGTCCACGCTCGTGTGTATCCATGTTATGGGTGGGTGCGTTTACGTGCACCAGGTACATGTGTGAACGTGCACTGGCATCCATGTGTGAACCATGCGACTGTGGGCACATGTGGGCACATTCTGTGTGTGTGTGAGTGTACTCACATGTGTCTGGCCCGAGCCCGAGGCTGGCCTGGCCCCCTTCCAGGTGCTGACTGGAGAGACACTCCAGCTGTCCCTTGGAATGGCTTTGTCCGGCCTTAGCCAGAAACCCTTACCAGTCCCTATGGCCCCGGCCCTGGCGGCTGTCCTACAGCTGAGGGCTCCTGATCAGCCCTGGCCAAGCTGGCTGCAGGGCCAGAGGGCAGCTCTGTCCGCTGGGAAGGCATGCGGTGGCCCCTGGCTCAGAGCATACCTAGGCTAGAGGTCACTGGCACCGAGGCTGAGGCCCGTGGCCCACTGGGGTCTGGAGCTGTCCTCGCTGCCACCAGGCCCGGCTGGGACCACCTCTGAGCAGTGACCCCTACTGGAAACATGAGGCACGGCAGACTGGCTTTACAAGCCATTGGGGGGGGGGGGGGAAGGGCCCCCTTCACCGCAGTGAGCAGTAGGTGGGTGTATCTGATTTTCAAACCACGTTCCAGGGAACCCCTGGGGTTCCCGC
This sequence comes from Prionailurus viverrinus, assembly GCF_022837055.1. Taxonomy (NCBI): domain Eukaryota; kingdom Metazoa; phylum Chordata; class Mammalia; order Carnivora; family Felidae; genus Prionailurus; species Prionailurus viverrinus. The sequence continues at coordinate 42,952,996 of NC_062575.1, read as the reverse complement.
AGGTCCCTCCAAGGGTTCCCAAAAGTTGGTGCTGCCTCATCTTCCTCCCCAAAAGAGCATTGTTTTTCAGTATTGGGCTTGTGAAGACATTTCTCCAAAAAGATATTTAAATCCCTAGGCCAGATGTTGACCCTTCAGCTCTAGGAGTCTGTTTATGAGGGTACCGGAGTCAGATCTTCTTTTAGAACAATTCATTGAGTTTCAACCCATCATCTCCTGCTAGGAGTTCAATATTACTTTGGGGGGGGGGGGGCTGGTTCTGGTTTCAATACCTCTTGGAAACCAAAAGAGTCTCTACACAGGGACGGCATCCACCTCAGAGCTGAGCAGCCTTGGGGTGCCCTGAGGCCTGGCCCTTTGGTGGGGCCCTTTTACTCACAGCCTCCAGTAAGAGGGCATAAGTATGAGGAGCTCCCAGGGGCCTTGCCCTGGAGAGACCCTGATACAAGCGCTTCTCCCCCTGAGAGTCCACCGCCTCCACCCCCAGAGCCCGCGGGACAGCTGTGGCCTGTCCCTCCCCGCCGTGAGGTTTCCCGCCTCCTCCCACGTGCCCCCGGTGGCTCCATGCAACCTGTCGGGCACATCACGACGCCCACAGTCCACACCAGGCAGGGGGGCCTGAAGCCCTTGAATGGGGTTTGCGGTTCACAGGAGCATAAAGCAGAAACAGATGTGCCGTGGTCAGTGGCTCTGCCACTGCGGCCCCCAGTCTGGCCCACCACTTCCAGCTTAGATTGGTCCTTGGAAGCCCCTCATGGGGGCCACCTCCCTAAAATTCCCTCCAGGGCTGATGGCAGGACATGGCAGCATGACAAAGCCTGGGGACCTCGGGGCTCTGCTGGAGGTGGATGGGGGCTAAGACCCAAGGATGTCCGGTGGCGGCCAGGAGGGATGGGGATAGGCTTGTCCCACTCATCTCATCCATTCATTCCTTCCTTCCTTCACTCCCTCGATAAGTATTTATTGCCGTGTGCTGCCACTGTGCTGGGTGGGCTGGATCCAGTGAACAAAACAGATCACTGAGCTTACTTACGGTTTAGTGCAGGTAGTGGGGGAGGCGGCAATAAAAGGAAAGAAGTTAAACATACAGACTTTCCGATGGTGGTCAGGGAGAGAGAAGCAAGACATTGTGGGCAGAAAGTACAGAGGGGGTTGGGGATGTGCTCTGCAAAGGCGTGAACAGAGAGAACTTCCTGAGAAGGTGATATGTGAGCACATCTGAGGGAGGTGAGGAAATGAGCCCTAAGGATATTTGGGAAGAGCATTCCGAGCGGATAGAACAAAAGGACAGGGGCCCCGAGGCAGGAGTGTGCCTGCTTAAGGAGCAATGGGTCTGGAGCCAAGCAGGGGACAAGAACAGTTGATGAGGTAAGCCGGATTAGGGGACCGCATATAAGGCTATTGCCATGGGAAGGTCTTTGGATTTATTCCGAAGGGTGCAGAGACGCTACAGGGTGTTGAGCGGTGGAGAGACTCAGGACAGGAACTCTGCGCCCTTCCCTCTGACTGACCTACCCCCTCCTTTTGTTCTCAGCCAAGAAGAGTGTCCAGGAGCCTGGGAACTGAGACAGAGCACCCCTGCCCTGCCCTGCTCTGGGGAGCCCTCGACCAATGGGGAAAGGCCCTCTTGGGGTTTTACCTGCTTCCCAGCCCACGGGGATGTGAGGGCCAGGTCCTCTCAGGTCCCCCATGAGGGCCCTCCTATTCTTCAGTGGCCATCATGAGCTCTGAATAGAACAGGCCCGTCAGCCACATTCCAGCAGGAAGTCTCCACCACCCTGCAGAAGGGAGAGCCCCTGAGACCTCTCCCCATTGAGTGTCCTTGGGGAGAAGAAGGCAATGTGGTCTGAAGCTCTTTCTGGTCTGTTTCCTCCCACCCTCCAATCTCTATCCTTGCACCCTCCCTACACAAGGCCTCAGTGTTTCACTGATAACAGGTTTGGCTTTTTCCTGCCTCAGGGTCTTTGCACATGCTGTTCCAGCTGCCTGTCCTGAATGTTCACATGACTGATTCTCTTCTTTACCTGTTCATAACCCCCCCCCCCCCAAAGTAGCCCTCCCAGTTACTTCATGGTTTATTTTCTACGTGACAGCATCTCCATCACACATTCTCTGGTTAATTTATTTGGCGACTTTAATATTCTACAGCTCGCAAGCTCCATAGGGTGGAGTCCAGTTGTCCTGTTTGTGGCTGGATCCCCAGAGCCGGGCACACAGTATGTCCTTGTTGGACGTTGCATGAATGCATGGGCAAGGGCATTGGTGAGTGCATGGAAGGGGGTGGGGGCTGGGTCTGAAGGAGGCTGAATGGGGCCTTGGGAATCCAGTTGCCAAGCTGGGCCTGGGTGGGGACAGAGGTGGGCAGGTGCCAGTGGGACTCTACCCTCCTCCTTCCCCAGGCAAGCAGGCAGGCCCAGGGTGCAGGTCAAAGGGCTCCCCTGGAGGTGCCGGCAGAAAGCAGCAGGGCCAGGAGGGGGCCGGGTGGCCAGGAGCTGTTTCCCACCCCCTCAGCTGTGTCCTCAGCCAGGGTCTGTGTGGGCGGGAGGTAGGACGGGCCGCCTCCGTGCAAAATGTCTCCTTTTGGATGGGGCACCGCCTCCCCACCAGCTCAGTGCTGCTGGTGGATGCTCAGACAGACCAGGGAGTGCCCCTGCTGGTGGGAGTGGGCACACCTGGGAAGACAAGGGCTCAGGCCACTCACCAGGAGGCTTCTTCTGTCCCATGGGCTCCTGGTGACACCTAGTGGCCAGTATTCCTGATGCACTGTGTCCCCAATCCCAAAACTCCTTCCCTGGACCTGTCCCAAATAGCAAGGGCACCGCTGGCCTTGGTCTCCACCTACTCACATTCTCACGGATCCGTCCCCCCAGCGGGCTCTCTGGGGCTCCCGCCCACACAGTCACTCTCACACCCTCTCTCAAGGCTCATCCCTCCCACACATGGTGACAATGCTACGAGGGGCCCAAGGGGGTGTCCTTGAGACCCTCTGGGCAGAGGGCCTTCTCCAGTGCCCGCCAAGACCAGCTCCTGCCAGCCAGCCCCACCCCCACCCCCCAGGTGCGTCATGACCAGCTGGTCCACCCTGGGGAGGGAGGCGTGGAGGGCAGGGCTCAATGACACCTTGGATTCTCTGCCCATCTCCTCCCACTGGGCCTCACAAACCTGGACCAGAAGCACAAGACCAAGGTCGAGGACCAGCAAGGACCCAGGAGGTTGGCACCCAGGAGGTTGGCACCCTAGCTAGAAGCCTAGGAAGAGCCAGCTCACAGGCAAGGCCCACATGAATGAGGCGGCGGGCGGTTGGTGGGGGAGACTCTTGAGGACAGTGGGCAGGGGAAAGGGGTGTGGGAGCCAGGCCAGGCCCAGGAATGGGTACATCCACATCAGCCAAAAGCAACCTCAGCTGAGCCAGGGCCAAGCTGCCTGCGTCACCAAGAGGAGCCTGAGGAACTGGGGGAAAGGCCTGGTAGGCAGCCCAACCAACTGAGGCATGGGGCACTCATGACCCAGAGCACAGGGCATTGCCTGGGGCCTGGGACTCCAGAGCCCCCTGGGCCTGAAAAGACCAACTTCAGGTATGCCCTCCGTCTTCTCCAATAGCAACCAGGACAGGAGGGCAAGGGTCACTTTCCCCATTTCGCAGCTGGGGGCACTGAGACCTGGCAAACGCTAACAGAGACAGGAGCTCACTTCCCAGTCTTCTGGGGATCAGGGTCTCTCCCTCCCTCCTCCCAGGACCCAGACGTCGCTCACCACTGTGCATGCAACCCTGACAGCTTGGACGGGGCCTTGTCCACCTGTGCACCCCTCCCTGATCCGCCCCCCGGCCCCAACCTGGCCTCCAGTCCCTGCACGGCACTGAGGAAGCGTGCCAACAGCCAGGACACCCACAGGACAGGATGGAGTCGCCACCCAGGGCTGAGGAGTGGTGTGAACCTGGGTCAGGGGTATGCAGAGTTGTGGGGGGGAGGGACAAATGAGGCAAAGTCCAGTCCAGGTCCCTGTGACTACTGCCCATGCCCACACTCTGTGCCCCAAGAATACCTCCGGAGCTGGGAGTTCAGGCTCCACAAAGGGTAGATGCCAGAAGCTGGACTGGAGGCCAGCCTCTTAAAGGCTCCTCCCTGGTAGGAATCAGGGTGCCCCTCTGCCTCCCTAGTGCTTTCCCTCAGCCCCAGCTCCACTTGGATTGGAGCAGGTCTTTCCCTGGCACTTTTGGCCGGAGAAATTCCAATGTCCACCTACTGCCCCTCCCCCTATTTCTACAGGAGAAGGGGCAGAAGCTCTGGGCAGGGGGACGAGATTCCAGGTCGCTCCCAAGCTGCTCTGCTTCAATGGTGTAGCCCAGGAGAGGTTACCCCTTAGCATAACCCCCTTCAGATTTGTGGTGGGGGGGGGGGGTACAGGAGTCCTCCGTGAATGAAAATAGAATTGAACTGAACCACAGATTCAGTTGTGCCACCTTCTTGGAGCCAGACTCTGATGAAGGTGGTGGAGAGGGGGCGGGGGACGGAGGAGAAACGTGGCCTGGCCGGATACTCCCATGGGCACTGGGACACCTGGAAGGAAATGCTGGCCCAGCCCGTGCGGGGGGAGGGGACGGCTCAGGAAGGGCTCCCCAGGAAGGACACCTCCTTCTGGAAGAGAAAGCTCCTCCAGACTTGAATGGAGCTCCAGGGTAACCCAGAGCAAAAGAGTGAGGAAAAGACGAGAAGGGGGAGGCTGGAATTAGGGAGCAGCAGCAGGGGTGAGGCGGGAGAGGCTGGAGCCTGGAGACAATGGGGGCTGTGGTGGGGATGGGCCAGATGGCCCTGCAGGGGCCAGCGAGGGGCGGTGACAGGGCCCCAGGGAGAATTCAGAACAGTAGGTATTAAGAGTGTGCTAGGAAGGGGCTTCTGGGCATGGCTGCCCGCCCGCCCCGCCTTGGATTCGAGAACCAGGTAGGTGAGAAGCTCTCAGCAGTGGCTTGCTGCTCCCATAGGCATTTCAGAAACGGAGGGGAAATCGCTGGGTGCTGCGGTAATGGGGTGCTGTAGGCATTGGCGGTGGGGACCTGGGATGTGAGCAGTGTTCTGCCCCGCGGCAAGATGACCCGCATCCCACACAGCGTGCAAATATTCCACTGGACACTCAGATGGGTCAGGGGTTCCTAATGGGGGAGTGATTTTGCCACTTGGGGGAACTTTGGCAACGTGTGGGGACGTTTCTGATGGTCACAACCTGGGTGGGGGTGCTACCAGCATGTAGCAGGTGGAGGCCAGGGACGCTGCCCAACATCTTACGGTGCAGCAGCCTGTCCCTAGCGTCGTGGCTGAGGAATCCTGCTGTAGGTGAAAACTCTGTTAGTATTGATCGGAGTCTGGAAGCTACTTCCACTTTCCAACACAGAAGTTCTTAGGGATGCAACACGCATGAAAACCTAGCGGAGATGGAACCTTGTTTCATTTGGAAATTTACCAAGCGTTGCTCCCCGGTTTGTAAAATCACGTCCCCAAGATGCAGTGGCCTCCGCGGGCATCCGAGCCTGGGAGGCTGTGCCAATCCCTGTCTGTGTCTGCAGCAGCTCTAGCTGCGAAGCTCCTGCATCACCAGCAGCGTCTGAGTCCTCTGGAGATCATACCCAAGCATTTTTCATAATCGAATACACATTATGAAGTTATTCATTACTTTCCTTTTATTTCTCCCTGGTTTCGAAGTTAGAACACGGTATCGATTTTTTAACTTATGAAGGTAAGTTATATCGGCTGTGAAGTTTATTTTCGCAAGAAGACATTATAAGATTGGGGCCATGGGTCTGATTGGATTGACCAGATTTAGGTGCTCACGGGAGGCAGGGCATAGGGAGGAGTTGAGGTGAGACCCCCCAGGTTCTTGCCTCAGTGGAAGAGGGAGGGTGTCCTCTGGATAAGGGAAGGGAAGGAGGCCCAGGTGTGAAGGAAGATCCACTTGGAAGCTGCCCATGGGACCCTCAGCCCTGCCACATCTCCCCCAGACAACAGCCCGTTCCTTTCCCACAGCCTGGCCAGGCTTAGCTAGGCTAACTGTGCCCCCACCCAAGGTCAGGCTGGAGCAAACTGAGGCCCTGAGAATCCTCACTTTATACTCCTCTCTTCTGTAAGATGAACCCCAAGAAAACACACCATCTTCATCTTCGGAAAGAGTTCCAACAGATGTAAGGGCCCTTGGCAATGGTGCTGGGTAGACTGGAGGCTCCCAGCAACCCCCCCCCGCCCCCCCATCTCCCCCCCCTCCCCCCGCGACTCACGTCAGCTGTCAGCTCGGGAGCAGCAGGGCAGCAGAGACAGATCTCAGCCCAGCCCACCCAGAGTGGCTGGTGCCTTGTGCCCAGAGGCGGTCTCAGGAGGGCGCCCAGGGGCTGAGGGTGGGCAGACCCCTCTGACATTGAGATTGCTTCTCTTCAGACCCTTTGGGGGACACCCGGGACCCTGCAGGCCCTATCAGACAGGATCCCTGGAGAAGTGGGACCCCATTTCTCCAGAGCAGCTCACATCCACAACCCCAGGCAGTCAGATCCCCCTGTTCTCCCCACCGGCCCTGGCATCAGTCAGTGCAGGGGGCACCCCCACAGAAGGGGGATCTAGGTGTGTGTGTCCGGCGCGGGGGGGGGGGCAGCCAAAGAGCCATCCTGTCCAGGGCGTCACGTTCAGATCTGTGTGGTCCCCCAGTGATGTTCCACACATGGCCCCCAAGCCACCCACAGGACTAAAGACAGTCCACACCCATGGAATGACCTCCCGCCGTGTCCCAGGAGCTGATGCATTCTCAAATGCAAGCAGTACCAGGCGATGTGCAGTCACATTTTTACATCAAAAGTGTGAGTTTGTTCGAAGGGCACGCCTAGATTGCCCCAATTTTTTTGCAACTGGTATTGACATTTCTTGGTGTTTTGAGACACCGGGGCCTCGAGGGGCCTTCCTGGGCACCCGCTCCACTCCAGTGGCACCCACTCCACCGCCCGCGCCTTTCCCAGGCGCACTGCCTCCCTGCCTACTGGGCAGGTGGGGCGCCTGGGCCCGCGGGGCCTGCAGAGCCCCTGCCCACCGGGCCATGGTCGGCCTGTCAGGGCGGCTCCACTGAGCTGTGAGAAAGGCTGGGGCCCATCAGATAAGGCTCTGGGCCCTCCCCACGACACCGCCACCACAGGCGGCTCTCCTGCCTTCCAGTCCCTCCCCAGGCCCACCCCAGGCAGGTGTGCTGCGCGGAATGAATTTCACTACAAGATCTCTCTGGTTTCACTATGAGTTTCCTGACCCAGGCCAGCACCCACAGGCCCGGGGGCCTCCCCTGTGTCTCTCAGGCCAGGAGGCAAGCTTCTCCACTCAGGCAGCAGCAGGAGGGAGCCTGGGCAGCCCTTGGGAAGGACTCTCTACCTCCCAGATGACTCCAGTGGTCCCAGGAGGTTGGTCCTGGTCTGAGGAAGCCTGTTCTGCCCTCTCCAACCCCGTAGGACGCGGTCCAGCAGAGGCGTAGATCACTTGACATCAGAAAGAGGCAGGCCACCGGGGTTCAAACCAGGGATAGGGAAGCTGCCCTCTGGTGGCGTCTTTTGGAATAGCAGGTGTCCTTGAGTGAAGGCCAGGGCCAGAGGGGTGCCCAGCCTCCTGGCTGGCCAGCAAGATAGATCTGGGACCGTCAGGAGGGAGAGGAGAGCCCAGTTCCAGAGCAGAGGCCCAAACCCCAACTTTTCATGTTTCCAAACGTTCCTGGTTCCCACAGCGCCCCCACCACCACCAACAGGAGGTACACAAGGCCATGCTTGTAAAGGGGCCAGGGAAGGACACAGGGTGACTCAGGAAGGCACAAAAGTCCCAGACTCCCCAAAAAGTCACCCCTCGCCTCCATTTCTCTCTCCTGACCAGTGGGCCCAGGAACCCCAGGGTCTGGACAATGCTGCCCCCCAAGACAGCTGTGGGCACTGAGGGCTCATGAGCCACTCCCCTCCCTCAACCTCACGGATGTTAAATGACTCATGACTCATTAGTTAAATGGTCTCCCTGCCGAGATATCACTGGGAAGGGTTGGCCCTCACCCACCCCACCCCCACCCTCCCACCCCCAACGTGGCTGCACTGAGCCGGGACAGTTGAGGATAGGGAAGGGGATTAGGTTTGCACTCTAGAGCAATCCTGGGGTAGCAAAGAAGCTGTCATCAGCCCTAAGGAAAGGGTGGGTGGTGGAAAGCATCAGGTGCCTGGGGTGGTGAAGACATCCCCTCCCCCCCCCCCGCCTTGTGGGGACAGTCTGAGCTCTGAGAGTGGAGACAGGAGGGAGTGGGTAAGGACCCTACAAGGCAACACATGCCCCACCAAGCAAATCCTGTCCCACCCGGGGACCTGCCCAGCACATGTTTAATGTCCTACTCTTGTTAAAGTGAATGGAACCTACATACAGAAAAAAAAAAAAAAATCACAGAAATCGTAAGTATTCCGCTTGACAAGTTTTCACTAACTGAACATACTTCTATGATCAGCATCCAAAACCGGGAGAACATGACCAGCAACCCAGGGTCCCCCTCCTACCCCCCTCCACTCCTTACCTCCAAGGGTAACCTCTCTCTTAACTTTTAGCAGCGTACGTTAATTTTGCCTGTTTTAGAACTTCAGGTAAATGGAATCACCCCAGAACATAATACCACATTCAGCTTCTTTTGCTCAGTGTTATGTTGATGAGATTTCTGTACATTGTGGCATGGTAGCAATTCGTTTATTTGTTCATTTGTTCAGTGCCCACTTCCTTTGTTCATTGCCTCCAGGATCTGAATACACTCTGATGTATTCATTCTACAGACAATGGTTATATGGGTTTCCAGTTTGGGGCTACCATGGAGACCACAATATTGTAGATGTCTTTTAGTGCATTTATACATCATTTCTGTTGGGTATATACCCGGGAGTGCATCTCAGCCCAGGCCCTCCAGAAACAGAGTCTGAGGCCAAAGCTTAGGTAGTACTTCTTTTTTTTTAACATCTTTTTTTTTTAATTTTTTAATGTTTATTTATTTTTGAGAGAGAGAGACAAAGCATGAGCAGGGGTGGGGAGGGCACAGAGAGGGGGGAGACACAGAATCCGAAGCAGGCTCCAGGCTCTGAGCTGTCAGCACCGAGCCTGACGCGGGGCTCAAACTCACGAACTGTGAGATCATGACCTGAGCTGAAGTTGGACATTCAACCGACCGAGCCACCCAGGCGCCCCAGGTGGTACTTCTTAATTAGGGGGTGCAGTCGCAGGGAGTCAAGGGAGAGGGGGGAAAGGAGAGAGGAAGGCAAGAGGGCCAACATGAGGATGAGTTTCCGGGTTGGCCACCACTCGGCACCAGAAGCATCTGATTGCTGGGCCCATGGGACCCTCTTACAAGAGGCTTTAGGATATGATTTGTCCATCTGGGATGAGGGATGGGAAGAATTTGTCCACTGGCTCCCATCTGTCATCATCAAAAAGGAAGCCCAACACTTTGGTTACAAGTCTGTGGGTGCCAGGTTGGTCCTTCATTACCTCACACTTCAGGGGTAGCAGAGAAGCCCCGGGGGGGGGGGTAATGGGAAGAGCCAGAAGGTTGCACTTGAAGTGGGAAAAAAAAGCAAGCAAGGTGAGGCTAGAGGGTCTGAGGTGGTTCCCAACAGGCATCTGATACAAAATGAAGATGCTGGGCCATGGGCACTTGGAGATACAGCGGGGGGGGGGGGGGGGGGGGGGAGGGGTCAGATGGAAATTACCAGTGCACATTCCCTCCAGCCCTGCACAGGAGCCCCCCGACATTGCTCCCACCCTCACCAACACTGGTGTTCAATTTTAAACGCTCCGGTGAATGTGCCGTGGTACCTCGTTCCGGTTTTAGGTGGCATTTCCCTGATGACTAATAAGGTTGCACACCTGTTCAGGAGTTTACCAACCAATCGGATATCCTCTTGTGAAGCTCCTATTCAGAGTCTTCCTACTGATTTGTAGTAGCTTTCATATTTCTTTTAGATAAAACCTCTTTATCAGATGTGTGTATTGAAATGACTCCTCTCACATGTGGCTTACTTATCCCTTCTCTTAATCATGCCTTTTTGAGAGAGAGAGTGCATTTGCACTTGTGTAAGTGGGGATAGTAGGGGGCAGGGGGAGGGGCAGATAGAGAGAGACAGAATCTTTTTTTTTTTTAATGTTTATTTTTGAAAGAGAGAGAAAGAGAGAGAGACAGAGCGTGAGCAGGGGAGGGGCAGAGAGAAAGGGAGACACAGAATCCGAAGCGGGCTCCAGGCTCCAAGCTGTCAGCCCAGAGCCTGACGTGGGGCTCGAACTCATGGGCCATGAGATCATGACCTGAGCTGAAGTCGAATGCTCAACCCACAGAGCCACCCAGGAGCCCCGAGAGAGACAGAATCTTAAGCAGGCTCTGTGCCCAGCACAGAGCCCGCTGGATCTCACAACCCTGAGATCATGACCTGAGCCGAAATCGAGAGTCAGACGCTTAACTGACCTAGGCCCCCCCCCTTAATCATGCCTTTTGATTAACAGAAGTTTCTAATTCTAATGGAGTCCAATTTGTCACTTTTTTTTTTTTTAACCAATAGTGCTTTCTGTGTCCTGTTTAGGAAAGTGAATCTATTCTCTCCCGAGTCTTCTTCTAGGTGCTTTGTTGTTTTATCTCTCACACATACATTTCACATGCACATCCATGGACTTGGTTTTAGGATATGGTATAACGTAGCGATGAAGAGTATTTTTTTCACTATGGATACTCGATTGACCCAGCACCATTTATTGAAAAGTCTGTGCTTTCTCCACTGCTCTGGGATGTCAACTTCGTGGTGATACACCAGGGGCCCATAGATGGATGGGTTTATCTCAGCAGTTCCTGTTTTGTTCCACTGGTTGATTTGTTTATCCTTGTTTTCAACTGTAGCAAATCCTTCCACATTGTTCTTCTTCATATATATTTTATTTTATCTTATATTTTAGTTTATCTTATTATAAATGTTTATTCAGTTTTGAGAGACAGAGAATGAATGGGGGAGAGGCAGAAAGAGGGGAACAGAGGATCCTAAGCAGGCTCTGAGCTGACAGCAACGAGCCTGATGCGGGGCTCGAACTCACAAACTGTGAGATCATGACCCGAGCTGAAGTTGGACACTCAATTGACTGAGCCACCCAGGTGCCCCTCCTTAGTATATATTTTAGAATCAGCCTGTCAAATTTCACCTCCACCCACCCCCTCAAAAAATCCAAGCAAACAAAAACAAAACAAAAAAACAAACCATTGGGGTTAATGTGTTTTGGATCTATATATCAACTCTATAGATCAACACGAAGAAAACAACATCTTAAATTCTAATCCATGAACAGAGTATACTCCTCAATTAATTTATCTCTTTTACAATTTCTCTCAGTAATGTTTTATAGTTTTCTGTATAGAAATTGTACACATGACGCACTAGATTTAGGTATTTGGTCTTTACGCTATTATGAGTTTATTTTCTAATTGTTGCTGGTACACAGAAATACAATTAGTTTTTATATATTGGACTAGTATCCAGCAACTTTACTAAATTAACTAGCTTTACATATATATACACACACACACACACACACACACACACACACACATATATATATATATATATATTACCCAATGTATCATATATTTTATGTATTCCTTTCCTATCTTCATACCTTTTTATTTCTTTCTGGATTAGCTTCTTTCACTTAGTAACATGCATTTATGTTTTTTTCTGTTTTTTCATAGTTTCATAGCTCATTTCTTCTTAGCTCTGAGTATTATTTTACTGGGTGGATGTACCACAATTTATTGATCCATTCACCTACTGAAGGACATCCTGGTTACTTCCAAGTTTTGCCACTTAGGAAAAAAGCTGTTATAAACATCTATGCACAGGTTTTTGTGGGGATATAAGTTTGTAATTCCTTTGGGTAAATACCAAGGCGTATGATTGCTGGGTTCTATGCTAAGAATATGTTTTGTAAGAAACCGCCAAGGCACCTGGGTGTTTCGGTCAGTTGAGAGTCCAACTTCGGCTCAGGTCATGATCTCGCGGTCTGTGAGTTCGATCCCCACATCGGGCTCTGTGCTGACAGCTCAGAGCCTGGAGGCTGCTTCAGATTCTGTGTCTCCCCCTCTCTCTGCCCCTCCCCTGCTCACACTCTGTCTCTCTCACACTCAAAAATGAATAAATGTTAATTTAAAAAATCTTTTTTTTGAAAAACTGCCAGACTGTCTTCCAAAGTGGCTATATCATTTTCCATCCTCACAAGCAGTGAATAAGTAAGTGTTCCTGTTGTTCCACATCCTCACAAGCATTTGGCGTTATCATTGTTCTAAATTGTGGTTAACTAAAAGGTGAGCCTTTTTACTTCTTTTTCTTGCCTTATTGCACTGGCTAGGACCTCTAGTGCAGTGTTCTACAGAACTGATGAGTGCTAACATTCTTCCACATTTCCAGTCTCAGTGGAAAAGCATTCAACATTTAACCATTTAATGTGATGTTAGCTGTCAGGTTGGGGGTTTTGTTTGTTTGTTTGTTCCTTTGAGGGCTTTGGGTTTGGGGTAGAAACATTTATCAGATGAAGTACATTCTCTTCTTTTTATAATCTGCTAAGAGTTTTTTGTTTGTTTAAATCATGGATGATTGTTTTCCGAATCTATTGAAAGGATCTCATGGTTTTCTTTCTTTTTCTCTGTTAATGTGGGAAAGTACTCACTGACCAATCTTGCCAACTTTTTATTTGCGCTGGGGCTTGCGATTCTAGTTCGATTCCACTAAAATGTCCTCTTGAACTGTGGGTCTGGACAGTAACATGCAAATTCCATCCTACCAGTACCCTAAAGTCACCCCTTCTCTTCAAACACATGCATTCCACGTTTCAGGAGCCTGCTCCAGGCTCCCGGGTGAGGCTCAGGCCAATCCCTAAGTGCACTAGCCCTGGCTGGACCCTCTCTCAGCAGACCCTAGTGTTGCAAAGGCAACTGGGTGGGGAGGGTCAGACCAGCAGGTCGACACCCCGGCTTCCCATCCTACTCCACTACATCCAGGAGTCCTCTGAACCCCTGTCCCGCCCCCTGCGCAAGGCTCCTTTAAGAAAGCCGGCTGCTGAACGCGTCTCTGGGGCGGGAGGCAGAGGGCGCCAAGAATGCGGGACTCCGACGACGGGAGCGCGAAGGCTGAAGCTTCGCCGGTGGCCTCCCCCTCCGCGTCCCCCCAGCACTCCACCCAGGGTCCTCCCGCTCCCTACTCCCAGATCCCCGCCCCCCCTCCCCCCCACTTCGAAGGTCCCTCCACGGCGGCCAAACTCCCTGCACCGCCACGCTTGCACCTCGTTGCTCCGCCCGCAGCCCAGACCCCGGCCCCAGCCCCCGCCCCACCGCCGGACCGCCGGGCGGCCGTCGGACTCGGGCGGGGCCCCCGCAAGCCGCGGGCGGGGGAAGGACGGGGCGCCCGGCGCGACCTCATCCACATGCAGGGGACGGCGCGGCGCGGCGGCCGCCAGGAAAGGACAAAAGCTGTTCCGCCGCCGGCCGCGCAGTGCCAGGCTCGCCCCGCCCGCCGCCCCGGTGGCCCCCGACGCGGCCCCCCTTCCGTCTGCCCCGCGGTCCGGGGCTGCACAGCCCTGACGGCTTCCGGGAGGAGGCAGCCTCTTTGGGACCCTGCACGCCCGACCTCCTCCACGTCCTCAGGAGCCACAGCCCCCTTCTCCGTGTCTCCTGGCCAGTTGAGGTGGCCCCATCTCCTTGAGCGGGCCTGGACTGCGGGGGCCCTTCCTTCGCCAAAGCCCTGAGTTCTAGTCCCCCTAGCCTCCACTCTCACCTGTGACCAGCAATCTGCAGATGGAACTTGCCAGACACAGCCCAGAGCCCAGCCGGGCGGGGCGGGGGCGGGGAGGTGGGGAGGTTAGGGCAGAACCTCTTCCGGGATTCTCTCAAGGCTCTGGATGAGGGTTGGAGGCCAGACTTTTGATGGTGGGTGCTTAGGGTCTCCTGACCCTCCGAGGGCTTCCTGGACGCAGCCCCATCCCCCCTAGAGCTGTATCTCATACCCCGCCATCACCACCCGGAGGCCAAGGAAGCATCAGAAAGGCTTTGCGTCTGGGCCCTGCCACTTGCTCAGTGATGCTTCTCACGCATCTCTGGGCCTCAACTTCCACCTGTAGAATGGACCCAACCTCCACCCTTCTCCCTGGAGGCGGGCACTCGGGGTCTGTGCCAGGATTCAAGGAGTATGGAAGCGCTGGCACACAGAGGGTCCCAGTAAACACACAGCTATTATTTTTGCCAACTTCCTCAGTCTCGTTGAGGGCAGGGACAGTCTTGCCTTTGAGCTCTGCTCCGCCACTCTCACCCCACGACTGGATGTAACTCCGGCAGTGGGAGGGCCTCTTCCTTCGTTCAACTGGAAAGTTCTTCCCAGGTCTGCTCCAAGTCCTCTCCTTCCTTCCCAGGCAGGGGGGTGGGGGCAGTTCCCTTTAAGGAAGGTGGGGGAGGGGGCTGCCGACCGGTCCTCCTTCCGCCCCTCCCTGGCCCCCGCAGCCGGGGGCCCAGGGCCCGGGCCCCGCGCCAGCGCATGCGCCCGCCTGTGGGCGCTGTCCGGGCTGCGAAGGCCGCGAGCGCACGGACAGACGGACGGACCGACGGACTGGCGGCCGGTCGGACACACTGGGCAGCGCGGGGAGCGGGGACGCGGCGGGACAGCGACATGGCCGGCCACACGCAGCAGCCGAGCGGGCGCGGGAACCCCGGCCCTGCACCCTCGCCCTCCCCCGGCCCGGGCCCGGGCCCCGGCGCCTCGGAGCGGGTGGCGCTCAAGAAGGAGATCGGGCTGGTGAGCGCCTGCACCATCATCATCGGTGAGCGGGGCCCGGGCGGGCGGGTGCCTGGCGTGGCAGGGCCAAAGGCTTGGGGCGCACTGCCGCCCGAAACAAGGAGCACCCCGCTCCCGGCGCCCCTATGATCTGCGACCGTGGGACGCGTGAGGAGATGCCCAGAGCACCTGTGGTGTCACCCCTCACACGGTGGCAGTAAGACTTCTTGTTCCCACCTCTCCTGGAGCCCCAAATGTTTGCACCTGAGGGAGGTACAGGTCCCATCCACCCCTGGGAATCCCCCTCCTGCCTTTAATTTGCTGTGGTTTCAGCAAGGGCAATTGCCCTCAGTTTTCTCATCTATGAAATGGAGGTGACTGTAATCCTGCCTTGGGTGCAGGAGCCTTGTAAGTACGGGGACTGGATAGGTTGACCCAGGTTAAGGCCCCAAGTTCTGGGCTGTGGCTCAAGCTGAGCCCCTACTGTGTGTGGGACCCAGGTGCCATACAGTGTGGGTGATTTATTCAAAAGCAGGATTCCCTGTGCGTAGACTGGACAGGTAGAGCCAGCCCAGTGGGGAAATAGGTTCAGAGTATGTAATTATTGCAGAGTTTGGTGGCAGGACCCTGGGGAGAGTCAGTGACTGGGAAGGCCAGTGATGGGGTGGGCATACCAAGCCTGCAGAAAAGCCACCTGCTTCCTGGGCATCCCACCTGAGAATGTGTCCATGTGTCTTGCCCCCACATGGGGACTTCTGGATCAGCAGAGGGCTCAGGGGACAAGGCCCAAGTCGTGAACACTGCTCAGGAACTAGGTAAACTAGACCTGTGCCCGTGTCCACACCAAGTGCCTCAGAGACCCTCCTGGGAGTAGTCTGTTCCATCCCCTGTGTTCCAGGAGACAGAGTGGGGGGATGAATGACGGGGGTCTTGACTGCCCTCATCCTGCCTGCCAGATCTCCCCCTCACCAGCCAGGGAGGCCTTGTGTACCCTCCTGCCCACCACCCATCCTCAGACCCCTGAAGATGAAGAAAGTTGGAGGCTCAGAAGGGCAGACTGGAGTCTTCACCTCCTCCTCTGCTGCCCCCACACTGGGAGCTCCTGAACTGGGGCTGGGATCTGGTTCGTGGCCATCCCCACGCTCACGCAGAAGGTTGCCCCAGAACGTAACCCCTGTCGAGGTAGTTCCCCCATCTCACCCCCTTTCCCCTGGAATGGAATCTTCCAGGAGCCGCTCCTGCGACCTCGTTGCCCTAGGACGTCCCTGCCTGACTGTCTGCTGCTGGGAGGAAGTGTTGGTCCCAAGGATTTGGCCGGGATACTGGGTAGAGTCTTGCCTGGCCCACACATGATGGAGTCAAGAGGCTGGCTGTGTCTGGAGCCAGCTACAGTGCCAGGAAGGTGCAGGGCGCGACACGGCTCTTCCTGGGCTACCTCAGCTAAGCAGGCATCCTTGAGCTGTATTCCTACTCTGCCTCCTCCCGCACCCTATCTACTTCAGGGCAGGTGGAGGCCGCTGGCTCCTCTCTCCTCGAAAGAGGACCCTGGTGGTGGCAGTGGGACCAGAGGAGGCCTCCTCCACTGTCACATGTCTTCTGCAGGACGGACCCCATAAGAATAGCTCCGTGCACCCCAGCTCTGCCCTTGTGGTGTCCACCCCCCCCCACCCCATTTCAGTCCATTCCTGCTGTTCCAGGTCCACTGCCCCCTTGGTCTCCAGACCTTGAAGACTGAGCTGGGGTAAGAGGTGACTTGGCCAAGGGTGGCCGACTTGGGAGGAGAACCCAGAAGACCTGACCCCCACCTGCGACACTCATTGGTGGTCCAACGACCCTGCTTGGGGAGCTGTGAAGGGTCCCAGAAGGCAGGAGACAGACGAGGAGAGAATGGATGTGAACCAGAAGGGGACGGGACATGAGGGAGGTGGCCTCTGTGGCTGAGTCAGGGTCTGCACTGCTCTTCCCACTTGATGCCCTGGAGACCCCACCCTCTCCCCCTCCCCATGCTGTTCTGTGGAGTCTATCTCACACATCTGATCCCACCTTCCTTCCCTGGGCCACCTGGTCAAAGTGAAAAATGTCTCCAGAGTGTCGTATTTTAGCTTTAAAAGTCTTGAGGCCTTTATATTCTACTCCACAGTCTTTCTTGTTACCAGATCCTGCACTTGTTATCTCGAAAACTTCAAATAGCCCCTTCCAGAAGATCCTATAATTCTCGTTCCTTGTACCCTCTGCCCTGTCCTAGGCTGAGGAGTGGGAGCTTTCGGGAATGGAGTGATATGGAAGGGCTCTGGGCTGGAGTCAGACTCCGCCCGAAGTGTGTTTAGAACAGTACCTCCTGGCCCCAGCAAGCACACCTGGAGGGGAACAGGCCAGCCTGGGGGAAAGTGAGCCAGTGGAGCAGGGGCTATGTAAGACACCACCATGTCTAATACCCATCCTGAAAAACACCCCTTACTACATCATGAAATCGTGTTCCCCCTTTATCTCACTTGATTCTCATGCCCACCTTGCAAGATGAAAGTGTTTATACCCATTCTACAGATGTAGGAAATGGGGTTGGAAGTTAAATGACACTTCTGCAGGCAGGAGACTTGGGACTTGGAACCAGATTTGGACCCAATCTTCTAATCCAGTGCCCTTCTTCATATTGTGCTGGTGCTGGGCAAAACTGGAGCCAGATTCAGAGCCCTTGATGGAAGAAGGTCGGGATTTACCGAGGATTTACCCGAGTCCCCCACTTTATGATGTATGGATGGATGGATGGATGGATGGATGGGTGGATGGATGAACAAATGGACAAAGGAATCTCCCGGGACTCCCCACTCCCACCCAGGACTGTATGTACAAAATCTCTTGTCCTGACTCAAGAACCTTGGCCGGCTGCCTCTCCCGATCCACACCCAAGGAATGGGCATGCCCAGGTCCAGCAGAGTGGGAATCACTTCGGGTGTGCTCACCAGGCTTTTTTGTCCTCCACTCTCTCCCTTGGACTCGGGTATCCAGCCCATGCTCATGTTTATGTGTCAGGCTCAGGAGTGTTCAGGGACTCAGAGGCCTGCTTCATGCACCCCATCTCCTGCTCATCCAACCATGACCAGGCCCCTTTCTGTTGTCCCCAGGGCTGGTGGTGGCTGGTACGCTCAGAGGATGGCCCTCTGCAAAGGCCCAGCACCTCCTCATAGGGACCCTGAAGAGACATAAAGCCACACAAGAGCTTGTCTGTGTCTCACACCCCTGATTTACAGATGAGGAAACAGACTGAGGCTGCAACCAGCCCAGATCAGATGCCCTTGGTGCTCGGGACACCACTGGGGGCCAAGGCAGCTCAAGCTACAACGGGGGGTGGGGGGCTGCCAGCACTGGACACACTCATTCATCTAGGTACAGAACAATGCCAGACACTGTTCTGGGTGCTGGAGATACAACAGGGAATAGGACAGACAAAAGCCCTGTCCTCTTGGAGCTGACATTCCAGCATGGGAGTGAAAGAGCAAATGATAAACAAGCTGAATGTTCGGCCAATGGGATAATGATAAGTGCTAAGATGACAAAGTTAAGATAGAGGGTGGGGAAGATTGTAGGTAGGAGATGAGTCAGGAGTGGGAGGGGCCCAATTTGTGTGGGCCTTCCCGGCTACAGTGAGAACTTTGCCTTTTTCTCTTTGTGAGACAGGAGAGGGCTTTGAGCAGATGAGGGATGGGATAAGACAGGATGGGATGAGATGACATGGGGTGGGATGGGATAGGATGGATGGAGTAGGATATGGGATGGGAAAGGATGGAATGGGATGAGAAGGATGGGATGGGATGGATGGGGTAAGATATGGGATGAGATGTGATAGGATATGGGATGGGATGGATGGGAGGGGGTGGGGTGGATGGAATGGGGTGGGATGGATGGGATGGGATGGGATGGATGGGGTAGGATATGGGAGAGGATGGGAAGAGATGGGATGGATGGGATAGGATATGGGGTGGGATAGGATGGGTGGGATGGGATGGAATGGGATGGGATGAGATGGGGCTCACTATGGAGAAGCTGTGGGCAGCAGGGGTAGAAGCAGGAAACCTGGTCAGGAGGGTACTGAGTCACTTGGGTAAGAGATAGTGGTGGCTCAGAGCAGGGTGGTGGCAATGAGGTGCTGAGTGGAGGTTCAGTTCTGGATGTGTTTGGAAGGTGGAGCCAAAGGATTTGGGATGAACTAGATATGAGGTGTGGGAGAAGGAGAAGAGTCAAGGGTGACATCAGGTTCGGGCCTGAGCCTTTGGGAGCCAGGTTTGCAAGGTACTGATCTGGAAAGACTGTGAGGGAAGTAGGTTCTTGAGGGAAAGGGGTTGGAAGTCCAGAATCTCATTTTGACCATGGGAAATTTGAGATGCCTATTTGTAGAGTAATTAGTTGGATATGCGGGTTTAGTTTAGGGAAGAGGTCCATGGTAGGCATAAAATGTGGGAGTTGCCAACAGAAGCTAGGGGACTGGATGAGGTCTCCAAGGGAGGGAGTGTGGAAGGAAAGGGGCCAAGGCCCCGGGGCTGAGCCACAGGCACTCAAAATCTGGAAGTCAGGAAAGAGAAGGACCAGCAGAGGAGTCCAGAAGGAGCAGCCAGCAAGGTGGGAGGAGGGCCGGGAGGCTGAGGCTGGAGGAAGGGGTTAACTTGCCAGATGCCACTGATGAGGCAGGTAAGATGCGGTTTGCGGGTGCATGACTGGATCCAGCGTTGTGGAGCTCATCGGTGACCTTGACTCAGCCTGGAGATGGGGCACAGGCGAGGCTTCTTAGGTGGGGTTGGGCTGGGCTGAGCCAGGCAGAGAGAGCTCCACACTTCTGCTCATCCCTCTCTTAAAAGGAAAGTGGGTTAGGCCGGAAGTACACGCCAGTCATTTGGCAATTCCAGACATGTCCTGGAGGCATCCCCACTCACCTCCCTGGAGTTCTGCCAAGAACCTCAATGGGCACTTCTGCCTCCTCAGAGGGATGCCTGACACATGCTCATTAAGGACATTCCTGTGTTTGGAGTCACGGGCTTCACCCAGGGGGACAGCAGGGTCCCTAAAGCAGAGCTCTGGCTACGGACTCCAGCATACAGAGGTCCCATGGGGGTCAGGTCTCCAAAAGCCAGATTGGGTGGCCTGGGGTATCTTCAAGGTTGATGACAGTAGTGAGATCCATAAGCACTTCCTGGGGCCTCTGATGTGCGAAGCAGCGTGGGGGCATGCCTGCATCACTGCCTTTTCTCCCCACTTTGTAGCCAAGAAGGGTTGGAGAGGTGATGTATCTTGTCCACAGCCTCCCACCAAGAGGGATCTGGGATTCGAACCCAGATCTGGGGATTCTCAATTAGTGCCTCTGCCTGTGGCCTCAGGGACCTACTGAAGGGAATTTGGAACTCTTTCCCAGAGGCCTCATGGGTCATATCCTAACGGGGAGGTGCTGAGACTCGTTGCCCAGAGCAAGGGAAGGAGGTCTGGCCTATGGCCAGCCCCTGATCAGGCCCAGGAGCCCCAGAGCTGTTCTCTGTCAGGCCAGCAGGCCAGTGTGACAGGAAGAACCCCCATTGTCAGCCTGCTCGCTAAAAGAGGCACAGATAGGCAAGGCGTATGTAAGATGACCTAGGCCCTGTGGGTTCTTTGTCCTTTTGAGGGGCTGAGGCTTCTCATCACAGACCCTACCCTCTGGGAACTCAGGACCCATGCAGGGTAGCCAATAATCACTTCCTGGCCATCCTCCGTGTACCATGGGAGTAGAGCAGGATCCAGGTTATAGGGGCCAAAGTGGAAGGTCAGGGAGGGCTTCCTGCAGCTTCTGGGAAACTAGCGAGCTGAGGAGACACCTGACACGGTGAGGGACATGGGCCCCCGAGCAGACTGTGTTTCCTTAGGCCTTTGCAAATGTGCGGGATGTGTCCACCCTGCCCAGCAACGCCTCTGCCAAAGTCTGGGTTGAGCCAGCCCTCTGCTGCCCCCTAGCTCAGTGGCCTGACCTGGTGAAGGGGGAAACTGAGGCCCAGAAGGGCAGCACTAGCCTGAGGTCACACAGCTGACTCCTGAAAGTGTTTCTAGGGATGAGGGGTGGTGCCAGCAGCCTGGCCTGACCGGACCTCCCTGTCCCCCTCCCCAAATCAGACTCTGCACCTTCCACCCACACGCACCGAGGGCAGTTGGCTCTTTCCACCAACATGACCTCCACCGTCCACCCTTGCGACCTCCACGGTCGGCCACTGCCTCCCAAAAATAGGTCAGCGCGCACCGCAACAGCCAGAAGAACAATGGCCCTTTCTTCGTTCCTCCACGGAGCCGAGTAAGCCCCATCAGGCCAAACATCTTAATGTGATAAAAGCCACCCGGTGTGGGCTGAGGGAAGAGGGGCGGGAGGAGACTGAAGGGGGGCTTCCTGGTGGGGGACTCACATCCTCACCCACCTGTGCTGGCGCTGTGGCCCTGTGAGGACCCACTGGGTGGGTGGGACTGTGGAGACCCTGGAAGCTGCATTTCTCCAGCCCACTGTCAGCAGACATCTGACCAGGCGCATGGTAGTCTCTTCCTGCCCAGCCCGTGCTCCCCGCTTCCTGCCCCTCCGCCTCTTTCTCCAGAGCAGGCTTCCCCAAGGTCTGGGCTTGTCCACTACTGTATCCTGAGGCCAGCAAAGCTGATCCTGCTGGGCCTGAAGACAAGGGCTGAGAAGGGAGGCCTGAACCCACCACCACTGGGAGGGCTGGGCAGGCACCCCTGCCATATCCCTCACAGCTCTGTGGTCCCTTCGGCACGCCTCCTGGAATCATTCAGATGCCGGAGGCCCCACCCCTGCCCCCAGCGTCCTCCTCCTTGCCCTCTACCGCCCACCCAAGCCCACAGCCCCTGTGGATCCTTGCAGAGCCCCACCCAGCCCATGTGGTGCCCAGAGCAGCCAGTGGACTTCAGTGGGTTTTCTGCCACCTTCCAGCACAAACCCGGGGGAAGGTGCTAGAGGTTGTCCAGGCCCACAGGGAGAAGCCCGCAAAGACCTCAGAGGCACCAGCTGACACACGTGTTCCGTTGAGCCATGTGGGGAGAAGTCCTGCACTGTAGGCTGAGGCCATGTGTCCAAACAAAATGATCCCCTGGCCCATCCCCCAGGGCCAGCATTGGAGTCTCCCACTACTGAGCATAGGCTAGTGATATGTCCCTTTTCAGACCCCAGCCTTGGAGGACAAGATGCCAGATGTAGCTTCCCAAGGGCTATGCCCATGAGACCCTACCGTGCTGAACTGTATAGAGCGCTGGGGTCCCCATGGGCTGGGTTGCTCGGGTCCCTGGATGTCCCCAGCCTGAATGCACCCAGCTCCTTCCAAGGCCACCCAGCCCCCGCTGGCTTCCAACCTCACTGGCTTTTGGCAAATCCCACTCCACCAGGTCCTGAGAACAGAGGCCCTGCTGCCGGATAGAGCGAACTCAAAGACCCTTTAGAAAGCTGACCCAGGCCCCAGGCCCCCCGGGTAGATAAGAGAGGCGGCTCCTCTCCCCCTGGAAGCTGGCTGAGGGCACAGCTTACCTCTGGGGGCTGGGGGACAGGAATTCTTTCGTCCTTATCTGGATGTATTTAGGGCTCCTGGGATGTGACTGGAAAACCAAGTGGGGCACCGTGGCTGTCCAGACTGGAAATCTGTGTCGGCTGGGGGCGGGGTGGGGGGTAGCACCGTGGACAAGGAATGCATGCAGATTGGTGGCCACAGCTGTGTCCTTGGCCAGACCCGCCTGTGGGCCTGGCAGGTGGAACAGGCAGGCTCTGCCCTGATGGGTGTGCACTGTCCCACAGGACCTGGCAGGTGGGGGTGATCCTGTTGAGGGGCTGAGCCCCAGCTCCTAGCAGGGTTGCTTTTTTATTCTTGTGGCCTGCGCATTCTGGGATTATTTCCTCTTGGGCAGGCCCTTGTGCAAATCACCAGTGATGTGACCTAATTTATTTGCACAGATGGTGAGACCCAGGTCACCCAGAACATTGCCCTTTTTGCCCTAACTGCCAGGGAGCTCACAGCTCAGTGGGTATTCAGAGCCTTGTTCATCCTGAGAACCTGCTCTGCAGACCACAGCTTGGCCCTCTGAGCATTTTGATTGAGCGTTCCCAGACACCATGAATCAACAGAGCACCCCCTGACACCCACCACACTCCGCAAGACTCAGAGTCATCCCCAAGGGTAGGGCAGGCTTCTGTGACCAAGGCAGATTCCACTGGCCTCTGAGCCTCAGAGGCTGGCCACTCCCCTCCTCTTCCAGGAGAGTCGAGTAGAGAAAGCTGCCCCACTTCACAGATGAGAAAATCAGTCTTTCAGGCCAAGGTATTGGTGCCACTTTGGACATCAGGGCTTTCACTCATCCATTAGTTTACTCAACAGCTGTGTATTGAGCACTTACTACATACCGGGAGTTGGAGGTGAACCCAAGCAGGTACGGCTGCAGAGAGTACACAGAACCACGCCAAAAATGCTAGGTACATCTGGATACAGCTGTAAGTGAGCAGAGGGCTTCCTAGATTCCTTGCCGAATCCTCACGATAGCCTCTTGTACAGACGGATCTTGAAAGGTGACCTGAGCGCCAGCTGGGCTTTCCCCTGGGATTAGAGCAGCGACTCCTTTTGCAACCAGTAGGCTGTGTCAAGGGAGAGGCGGTCTGTGTCCAGACCCCAGGCTGGCCGGGTCTCTGCCAGCCTGCCCTTGCCCACCCGATTCCTTCAGCGATGGCTGCTGACCAACCCCCGGTCCTGAAAGTGCACCAGTTCTTCCCCCTCACCCCACCGGCCCTTGCCCAGGACCTGACACATTTTAACAGTGCCGGGAAACAAGGTCTCTTCAGAGTCTTTGTCCGCAGTCTGGGTCTTAGGTCAGGGACAAGCCCAGGGAGCAGGTTTCCCTTTAAGGAAAGGGGAGAGAGAAGATAAAGAAAGAAAGTACGGGACAAGGTCTGGGGAAGGACAGGACTGTGACATGGGAGGAGGACCCCAAACCGGCATGGTCAAGGAGGGCTTCGTGGAGGTGGTGCCACTCCCTGAGCTACTCCATGAGTTTGGACTTTGGCCAATGGGAAAGTAGCAGGACAGTGTCATGGTCAAGGTCTTGCTTTAGGAGGCCAGCTCTAGCCAGCAGGTTGGAGGCTGACAAGTCTGGAGGCTTCGGCCAGGGCCAAGGGGCTGAGCCTGGGCCCTGTGGGGATGCACAGGAAGGCTGCCAGTCTGCCACCGCTCGGGTGATGGAGCTTCCTCTCCTGTGCTTCCCCGCCTGGTGGGAGTAAATGGGGTGGGGGTGGGGGGTGCAGAGGAACTCAGAACAGGACTCATCTCCTGAATTGCAAGGACAAGGCCTGGAGAAGGGGGGATAATGAGCCCAGAGTGGGGATTGCAAGGTCTCAGGTGCCCAGTGGCATCCATTTGCCTCCAGGCTCACCTTCCCCCTCCTCCTTCTCCAGGGAGCAGCCCAGGCTCCCTTCCTCACTGTAGCATCTGGAAGCCTGAGGAGAAGGCTGGGCTAAGGGGACCCCAGACCTGATGCCTCCCCATCTCTCCCGACCCCAGGGAACATCATCGGCTCGGGCATTTTCATCTCCCCCAAGGGGGTCCTGGAGCACTCGGGCTCTGTGGGTCTGGCCCTCTTCGTCTGGGTCCTGGGTGGAGGCGTCACTGCCCTGGGTTCCCTCTGTTACGCGGAGCTGGGAGTCGCCATCCCCAAGTCTGGCGGGGACTATGCCTATGTCACCGAGATCTTCGGGGGCCTGGCTGGGTGAGTCTGGGGCACCCGTGGGGTCAGTGGGGGAGGGCATGACAATCCGGAATGGATGGCCAGTGGGGCCCTGGACTTTGGTTTCCTCTTTTTCTCACATCTCAGGGAGATCATGGGGTGGATGGAGGGAAGGAGGTGGGGGTGTTGGGGAGCCTTCCAAGGCCAGGGTGGGCAGGACACTCCGGCTGGCCCCCTGACCTCTCTGTGCTTCCTTTCAAATATTTCCTTAAGCCTAATCTGCACCTGGGTGAGGCTAGCAATAAGGCAAGGACAGCCTAGATTTTAGTAAACCCATATGTGTGTGGTGGGGGACAGGGGGCATGATAACTCCTTTCAATGCCCTGCAAGAGCTCTCCTTTGAAGAGCTCCCCAGCATTCCTTTATGCACCAGTAAGCATTAGCTGAGCACCTACTATGTGCTGAGGACCAGGGAGAAAAAGATCATTCCTGCCCTCAAGTTATTCACAGCGCAGAAGGGAAAGAGCCCCTCTACACTTGATGAGGACCTAGATCCTTGCTTTGAGGGTGTGCTTGGGGGGCCCAGCAGCTAAGGGAATGGGTGTCACCACCTCAGAAGGTTTCCAGGGAAAACACATTTGCACCAAGGCTTGGAGGGTGTGCTCGACTATCTGGTGTGGCCAGAGGCAGGTCAGATCCATGGTAGGTGTGGGGGCTTGGAGGCGCTGGGAGAGCCTGGGGGTGGGGTGGGGGGGGTCAAAGCTATTGTAGTTGTCCAGCTGAACCATGCCAAGGGCCTGAATAAAGGCATAGGAAGATCCCAGAACCTTGTAGGAGCCTAAATGCGGAAGACGCGGTGGCCAGTGTGGCATGAGGGAGAGGTGGGTACGGCAGAGGTGACACCCGCTTTCCCACTGGTGGGCTCCATTGACGGCAGTTCCCGGGAGGGGGAGGTTGGGGGTAGGCTGCCATGCTGGTGGGGTCTGCAGCATATCCGGGGAGATGATGTAGTCAGGCCTTGCGGGGCAGTTGTCTGGATCCCAGAGGAAAAGTCTAGGCTAAAGTGTGCAAAATTTGGTCCTGAGGGATGTGGTCCAGAGCCTTTAATGGGGTAGTGGCAGACGGGGCCCTGGCAGGGCATGCACACCCCTGTGGGTGTGCCCATGAGTTCTCTGCTCTGGGGAGAGGCAACTGGGACCTGAGAAAGCAGAAGAAGGTGGGCGGGAGAGGAGGACCCAAGACCCTGCCCCAGGGGCACCTAGCTTCTAGGGTTGCAGACGCCACAGAGTAAAGGTGAGGACCAAGACGAATCTACAGAGCATGGTGGTCCAGAGGTCAGTGGTGTCCCTGGATGAGGCAGTCCCCACCCTCAAGGTCCAGGAGCATCCCCAGAGACAGGCCCTCCCCTGAGTGCAGGCAGGACCCCCTGGAATAGGTTGGGCCTCATAGCCTGGGCAGAGTCCCTGCTCCCATGTGGGCACCCTGCGGTGCTGAGATTCGGGCAGAAGGGACATAAATCGTTCCCAACCCCCAGCCACAGCTCCTCGGAAGGTCCGGTCCCTCAGGGGTCACAGCTCAGAGCCAGCTACCTGCAGCCATAGGCTCTGCTGAGAGCTCCAGCTGGAGCCGTAACTAAAGGTTCCAGAACAGCTCCGGCTCAGGAAAACAGCCTGTGACCAGAGGCTAGATGGCCATTAGAAAGGTGGTTGGTTCCCAAGTCCTTTTGGACACCTGCCCAAGGGCAGCCCATAGCTGTTTAACTGTGCTGAATGCTCTCTGTTGAAGCAGTCCATTAATAGAGTGGAGACCCCAGCGGGGCCAGCCCTGCCTTCCTGGACCGAAGCCGGCATTGAGTGCCCGTGCCAGCCTTGGGTGCCACGGCCCAGGGTGCAGCCCTGCTCCCACACCTGCACCTGCTCGGCCAAGGTGGCGGGGAGGCGGGGTGGTGCGGGATGCCTGTGCCAGGCAGGCCCTCACTCATTCCAGCTTCCTGCTGCTCTGGAGTGCGGTCCTCATCATGTACCCAACCAGCCTGGCTGTCATCTCCATGACCTTCTCTAACTACGTGCTGCAGCCCGTGTTCCCCAACTGCATCCCCCCAGCTGCTGCCTCCCGCGCACTCTCTATGGCCTGCCTGAGTGAGCGCCCACCTTGGGGCCGCACCATGCCCCCTGCCCGTGTGTGGGAGGACTGCGGGGGCGTGGGGGGGGTGCCTCCAGCCTCCAGCCCCCTGTGAGCTCAGCCTCAGGGGGTGGGCTTCTGGCACCCCAGCTGCTACAGGGGATGCCGCCCTCCTACAGCCTGGGCTGGACTCGGCTGAGGCCCACCCACCCACTCTCCTTCCCTCTCAGTGCTCCTGACATGGGTGAACAGCTCCAGCGTGCGCTGGGCCACACGCATCCAGGACATCTTCACCGGTGGGAAGCTGCTGGCCCTGTCCCTCATCATTGGCGTGGGCTTCGTCCAGATCTTCCAAGGTAGGGCCTGGGTGGGGCCGTGCACCAGGGTGGGGAGAGGACACTGACCCTTGACCTGTGGACCCCCCAGGACACTTTGAGGAGCTGACACCCAGCAATGCCTTTGACTTCTGGATGACACCCTCCGTGGGTCACCTGGCCCTGGCCTTCCTCCAGGGCTCCTTTGCCTTCAGTGGCTGGAACTTCCTCAACTACGTCACTGAGGAGCTGGTTGACCCTCGAAAGTGAGTAGGACACCCAGCCCGGCCCTGGGAAGGGGAGGGGTGCGGCGATGGGAGAGGCAGCCTCTCTGCACGGACCTGCTGCCACCTGTGGCTCAGTCTGGTCACCTGCCTGACCATGCTGCTGCCCCACGGGGATGGCTCTGGAAAGACAGCCGGGACACTGTTCCAGCCTGGCCCTGCTCTGCATGGCTGTGGGTGAGTCACGGCCCCTTGCCGGGCCTCAGAAACACTGAGTATCACTGTCCCACTGAAAATGGATCCAGCTATTTGCATTTGGCCAAAACTTATACATGTGCACATAACACGGTCCCTACTGATAAAGCCCATGGCTCATCCGATACTCACCCAGGGTCGCAACAGAGAGGGGTTTGTGCTGGGGCGGGGGCTGGGGCTGATAGAGAGTCCCAGGAGACCCCAGGTCTAGGGACTGGGCCCCGGGGGTATTTGGGGATCTTCAAGGCTGATTTTGCCTGTATTCGCTTTTCTCTTTATGTCCTGACATTAGACCTGCCCCTCAAGGTTTGATGTGTCCCCTCCCCCATCTGCCCTTCCTCCCACCAGCCCGTGTCCCAGCTGGGGCTGGGGGGTGGCAGGGAGACAGCAGTGCTGCCCCTTATCTGTCCCAAGTCCCCCAGCAGACCCAGGAGATGGAGACTCAAAGCTCCTCCCTCGCTGGGGTCCCTGGGCCCCATCTTCCAGCCCCCACCCCAGGGCTGATGCTGACACACTTCTCCACTGCCCCCAGGAACCTACCTCGTGCCATTGTCATCTCCATCCCGCTGGTGACCTTTGTGTACACCTTCACCAATGTTGCCTACTTCACCGCCATGTCCCCCCAGGAGCTGCTGGCCTCGAACGCAGTGGCCGTGGTGAGTGGGGTCCCACTGGTACCCGGCTCCCGCCCGTCCCACCATGCCTCACGCACCACCTCTTTTCCGTGTCCACTCAGACCTTCGGGGAGAAGCTGCTGGGCTACTTTTCTTGGGTCATGCCCGTCTCCGTGGCACTTTCTACTTTTGGAGGGATCAATGGCTACCTGTTCACCTCCTCCAGGTGACTGGACTGGGTGGGGAGGGGTCAAGGTGAGGCAAGGCAGGTCCCCCTGGTGTGTGTGATCAGTCCTGGGGGCCAGAGGAAATCAAATCCTGCCAGGTGGGTCCCACCTGAAGCTGGGACAGTGAACTCCCCAGTAACAGATGTGATCCCAACTCAGCTACAGCAAGCAAAAGGGAGGCGGGCTAGACAGGGAAGAACTGGCCAGTGGGGCTGCTGGGACCCAGAGCAGGGGTCAGAGGTGACAGCTCAAGAGGGGCCTCAGGTGTGGAGCTGAGGTCTGGGATCTGGTTGGTAGGGGGCCCTAGGCTGGGCTCATGGCCCCCACCAATGTCTGTCCCAGACTGTGCTTCTCTGGGGCCCGAGAGGGACACCTGCCCAGCCTGCTGGCCATGATCCATGTCAGACACTGCACACCCATCCCTGCCCTCCTTGTCTGTGTAAGTTGTGGGACCAAGGCTGGCAGGGAGGGGAGCCGGGGCCACCCAGCAGTGTGGTACTGGCAGGGATTCCCACTGGCCCTGGGGGGCAGCCCACGGAGGGAGTGGGGAGGGCCGGGGCTCACCAACCTCCTGGCCTGAGCCGGCAGGCCCAGGACAGCCCACAGGGCTGACGGAGGCAGGTGGGAGGCCACCCTCAGCCCAGTCCTCTCCCAGTGCGGGGCCACAGCGGTCATCATGCTTGTGGGAGACACGTACACGCTCATCAACTACGTGTCCTTCATCAACTACCTCTGCTACGGTGTCACCATCCTGGGCCTTCTCGTTTTGCGCTGGAGGCGGCCAGCACTCCACAGGCCCATCAAGGTGAGGCCTGGGGGAGGATGGGCTGGCCGGCGCTGTCAGAGCCGCCCCTTCACTCATTGGGCATGGGAGTGTGGGGTGGGGGTCAGGGTGGGGGTGGGAGTGATGACAGCATTAGGTATTCTGGCTTTGGTCACATGCTGCACCCTGCTCAGGGCTTTAAGTATGCTGATGTATTCAGCCTTCATCACAGCCCCACAAGGTGGGTGCTTTGAATACTCCCAGTTTACAGACAGGAAAATGAGGCTAAGATACAGAATTCCATGAGCACACACAAAGACAGAAGAGCCTTAATCAAGCTAAATGCAAATATTCTGTTTGCATATAAATCCTGGAGCTGGAGAAGTGCTCAGTGCCTAAAAAACATGAAACACTGAGAGAGAGAGAGAGAGAGAGAGAGACCTTCAGCCGAATGCAAGCAGCCAGCAACACCAGCAACACATAGTTACTGCATGGAACTCAGAGCCACCGAAACTTTGACAAACCCTCAACCATTTGGCAAAACGGCCATCCCATGAGTTTGTTTCTAGCATGTTTGGCTGCTGCCAGAGTAGGGGACCCTCAAGCCTCAGCTCCCAGGAAAGGGCGGCACCTCGGGATCCCCCTCCCCCCACCCCTGCCGGGGTGGTGGGGCAGGAGGGCCCAGGGAAGGTCCTGCGCCTCCGTTGGCAGTCCCGTCGCTCTCCCCCAGGTGAACCTCCTGGTCCCCATCGCATACTTGGTTTTCTGGGCATTCCTGCTGGTCTTCAGCTTCATCTCGGAGCCCATGGTGTGTGGAGTCGGCGTCATCATCATCCTCACGGGGGTGCCTGTTTTCTTCCTGGGAGTGTTCTGGAGAAGCAAACCAAAGTGTGTGCACAGACTCACAGGTGAGCCAAGGCAGCCTCCCCAAGGTGGTGGGGCCGGGAAACGTGAACTGTTAGGGACTCGCCCTGGAGCAGGACCTCCCGGCAGTTGCGGTGACAACAGGGGGTCCAATCGCCACCCAACATCTCCCCAAGATGTGGCCCCAGGGTCCAGGATCCACCCAAAGGGAGTGGCTCCCTGAGGACCCCTGCCCCACAGGGTCGGATCCCAAGGTCTATCTGTTTGTTTGTCTCTCTGTCCTCAGAATCCATGACACGCTGGGGCCAGGAGCTGTGCTTTGTGGTCTACCCCCAGGGAGCCCCTGAGGAAGAGGAAAATGGCCCGTGCCAGCCCTCCCCACTGCCCACCAGGGACAAGCCCTTGAAAACGCAATGAGACATTTGCGGAGCCTGAAGCAGCTGTTTCTGTTTACATGTTGTTTATTGAGGAGGTGTTTTTGCAAAATAAGTTGGTTTTTTTTGTTTTTTGTTTTTTTTGTTTTGTCCTGAAAAAAAAGAGAGAGAGAGAGAGAGAGAGAGAGAGATCTGACTCCTTTGAGTCCTGTGCTGAGAGAGCCCTGGAGATATTGGCTGGGCTCCCTGTCAGTGCTGCCCTGCTCGCTTTCCTGGAAACGTCTATGAATAAAACTGGGTTGGTGGGCGGTGTGCTTGTCTTAGGCGAGTCCCTGGTGGGCATGACCCGGTGGGGCTTGTGTGGTGCTGGCTGAGGAAGGTGCCCCAGCAGGCTCTGGAGGGGGCCTATGGCTCTGCCACTTGAACCAGGCACTTCCTTTCTCCCTTGTGGGGTCCAGAGCCAGCCTTGACCCAAAGGGACACCGGGGTTGGGAAACACCTTGTGCGCCCCTCCCCGGGACCCGCAATGCCAGCTCTAGGCTCAACCGCCGAGGTCAGTCCGGGTGTTTCTGCTGGAACTGCCTTTCCCTCAGCCCCATAAATCTCTGTGGAGTGACTGCCAGGACTTCAGAGCCCATGGCCTCACCCTGATTTACAGGGGAAACTGAGAGCCTGCGGCAGGATGGGATGGATTTAGCCACTGTCAGTTGGTGCTCGGCCACTGTCACCTGAGAAAGCATCCAGCAGCATCTCCCAGGGGCCTCAAGGCCTGCAAGAGACCATGGGTTTCCTCTACCTTGTGCCCACATTCCCAGCCCTGCCCTCATGCCCAGGAGATTAACCCCTCAGCCAGAGGGCAAAGGGCATCTGCCTGGCCGGGCCTGTACTGACACCACAGGCATGAGGCTGGGGCCAGCAGCCTCCTAGCCTGCTCCTCTAGGGATGGCTGGGAGGATGGGGAGGGCTGAGCACTGACAGAGGGCCCCGCCATGGACTAGGTCTGTGGCACCCATAACCCTGCTCAGTCCAGCACAGCTCTGGCACCCTAGAGGGTAAATGAAGCAAGAAGCCACAGAGAACACTCCAGAGAGCCCTGCCCTAACTCTCCTGCTTCTTCAGAAATAGATTCCCAGAATGGAGAAAGAGGTAGAGTGAGACCCCAGGGTGCCTGCAGAGGGGCTCCTCACTCCACCCCGCTCCTCGCTCAAACCCCCACAGCCCTGGCCCGCTGTGTCCACCAGGGCTGGGGGTGCCGATGCAGCAGGCTAGCTGGGCCTCTGGGTGGCTTCTCTGCAACAAAGAAGGACGCGGAGGCAGGGTAGAAACGACTGTGTATTCCCTGGTTACAAAGCGGGGCTGTGGCGGTCACCAGCATGTCCAGCAGGTCAGCAGACCAGCAGGGCCTCATCGTCACTGGCCTCCAACGTTGGGGAGCAGGGTGGTGGGGGACTCCTGCAGACACCCAATGGCTCTGGTGGGTGGGGGCCCAGGGTGCTACTGGCAGTGGGAGCCAGGGGGTGAGGGTCCTGGGCCGAGCAGGGCTCCCGAGGCGCTTCGGCAGGGGCCAGGCTGTCCACCAAAGAGTCCCTGCAGGCCTTTCTGTCCTTGTCCCCCAGCCTGCACTCTGGGTCCCGCAGGCCCGAGGGGGGCGGCACAGCAGATCCCGCCTCTGATGCATGGCCTGGGACACTGGGGGGCCCATCCCCAGCCACTACAGGACTGCCTGTGTCCGTGAGGGGTGCTGGGGGATCTGGGGTGGTCCCCGGTGCAGGCTGGAGGAGCCCGTCCCCCAGCACCGTCTGTGAGGTGCGCGCAGCGGTCAGCAGTGGGATCTGTCCCCGCGGTGCCCGCGGCCGGTGAAAGAGCCGGTTCCAGAGGCGGCCGAGGCGGCGGCGGGAGGGCCCTCGGCGGGAGGCGTGCCTGCGCATCTGTCTCCGCATGGCTGTGCGAAGGTTCTGTAGCACCGAGGCCTGGAGGGTGGGGCGGTGGCTGAGAGGGCAGAGGTCAGCACGACCCCAAGAGACCAACTCGTTCTCCCCAACGTGGCCGTGGTGGCCCCCCACATCACCCTGCCCCGGCCTCACCTTCCGCCTCCCTCGACCCCTGGGCCATGCACTGTCCGACCTGGCCCCTAAGTCTCCCGGTCTGGGCGTTCTCTGAGGTCCAAGCAGGAGCCCCGCCCGGGGCGGGATCTCACCCTCTGGCGCTCACCTGGGACGCACTGTAGACGGGAAAGTCCTCCACGGGCGGAATGAGGCCCTGCGCGATGAGCTGCCCATAGGACGGGGGTGCCTCCCGCCGCACAAACTCAGCCTCCAGGCGCGTCATCTGGGTCTCGAAGGCCCTGAAAGTCGCGGGCAGGAAGGCAGCATGGCGGGGCTGGCCAGGACC
Organism: Prionailurus viverrinus; assembly: GCF_022837055.1. Taxonomy (NCBI): domain Eukaryota; kingdom Metazoa; phylum Chordata; class Mammalia; order Carnivora; family Felidae; genus Prionailurus; species Prionailurus viverrinus. The sequence continues at coordinate 42,920,326 of NC_062575.1, read as the reverse complement.
ACACTCTCCCTCCGACACACACGGGGCCCCCAGCCCTCCACTCTGACCTCCCAGGACGCACAGGAGAAGTCCACCAGCCGGAGGCCTGAGACTGGGGATGCAGCCCTCGCGGCGGAGCGCGGCGCAGGGAGCCCCGCCCCTTCCCACTGCGGCGGCGCGGCCCCGCCCACCTGTACTCCTGCGTGCGCAGCGAGTAGAGCTTGAAGGCGCAGCCCAGGGCGATGACCAGCAGCAGGCCGCACACCAGGCTGCCGATGAGGGCGGCGGTGATGACCTTCCGCGGCACCGCCGCCAGACAGCCGTGCTCGTCGCTGCCGTCCTGGCAGTCCTCCTGGCCGTCACAGCGCCACGTCTCGAAGATGCACAGGTTGGTGCCGCAGTGGAAGGTGCCGGGCTGGCAGGAGAAGCAGTTCTTCTCGTCGGCGCCGTCGGGGCAGCTCTTCTGGTTGTTGCAGCGGTCGGCGGGCGCGTAGCACAGGCCGCTGCCGCCCTCGCAGGGGTACTGGTCGGGCGGGCAGGCGGGGCAGCCCTGCTCGTCGCGGCCGCTGGCACAGTGCCACCAGCCGTCGCAGCGCTGCGGCTCCGAGAAGCAGCCCTGCTCGCCCGCGTCCCCCGCGGCCCCCTCGCTGCTGCTCCCACACGGCTGCTCCCACGGGAGGCAGTAGCCCTTCACCTGATAGGTGGCGTTGAAGCCGTGGCCGGCGCTGCGGGCGCGGGCGTGGTAGGCCACGGTGAGGCGGCCCTGGGCGGCCTCCAGGCTCACGGGCCGGTGGTTGCTGCGGTAGGACAGCGTCTGCAGCAGGCGGTCCCCGCGCTCGCCCAGGCCCTCGTACACCTGCACGTAGTCGTCGTAGCCCAGCCGCAGCTCCAGCTGCAGCAGCACGCGCCGCGGGTCCTGCGTGTCCACCAGCCACGTGCAGTGAAGGTCCGAGGGCCCACGGGCTGCGCCAAACAGGTCCGGGGAGGCGAAGGAGCCGTAGAAGCTGCCCAGCCGCCGGCCACACGCCAGGTCGGGGCAGCCGGCCTCGTCGGAGCCGTCCCCGCAGTCCTGGGTGCCATCGCAGCGCCGCTCGGCGGGCAGGCAGCGCGTGGAGCGCGCCCCGCTGCAGGGGAAGGTGCCCCCCGGGCACAGGCTGCCGGGTGGCTCAGAGGCAGGCGCCGAGCAGTTGCCCTCGTCAGAGCCGTCGCCACACTCGTCCACAGTGTTGCATTGCCACGGCCCGGGCAGGCACTTGCCGTTATCACAGCGGAACTCGTCTGCCTGGCAGGACGCCTGGCCCAGCTTCCCTGTGGGGTGAAGAGCATGGGGGAAGGGGGCAGTCAGGGGAGAGCAGAGCCTCCCTCCAGCATGGGACCGGGCGCCAGGAGCAGGTAGGGTGGTTCCCCTGTCCCGGGGTGGCAGGGCCTCTCCATGGCCACCCGAGGTGCAGAGACCCCTCAAATGCCAGAGTGGGCTCATCCCTGACTTGACCGAAGGGTGAGGGGTGAGCCACTCACTCTAGCCAAGTCTATGAAGTGGGGTCAGGGAGCTCGAGGGGCTGACCGGTCCCAGTCCCCCGACTGACTGGGCTGCTGGGGAAGACCCTGCAGGGAGTGGGCCAAGAGAGGGTACTGCCTGGGCCCTTGGAGCCCTCGGGCTCTGTGATGCCCTGCCCCACCGTGCCACCAGCATCACCTCGGATGTACGAGAGACGGAAGCCCTGGGCTTGGCCAGAGCTGGAGGCGTCAGAGTGGAAGAAGATCCAGACGTGGTCCCGGGCAGAGATGAAGGCAGGCGGGATGGCAGAGCCACAGAGCCGGAAGGCCTCCTGGCGGGGCGGGGCTGCTGGGCCCAGCATGAGCCAGTCCAGGGAGCACTGGTGGGACTCCTCCACGTCAAAGTTGCGGAAACTGCCGGGGCAGAGAGGAAGGAGGACCGTGGGTGTGGGCAGGCAGGCAGGGAGCCCACAGACCTGAGCTTACGGCAAGGGTGGCCAGCCACACTGGTCCCTCTACTCCTTCATGCTGGGCCTCTTAGTGGGACCCCAGCCACCATCCAGGGGCCTGAGGGCAGCTGCATGAAGAATCAGAACAACCGTGGACATCCCCATTGAGGCTCTGGGAGGGCCTCACCTTTCTGCCCTCCATCAGCACACACAGTGCCCACCCCAAAGCCAAAGTGGAGGGGGAGCCAGTTCCTTCCCCTGACACTGTCTCTTCAAGGGCAAGACCCAAGAGTCCAGATCCCTCCCACACTGGGTCTGCTGGGACAGACCTAGCACAAACTCACAGGCTTATCCAGTGAGGGGGCACACGCACACAGGGCTGGCCTAGCCTACATCTGGGTGACAGCTTGTCTCCTGGGGAGAAACGCTGGAGCTGGCCTCCCACCCAGGCTATAGGGCAAGCAGGCCACAGGGCCAGGGAGTACCCTAGAAGTGGCCAGTAAGGGTGGAGTCTTTGAAGAAAGAGTGCCTGAGAGCCACGGCCCTGCGGCCACAGGGAAACTGGCAGGACCACCAGGAGAGACCCCCATCGTGCGCATCACATCCCTGTGCTTTGGAGCTAGGGAGTACCCGGGCCTGCTGGGCTTTGGCATGTAGGAGAGTGACACCCCAGCCAGACACCCCATGGCCACCCCAGGCCAGGGGTTTCAGCCTCAGTTCCACTGTCTAGCCACCTCATCCCAGCACCCTCTGCACATCCCTGCAGCTACAGCACCGGGCTCCTGCCTGGCTCCCTCTCCTGCCGAGACTGCCCCCAGACCCCGGGGGAAAAACCCTGCTCTAGGCTCCATGCCAGCCTGGCCTCAAGCCACCTGCAGGACACTTCGGCCACCTCAGGGACAGCTGGACCATGCCAACCAGTCCCCAGGGCTTTTCTCCCTGGCCAGGCTGAGGTGATTGACAGCCCCCACTCCTCATGAGAGAGGCTCTCGCAGAAGTCCAGCAGGAGAGGCAGCCAGCTGCAGGGACCCACAGAGCCCGGGGCACGCTCACATGCTCACACGTGCCCACACACATGAACTTACACACATATCTGCTCACAGCTGCCCTCTGTACCTGTTCATACATGTGCTCACTCACATGCACACATTCACATGTGCTCTCATACATGCCCTCTACGCCTGTTCATACATGCACTCACGTGCATGTACCGTCACACACCCACACACTCTTTCACATACACACTCAGCCTGTGTAAGGCCCACGGAGTCTCCCTCTGATGCCCTAGGTCCCCTTACCTGATGGTGATCATATCCCCACGGTCACCCTGGATGTACCAGCTGCAGTTGGTGCCCGGCGGGTAGTTGAGGGGCCAGGCTGGGCTGTAGATGACACCCCGCCGTTCCGTGTGCTGTTCCAGCTTTCCGCTGCAGGCAGCTGTCGGGAGAAGAGGCTGAGAAGTGCTGGCCTCCCGTTTGGGTGGGAGGTGAGGTGGGAGGCCCACTTGATCCCCCCCATGGCTTGAGCACAGGCCTGCCCCAGGGTGGGATCAAGTCAGATGAGGGTAGCCATGGCCAGGGCAAGGCCAACCTCAAGACTTCATTGGAATTCCGTGTGGAGGGCCAAGGACGCACAAGGACTCGGGGCAGCCTCAGCTCCCAACCCTGCCCCGTGCACCAGAGTGTCGGTCTCATTCCCCACTCCCGGCAGGGCTGCGAATGAACCCACCGGCAGTCCCCTTGGCACCTCCAGGGTGCAGCCTGCGTGGACAGTCCTGCTGTGGTTCCCTGCCTGCCCTCCCTGGTGTAGGTATAAATACAGGCCTCAGCCCTGGGAAGGGAGGGGCTTTGCTCACCCAGCACATATTTACTGAGTAGCTACTAAGTGCCCGGCACAAGTACTAGGTGTGCTGAGTAAGACAGTCAAAAGCCCTGCCCCATGGAGGCTGCCGGGAGAGCAGACATGCTGATCTCTGGGTGGAGTAAAGATCATAACACAGGCCTGCAGGGAGGCCAGTGTCCAGATGTGGCTGGAAACACAGGCTGAGTCTGCTCACACCTTGTATGGCACTGGGGTTTTATCCTGAGCGTAAGTGGGGAGCCACTGGAGGTAGGTGTCATAACCAGACAAGGAGACAGGCTCAGAGAGGATAAGTGACCTTCCCGTGGCCACACAGCAGTAGGTGGCAGAGTCAGACTCGACCCTGGTCCCCTGGTAGGATCGGCCTCTCACTGCCATTCGCGAACCCATGCACCAGGGACAAGTGCGGGTTATCATTCCAGCCAGTATGATGAAGCAGAGTCACCACACCCAGCCCTGCCAGCCTCACTTCACCCTCTTCATTATCCATGCCTCTGCTCCCAGCTGAGCCCGCCTAGCCTGAAGACTGCAGAGCTGACCCCGGTGTCAGGCAAGGTCCCTGCACTTGGCCACACCCACCCCTCCCAGCCCCTGCAGCCCTCCACCACACCACCTCATCTGATCCTCACAAAAACCTGTGGCAAAGGCAGGGCCCATTATACAGATGGAGAAACTGAGGTCAGTAACACCACCTCCTCACTCTTCCCACTGCCTGGCACCTTCCACTGTCGCCCTAGAAACCAGGGTCTCTCTGCTGGCTCTTAACAAGACTCTTTGGGACCCCAAACTGCACGCCTGCAGAAAGGAGAGTGGAAGCCTCCAGCCGCCTCCCGTGCTCATAGGACTGTGACCTGGAGGTCCAGGTCATCTGGTACTCTGACTAACAGGGAAGTGGAAACCCCCACAGACAGCTCACAAAAGCCTCAAAGGACTAGAAGAGAAACACCACACTTAACCCTAAAACACGACTGGGCACCCTTGGGCTGCCATCAGAGCCCCAATAGTCCCTGGTCACCAAGGCACCAGCCAGGCCTCTCTGCTTGGCACTCACCTGTGGCCCGGAAGGCCAGCCTTCCTGACCCTCAGATTTCTCACCTATTAAGCAGGAGCATTATTGCACCTGCTTAATAGGTAGATTAATAGGTAGAGCACCCAGGAGGGGAAGGACAAGGGCCCCTTCCCTCTGACAGATGAGGCCCCCCCCCACCGAGACCCTGGGTGCTGACCAGGGGGCCTGGGAGGTGTGAGGCTATGAAACCAGAAGAAGCTTCTCCTCCTGGATGGTGCTGGACAAGAGATTCACAGGCAGGGAGAGCCTAGTATGGCTGGCTCAAATCTCTAAAGCACATGATTAACGAGAAGTCAGGAGACTGTCAGCCAGGGTGGGAACCACCCTTTGTTGCCTTGACCCTCAGCACCTGGGACAGGGCCTGGAGCAAAGCAGGGCCTAGTCTGTACCTACCCTGGCCAGGAGGCCTTCCTCAGGGACAAAACACTCAGGCCAGGGTCCTCACCCACAGTGGTTGCAGAAAGCCAGGCCCGTGCATCTTCTACAGGCATCACCTGCCTCAGCCAGAATCTTCCTCTACACCTACGTCTATCCTCCTTTCCAGAGGCAGGCAGCCTATCCCTGGAACCACCAGTCAAGTCAGGAGCAGATGACTAGACAGCAGCCAGCCCAGCCCTACCTCTCAACAAAGCCCCTGACAGCATGTCCCCCACACAGCCTTACCCCTGAGCACTCCCCAAGGCTGCCCAGAAATTCCCACCTAGGCGGCAGCGAAAGCACTCAGTTTGCTCTTCTCCAAAGTGGGGGCACAGAGTTCATGTCCTCTGCAGCCATCAGCCTGGCCCACTCACAGTGACCGTGGAGCAAGAGAGAGGGAGCTGCGAGCTCTGGTCAGGGCCTCCTGACTGGACGCTGCTTGGCCATGAGCCTGGAGGCTGCCACCAGCTCAGACAACCAACTCCAGGCCTCTGCATGACGGCAGCCTCACTCCCACCCCAACAAGCCACCCCGGGACCCGGGCACAGGTGGGGGAAAGGCCTCACAAATCCAGTTCCAGGGCCCACATTGCCAGGCACTCCATTCCACCCTAGGCCTCACCTTGTCCATCAGTAAAATGGAGCCCATGGGTGCTGCTTGTCTCAGAGGTAGTCGGGAAATTCTAGGAAAGTGGCAGCCTCTAGGCAGATATTCATGTGATGGGGTGAGTGGGGGTACGCCCTGCGTGGGAGAGGATCCCACAGAGTGTGTGATGATGGGCAGGTAGTGACAGGTGCTAGGAGGACCGTACGTTTGCAGGATAGAGGGTGTGCGGTGTCGGGGCAGAGAAGCCTGTCTGAGCTTTAAATGGAGGTGACCCATGTTCACTCCGGCAGAAGACCGCTCGGCCCTCAGGCCCGGGTGGCCCTGCTCAGGGGGGCAAGGGATGAATGAGCACTTTCAGACCAGCGAGCGTCCTTCTTTCCCGGTCCAAAGAGTCATGAAATGCTCTTGAGGAAGCATGAGCAAGGCCCGATAGAGCACAATTTGCGGATCTGGTTTCCAGAGGCAATCAATACTCCAGACAACCTGCCTGCTCTAACTGCACAGCAGAGAGCTGGGGGCCCCACCCCGGTGCTCGGGGAAGCTGCCAGGGGAGTGGAAGGCAGCCCGGACACGCTGTCCAGGTCAGGGAGCTGGCGCCACGGCAGCCACACGGCCTAGCCCAGAGTCCGGGGTGCGGGAGGTGACGACCTGCGGCAGGACAGGGGCTGAGAGGCCAACACCCGTGAGGTTTCCAGGCAGTCCAGCTGGGCCCTCAGGGGTGTCTGGGTGGTCACCTCAGGCAGCCAGAAGCTGCTCTCCAATGCTCTTAGCAATGCTAGCGGGACAGAGCTAGACTCCAGGAGAGCTAGGGCCCCAGACTGCCACCTGTGGCCACCTAGGCCGCCACGCAGTCAGGCTCCCAGGGCGCCATGCATAGGCGCCTTGATGCAAACCGCGGCCCCTGAAACTGGGGAATGAGGGCCTGCTGAGAACAATGTGGACCCTGGCTAAAAACAACCAAATGTGCAGACCTGGATGGCTGTCTTTGTCTCCCTGGCACTACGAGGGAACCTTGTCCCTATAGCAACACTGTTCTAAACCTGGGGCACGGGCATGTGGCAGATGTGTTTGAGGTCACATGCCCACCCCCCATAGCAGCAGAAGGCCTCACCTGGGGCTCACAATCTGTAAGACCCGGCCCCCCTCCCCCCCTCCCTCCCACTCTCTACCATGGTCATAGACCCCTGACCCCGGCAGGGCCAGTCAGCCTCCTCTGGAAAATTGGGATGGGGAGACTGGGCAGTTAGCGGTGAGGGCCAGGACACCAGGCAGCACTGGGGCTGGCTCGGTGCTGAGTAAGGCAGGGCCCCGGGCCAGCTGTGTCAGCAGAGGAGGCCAGACAGCAGGGAGCAGGAGATGATGTGCAGGGGGAACCAGGAGGGATCCTGAGGAGCCACATCTGAGAGATGGGCCTCTGAAAGCAGCCTCTGTGGGCCCTGGGCCTCCCCATCCCAGTGACCCTGGCCAGCAGAGATCCCTCTCCCTGAGCCAGCCTCAGTGGCTTTCTGCTACGAGGCACTGAGCAGAACGAGAAATCCCAGGTGCCTCCAAACCACTATGCAGCCCTGCAGACAGCAAATGAGTCACCGACCCCCCACGTTGGAGACCACACATTCTCCCCAGCTCCCTAAGGCCCTCCTCAGATGCCCCCCTGGTGGCCCCAGGGCCCTGAGGGCCTGGGCTTCCCCGCAGCAGCCCCCTCAGCAAAGAGCAAACACCCTGATGGCCTCAGTCTCCCCTCCTGCTCCTGACAGTCTTTGCTGGCCCTGGCATTGGGCCAGAGCACAAAGATGGCCTGTGGATGGCTGGACCCACTCGGACAGGAGGAGGCAGGGAGGAGGAGTTCTGACCGTGTGTCTTAGGTTCGGTAGGTCTACTTGGCAACCACCAATCCCAGGGCCAAAACATCAGCCAAAGTGTTCATCTCTCTCCTGCACACCAGCTGGCCTGAAGCTGGTCTTGCCCAGACAGACCAGCTGAACCCAGGCTGAGCCACCTACTTTTCTAACTCACAACCAAGTCAGTATTTTCCCTGCTCTGGGTGATCCTGGCACCAGGTACCCGGCAACTGGACCCCACCCCTGTAGCCTCAAGCCTGCCAGAGTCATTCAAACTAGCCCATTCTGAGCTGTTTCCCCTTCCCTGCCTTGACTTCCCCCCTCTCAAGACACATAGGTAACAAATTTGTCAATGGCATTGGCCTCTCTGTGCCATCACCCATTCATACCTTTATAAATTCAATCCCAGGCATAATTGTAAAACAGGCAAGCATCTCATGGTGCCTTGTGGCCTCAGGGAACCCCACAGTCTACAGGAAACACAATCTGTCGATTCTACTGGACCTGTGACAGTTTGCTAGTGGCATTAAGCCACCATGTGTCATTGCCATGCTGAGCACCTTGCCTCATTTGCCCATTGACCCTAATAAGCAGGCTCTGAGGTAGATCCTGTTATCGCATCCATTTTAAAAAGAGAAACTGAGACTCAAGGAGGTGTAAGCTTGCCCAGGGCCAAACGGCTCCTTTGTGATGCAGAAAAAAGGCCCAAGGACTGAAGCTGAAAGAGGCCAGCTGACCTCAGGGGTGGACAGGCCCTGAAGGCCTGTCCTCAGAGGTCACTAAACCAGAAGGACAGGGAGGAAGGGAAGAAAGAGAGAAGCATCTTACTCACCTAAGGCAGGGACTGCGCTGCTGAGCCGCCCAGTGAGGACGATGTTCACTGTGGGAAATACAGGGAGGAGTCAGTAGGGGGCAGTGGCTCTTGGGGACCCAGACACCTGCACTGAGCCAACAGCAGCCCTTGATGGGCACAGGACAACACGGCCAAACCCCTGGCTGGTTCTCTTCATCTCGCAGGGCAAGGCCCAGAGTGCTGCTGCCACAGAGACTTCCACTCCCACCCGGTCCTGCCGGATGGGCAGAGGGGAGGACCACAGAGGGTCTCAGGACCCACCCCCCACTCCCACAGCCAAAGAGAGTGGGGTGCAAGGTTGGCTGCACTCTGGCTGCTCCCCAGGCCTGGGAATTCTAACTGCTGTAGGATGGGGTGTATTTCTGTCTCCCCTGTCCAGCTTGGGAATTCATGCCTGGACCACCCTGGTTCAGCCTGGATAAGGGCTCTGCCTGCAAGGGGGCCCCTACCACTTGGAAGGGCTTCCTCACTCTGAGGGGCCTTGCCAGCCACGGGGTCTACCAGAAGTCAGGGCAGGAAGAAGCAGTTCTGATTACCACATTTTATAGGGATGCACAGTTAGCAGGAATTACGGTCCACTCACTGTGCCATGCTGACCTTGAGAAGAGAGGCAAAGAAATCTGCCACCTACCCCCTCAAGTATCCACCTGCATGGCCTTTGTCCTTTGCTTTCACCTACTGCTTTCCTGCAAGGGGGTTATAGGACCAAGAGGGGAATATGGGCAAACTCAGCTTCCCGGGGTTCAGGATGCCCCCTTCCCCCAACATCAAGGATGCCAAGGGAGGCAGAGAGCATCTCTGCCCAGGTCAGCCCCCAACTGGTGAGGAAGCAGGGGCAGATAGATGCCCCCTCTGAAAACACCCAGGCTCTGCTAGGCAGAGCCCATGCCACATCTGGGCAGGGAGGGCCCCCTGGGGGAAGCCCAGCACCCAGCAGCTCAGAGTCCAGAGAGCACATGGTACTAACAGACTGGGGAGTGGGCACTTTGGAGGGGTGGGGTCCCAGCCCTTAGCCATTCACACAGCTGAGGCAAGGGGCCTTCCAGAAGACTCAGAGCTCCCTGATTATTGAAGGGCAGAGGAGGGTGCAGCTGAACGCTGACAGGTTTCTTTTTTACTATGTCATTTCAGTAGCTTCAGCAAACCTACAGGGCTTACAGAATCTTCACTAGTGACACCATAGGGTGTCCCCTGATGACCCCAAGCTCAGATAATGGCCTCCCTCCTCCTCATGGTAAATAAAGGAGCCATGTGGGTTGAGGATTTAACTCCTTTCTTTCCCTCTCCCCCACACAGGGCGGTGGAAAGGTGGACAGAAAAACTCCCGGACAGGGCAGGAGTCCCTCCCTGCCCCCCTCAGGTGCCAGGCCTGGACAGGTCCCCGGGTCCTCCCCAGACACACCACTCGGGGCTGAACAGGCCTGCCCCGCTGGGTCTAAGAGACACAAAGGGAAGACAGGAGTCACTCTCCCAGCTGCCTCCCGCCGGCATCCTCAACGCGGCTCCCGCTAGCACCCGCCCCCGCCCCAAGTCCCGGCAGGAAACAGTTCCTTCTTCTGGGGACTACCGGCCGCAGACCCGCCCGCCTCGCCTTTGTCCGCAGCTCCGGAGGCCCCAGCCCCGGCAGGCCGGGCGGAAAGCCGCTGCCTGCCAACCCCGGCCGCCCGCACCACCCGGGCGCCCCGCGCCCCGGGATCCGCGCGCTGTTCCGAGCCGGGCGGGAGCCGGGGTTCGGCTGCCAGAGTCGCCCCCCACCCAGGCCTGACACCCCAGCAGGCCGGGGATCCAGGGGGCCGTCTGCTCGCGCAGGGCGCGTCCGGGAAGCCCCGGCCGGAGCCCGGGGAGCGGCGGGGCCGGGGTCGCCCAGGGCGCGGCGCGGAGCTGCGAGGCGGGGGCGCGGACCCACCCGGCCTGCGCGGCCCACTCACCCAGGCAGACGACGGCGAGCTGTGCCCGGGCGCCCGGCGCCCCCTCCGGCCCCGCGGTCGCCCGCTTCTCCATGCCGGGGCCGGCCGCCCGCGGGCGCCGCCTCCTGCCCCCCCGGCTGCGGCTCCGGCTCCGGCTCCGGCTCGGGCTCCCGCGGCTGCTGCCGGCCGGGTGCGGGCGGCGGCTCCGGCTCCGGCAGCGTCTTTGTGAGGCGGCGGTGCAGGCCCGCAGCGCGCGCGGGGCCACATCGGCCGCGGCGTCACGGGCCCCGCGGGGGCTCAGCGGCGGCCGCCAGGGAGGACCCCCGCCCGCCGCTGCCCCCGCGCCCCCGGCGCCGCGCCGCCGCCGGCCTGTGCCCGGGGGCCCCCGGCGCGCCCATGCCCCGCGGCGCGCAGCCCACCCGGCCCCGGCGCCCCCGGCCCACGCGGCCGGGTGCCGTCGCTGATGCGTCCGTGGGTCTGTGGGTCCTCGCGGCCGGCCCCTCGCCCGCTCCGAGCCCGGAGGCCGCGCCGCGCCAGCCACGTGACGCGCCCGCCGAGCCGCAGTGGCGCTGGCCGGGCGGGGGAGGCGGCGGGGCGGGCCGGGGGCGCGCGCCCCGCCTCGGTGCTGGACAGCTCCGCGCGGCCGCCCCGGCCAGTCGGCGCCCCCCGCCCTCGAGCCAGGGCCCCGTCGGCTCTGGCCTGGCCCGCTCTTGGGGCCCACGAACTGGTCCCTCCCGGAGCCCGCGGGGCCGCTTGCAGGGGAGGGGAGGGCACCTGAGGGCAGGACCGCGCGAGGTGGCGCAGGGCTAAGGCCCGTCTGCCCGGTGAGGTATCCCTGTTCCTGCCCCTCTGACCTGCCACCTCGTTTGCTATAGCCCACCTGGCCCTGGCATGTCCCTACAATGAATCCTTCCGTGCAGAGCAAGGCGTGGGAAGAGATACTGGGGAACATCTAGCAAGCAGGCCTCTGGAAAACCACCCCTTCCTTCCGGGGACCCCGAGACCACCTAATCAGCCGGTCAAGGCCCTGGGGAATGGAAAGGAGGCTTGCTTCTCAGGCTTGGGGCTGGGAGTGGTGTCAACCAACGGGCTGGTCCCGAAGAGGCAGAATCTCGGGAGAGACAGGGAGAAGAGTGGAGGAGGCCATTTACCGTCAGACAGGGTCAACCACCCTTTCTTGAGACTAATGTGAAATCGGAGGTCCTGACATGGAGGTTTGGTATGGGGTTCCATGCCTGCCCTGAGCTGAAGTTCAGGACCCCTCTTCAATTACCACCACTCCTCCTGATATTCTCCTTTTTTTGGAGAGGAGGTAAAGAGAAACTGATACTGTATTAGTGAAAGTTGTAGACCCACTTTCACTGTGCAGGTCAACTGTGTGTGTGTGTGTGTGTGTGTGTGTGTGTGTGTGTGTGTGTGTGTGTGTTTTCTCTCTTCTAATTCCTTTGGTGATTTTTCCAAAGCAGACTTCTTGAGAGACAGAGTAAACAATTTAAGAATCAAATAACAAGATAAATGACTCATTTATGGTAAAGAGCACTAGCCTACCATAATTTGGTTTCACGATTTCCCCAGACTGCTGACTTCTCATGTAATGGGCATTTATGCATGGCAAAAATATTCAACAGAATTGGAGAACTGACAAGAAGCGTCCAAAGTTTTGTTTCCACTTGAGGATTGCTTTCTAGATGCATGTTTTCCAAGCCGTGAAAAGAATCCAGGGTTGAGACCAAGGCCATGGGGAGTCCTATTGGAGCCCGAGGCAAAAGGAAAAATGTGAGTCCTTGTATACATTTACCAAAATCTATACATGTATCAAAATATGCTCCCATATTTTAAACTGAGTGGAAAGGTTACTAAAATCTCTACAATCACAAAACATGACTATATAGAAAGTCCCAAGTTGCCCAAATCTGTCCACACCCCATTATCAACCCTCATAAAGCCACATAGCAGGGGACAGCACACCTACCTGGGAACTTTGGTGCTTGGAAACGGCTTCCATTGCACAAGAGTGCAGGATCACAAAAAACCACCACCTCTCTGCATTTAAACTGTTGATGTTTTGTTCATCATAGATTTTTTTGCATTAAAAAAAATTTTTTTTTATTTTAAAGAGAGAGTGGTGGGGGGTGGGGGAGAAAGGGGCAGAGAGAGAGAGAGAATCCCAAGTAGGCTCCACCCTCAGCACAGAGCCCAACCGGGCGTTTGATCCCATGACCCTGGGGTCATGACCTGAGCCCGAATCAAGAGTCAGTTGTTCAGCCGACTGAGCCACCCAGGCGCCCCTGCGTTTATTTTTTTTGAAAAAAAAAACTTTTAAAGACATGGTTTATCTTGATTAATGAATTTTTTGGCACAAAGCTACTCCTTACCCATATTGAGATCTTAGCCACCTGACACCCCATTTCCAGTTTAGTGCCCTCCAGAGGCTGCACCCAGGGCAGAGGCCTCGCTAGGGTTCCCCAATGTAGCCCTGGCCCAGTCCTCTCCGGGAACCCATCTAAGCACTTCTGAAATGGCTCCTGGCAGTCCAGTCTCTGTTGCAGGACTCAACACCCTGGCTCAAAGATCCTGTAACTTGTTGACAGATATCCTGCACCAGCCCCAACATCAGTTAGTTGTAACCAGGGGCTTTCTGTCTATCACAACCCCAAATCTTCCAACTAATCGAGAATTTAGTGTTGGAAAGATGGTGATGGCAGCAATAGACTCCCCCAAGAACTTGCACCCTGGCTGGGGCAGATGAGGGAGGCCCCGGATGGAGGGGTGCAGGCGGGGGCTCAGGGTCCTCCTGGCGGGAAGCTGGCCTTCCTAGTCAGGAGGAAGCAAAGCTGCTGTCACTCACATGTGTTTCATGAGATGTGGACTGTGGGCCACTGAGGCCTTCAGCCATCTGCTCCCGGAGTGAGGAGGGGGAAGCGGCACGGAGTTGTCTCACATAAACCCCTGCCCAGAACAAAGGGGTCACCGCCGATGCTCATTCACCAGCCACATGCCCCAGGGCCTCTGCGGGACGAGGAGGCAGCCACCGCTGCCGGAGAGTCCCATGTCGTCCTCCATCACTTACCAGCAGATGCAAATTCAAGCCCGCTCTTATCCAACTGGTTGCCAAGTCGGATGGTCATTGTCTTTCTTGACTTCAGACAGTTAGAATTTACTTGGGGATCAAAGGCCAAATGTGACTTTGGCGAGTAAAACTAAAACGGTCTTATGACCCCCTAGTCCAGTCTTCCTGCAGGTGCCTTCCAGAAGGGAAAACGCTTCTTTGTCCAAACTGCACTCTCAACCAGACACTTCTCACTCTACAGTCAGCACCTTCCCCTTGGGCCCTGCTCAGCTCATGGTCACATCATTTACGGAGTCAATGATCCCTACCCCAGTGCCTCCACACCAATCCATCAATGGGTCTGGATAGCTAGTCCCTACCTCGTGTCTCACGTCTGCCACTTCTCTCCATCACCACGGCTCCTTCCTGGTCCCAGCCACCATCTCCTCTCTCTAAGATCTCTGCAGAAGCCTCCTGCGTGGTCCCCTGACTCCCAATCAACAGCTCGCATTTTTATCATGCAAAGTGGATCATGCCCCCTGCAGAAAACGCTCCAGCACAGGCCTCAGACTTTTTAACCTGAGCTTCGTGATCCTGTGAATCAGCCTCTCCAAGCACCCCTACCTCCACCCGACTTGTCCTGGCCTGGGAGTATGTCCACTTTGCCCCAGAGCTAGTTCCTACTCTTCCTTCAACCTGCCAGGAGGACAGCCAAGACGCAGCGCCAGAGAGCATTTGGAGAGAGGTTCTCGCCCTGTGCGCAGCCCCTCCACCATGTGGACCTGCTGACTGGCCACCAGGCTTCCGGTCTCCTCTGGAGAAAAGCACTCAAGCTCCCCAGGCCAGCTCCTCACTCAGGTGATAAGACGGTTGTGTCTATATTTGAGTCAGTCTCTTCTCGAACAGAAACTGTCCTTGGGCGATTTCTAAGACCCCTTCTGGGACCCCAGAGGAGCCTCACAAGACAGTGTCTCCTAAATGGCTATTTTGCTCCCATACACATTAAAATTCAAGTTGCTCAAATGACATTTGATTTTATTTTTTTAAGTTTATTTTGAGAGAGAGAGAATGGGGGAGGAGCAGAGAGAGAGAGAGAGAGAGTATCCCAAAGAGGCTCCACGCTCAGAGCAGAGTCCAACACGGGACTCGATCCCACGACCGTGAGACCATGACCTGAGCCTAAATCAAGAGTCGGACGCTCAACCAAATGAGCCACCCGGGCACCTCTCAAATGACATTTTAAGATAGCCATTTACAATCTACAGTGTCATGTAGAAAGTAGCATGAAACCTGTGTCTGAGGGACTTCCGAATGACAGCTAATGTACAACTTTTGGAATAGGGTGACGGGAGGACAAGAAAGGAGGTAAGAGGGAAAAAATAGCTTTAGAGAAAGAGAGTTATGGTTTATTTGATTTTGAAATACTAAAAATATCAAAAACCACAATGAGATACCACTTTGCATCCATTAGGATGGCTACTATGAGGAAGAAAGAAAGAAGGAAAGAAAAAGAGAGAGAGAAAGAAAGCCAGGAAGGAAGGGAGAGAGAGAGAAGGAAGGAAGGAGGGAGGGAAGGAAGGAAGGAAGGAAGGAAGGAAGGAAGGAAAATAACTAGACATTAGAACCCACGCGCGCTGCTCATGGGAATGTAAGGACCCAGCAATTCCGCGCTTGAGTCTACACCCGGAAGAACTGAAAGCAGGAGTTCCAGAAGATACTCGCACGCTCATGTTTACAGCAGCGTTATGCGCAGTGACCCAAGGGTGGAGGCAACGCAAGCGTCCGTTGACAGAGGACCGGAGACGCAAAACCCGGTGTATCCTCACAATGGAATATCAGTCAGCCTTAAAAAGGAAGGACATTCGCACGCGTGCCACAGCAGGGATGAACCGTGAGGACATTGTGTTAAGCGAAGTAACCAGTCGTAAAAGGACAGACACAGCATGATCCCACTTATAGGAGGTGCCTAGAATAGATTCATAGAGACAGGAGGTCGAATGGTGGCTGCCAGGGGCTGGGGGCGGGGGGTGTGGGGGGGAATATGGGGGGTTACTGTTTAACGGGTACGAGAATTTCCTTTTCAGGCGATGGGTAGTCGTGAAGGCTGCACAACAGTGTGACTGTCCTGAATGCCACTGAAACCACACGCTGCAAGTGGTTCCAATGGTGAGTTTTGTGGGGCCCCTGGGTGGCTCGGTTGGTTAAGTGTCCAACTGTGGCTCAGGTTATGATCTCACGGTTCGTGAGTTCGAGCGCCTTATCGGGCTGTCAGCGCAGAGCCCGCTTCAGATCCTCTGTCCCCTTCCTCCCCCACTCATGCTCTTGCAAAAATAAGGGAACATTAAAAAAACTGTGTTTAATGGTAAATGTTGTGTTATGCATATTCTACCAGAGTGAAAAAAAAATACTGAAGATAAACTGGCAAAATTCAGGGTTGTGACATTTCCACCTAAACTCGGGGGAGGGGCAGGGGTGAGGCAGCCAGTCTGGGTTGCTGCTTTGGGCCTGGAGTGGCTTCCTGGTGACGCTGCCCCTCCTGGAGCCATGGTCAGCCAGGGGCTGCTGGGGCACGAGCTGAGTGCCTGCTCCTCAGATGCCCAGGCACCCCCAGCCCTCGCCCGCTGACCCTGCCCCACCACATCTATAGGCACACCCGTGGTGACGGGCTTGGTGCGGCCACGCACATCCAGCCACAGACACTCTCCGAGTCCTTGCTGATTCTTACAACTTTAATAGACCAGCGGCAGTAAAATCATTTCGCCTTCAGTACTGAGCAGTAATTTTAAAATTAAAGGTCTGGAACAGTGATGGTAAGTATGTCGTAAAAGCACCACTCCAAAAAAAAAAAAAAAAGACTTTTATTGCAATAAAAATGTTAGCACCAGGTCACCCCTTGGTTTACATGACCCTCTCCACAGTAATTTTGAATGATGAGCGCCGCTCCAATTTTCAATCAAAAAGCTCCCCTCGGCCTTGCTGAAGCACTCAGAATTGCCCTGAAACAATAATCATTTGTGTATTGATTTGGAGGAGAATCAATCCAATTCAGTCCACCTCACTAAATTATTAATGGCGCAAAGCACCGCAGAGCCCCGAGGTGGGTTAACAGATAAGGTTTGTTCTTTAACCTTGTTGCTGCCCCAGGGATAAGAGTGACAGGCTGGAAGAGTGTGAGACCAGAAGCACACGCGCAGACCCCGGGAGAGCCGAGGCTGGACGGATGAGGAAAGCCATCGGGACAAGCCCTCCCACCCGCAGGAGTGGGTCAAAGTGGGTTAGCGGGGAAGGGAGTCCAAGCTCGCTTCCAACATGCGTGGACAGCGGCCCACTGAGGGGCTCCAGGTGGCTCCTAGTGAGGCCGTTTGTCTCTGTTAGAGCTCCTAGGACCCCCCACACACAGGGGACACTAGGACAGGGGACACTAGGACACCCCCCCCCAGGGGACACAGGACGACCAGTGCAGTGCTATGAGCAGCAAACCTTTATTATGGACTTAATGGCCACATTTAAATCAGCTCATTTTATTCTATTTCAATATTTCTACTTCAAAAAGAAATTTTGTAAATCCAGATTCTAGCTGCAAATGGATCATCATAAATACAAGCAACATTGTATATTTTGTTGCCTCTCTCTCTCTTTTCTTTTTTTTTTAAGTTTTATTTACTTATTTTGAGAGAGAGAGAGAGACTCAAGGAGGGGAGGGGCAGAGAGAGAGGGGGAGAATCCCAAGCAGGCTCCTCGCTCACTGAGCCCAACACGAGGCTCGATCCTACGACCGGTGAGATCATGACCTGAACTGAGATCAGGAGACAGATGCTTAACGGACTGCACCACCCAGGCACCCCTCTGTTTTTTCTGTCTTTCTGTCGGTCCATTTGTCTGTGTGTGTGTGCGCTAATCTCTACCAGGGAGATTTAGGAAGTAGCCCAGAGGATTCAAGGCACACTAGCATCAGAACTGAGACTTTCAGATGCCTGGGTGGCTCAGGTGGTTAGTCATCCGACCTCGGCTCAGGTCACGATCTCATGCTTCATGGGTTTGAGCCCTGCATCAGGCTCTGTACTGACAACTCAGAGGCTGGAGCCTGCTTTTGATTCTACTGTCTCCCTCTCTCTCTGTCCCTCCCCAGCTCACGGTCTGTCTCTCTCTGAAAAACAATAAATACATGTTTTAAAAAAACTTGAGAATTTCTTTTTTGGGGATTCTCTCTCTCTCTATCTCTCTGCCCCTCCCCCGCTCTCTCTGTCTCTCTCAAAATAAATAAGTAAACTTAAAAAAAAGAAAAAACCCTGAGGCTTTCTCTTCAATCAAATGAGAAAAACTGGAGGAGAGTAATGAGAAAGAGAAAATAATGCCCTTGTATTACGGTTTAGTGGTGTTTACTGCAAAATGGAATTGTCCTGACCGAGATCATTCTGGTCCCAGCGAAAGTCACCCAAACCATCCCACAAGCAGGAAAAGTGGCATGGTTAGGCACAGAGACTCTGGAACTGACCTGTAGAGGATTCAATCTGGCTTCCCAACTCACTCCCCGTGTAAGAACCTTCTTCATTTTTATGAGCCTTGGCTTCCTTACCTATAAATAGGGGCACGACAGTACCTACGTCATGAGGTCACAGTAAGAACTAAAAGTGTTAAAACCTGCAAGTCACTTACAACAGTGCCTGACACAAAGAGAAACACTAGCCATTATCTGAATGCCCTCGCTCTGGGAACACTCCTATTCAATCCTCAGAACCCAAGTCAGCCTTAACTCTGCCCTCCCAGAGGGAGACAAGACCCACCCCCCCCCACCACCTAACAGCTTCTTCTGTACTTTTGTTTTTAAGTTTATTTATTTATTTTGAGAGAGAGAGAGAGAGTGCCAGCAGGGGAGGAACAGAGAGAGAGAGGGAGAGAGAGAGAGACTCCCAAACAGGCTCTGCACTGTCAGGGTGGAGACTGATGCGGGGCTCGAACTCACGAACCGTGAGACCATGACCTCAGCATGAGTCAGACGCTTAACCGACTGAGCCACTGAGGCGCCTCTCCTTCTGTACTTTGAACAGGCTTCTGGGGCTGCACACGTCGTCCTCTTGTAATTTACAGGCTAATTTTCATGGCTGTCCATGTCCTTGAGCTGTCAGCTCCTTCCTAGAGGTGCCCTCTACGTGCCCGCCATCCGAGGCAGCTCTGCACACACCTAGTGGGAGATGGTCAGCAGGTGTTGACCTACTTGAGTTGAAGCAAACAAGAGCGTGGCATCCGGAAATCTTGTTCTTTCATCCCGTCTCCTGTGGGAAAGGAGTCTCCCCAACATCCCCTAGGATCAGGTATCACCACCAGGGAACCCCGCCCCATCCCATTCTCCCTCCCTGACCCAGCCTGAGTTCTACGCACATTCTTCCTCTTCTTCCTTTTTATACTTTTGTGACATACTATGTGCCCATGACCAATGCATCATATCGCTTTGTGTGTTTGAAACTTTTACATAAGTGGCGACATACAGCTTGTATCCTCTGACAACTGGCTTTTTTTTTCCCCCCCGCCCAGCACTATGTCGTCAAGATTTATCCACACTGATATGTGCAGATCTAGTCTATTCATCCAGGGGCCACGAAAATGCATGGCTCGCAATCTCACTTCCCACACGCTGTTCCCAGCATGCAGCTGAGCACGGCAGGGGTACTAAAGCCAGTCCACTGCTGTGAGATGTGGGACCCCTCCCCTGGCAGGGGGTCATGTCCACATCAGGCCTGAAGGCTCTCCCACCTTTCCTGGGCTCCCTCCTCTTTATTGTTCAGGAAATCTCTTATAGATCTAACCCCATTTTAGTGTCTGCTTCTCAACGAACCCAAACACCCAATTCCTTTTAACTTTTTCATTATTATTCTACTCTACACAGATTGCTACCACTTTTGTATGCTTTATTACATCCTGAGGACATTCACACTGTTTTAGTGTTTTGCTATTGCCAGTAATTCTGGCTCATGGGATGGCTTCTGAGTCATGGGGACACATAACTAGACTTTTCCCCTTAGCGTGACATCAGGGGATTTGTGGTCTACAGTGGCCCCCGCTGATCCCAGACTCCTGGAAGTCATGCTCTTGTGGACCCTCCTCGCCTTGAGCATGTGCTGTGCCTAGAGATTCTCTTCTATGAATAGCAAAAGTGATGGATGTCACTTTCAAGATTAGGTTACAAAAAATCATGGCCGCCATCTTGAGTTGCCCTCTCCTGTCATCTCTCACCCAGGCACTTGCTCACTCTGAGGGAAGCCATGCTGTGAGCTGTTCTGTGGACAGGTCCACATGGCAAGGACGAGGGAGGTCTCCAGCCAAAGTCATCAAGAACTGAATCCCACCGGCAGCCAGTGCATGAGCTGAGAAGAAAATCCTCCCCCCGTGGAGCCTTCAGATGAAACTGCAGCCCCTTGACTGCAACCTTGTGAGAGATTTTTAGTCAGAGACACCTGGCCCAGCAGATTCTTGACCCACAGAAGCTATGAAACTTAAAAACATATCGGTTTTTAAGCCACTAAGCTTTGCAGTAATTTGTCTTGCAGCAGTATGTAACTAATACCATATCTGAATGTATCCATAAACATCTGTCCAATCTCCCCACCCCAACTCCAGAGCTAGCGATCGGTCCTGAGCTCTTGCCGATGAGGAGACATGGACACCATCTCTTATAATTACAAGCTCATTTCATCCTCACTCAGCCTCAGAGATTTCTGGGGACAGCACCATCACCAGGCTGGACATACCTGTCAGACCTTGACTCCACAGTGCCCCTCCCTCCCCCACTTCCTCCTTCCCTCCCTCCTTTCCTCCCTCCCTCAATTCCTTCCTTCCTTTCTTCCTTCCTTCCTCTTTCCTTCTTTCCTCCCTTCCTTCTTCCCTTCTTTCCTTCCTTTTCTTTCTTGCTCTTATTCTCCTAATATATTTGAATCCTCATCATGCACCAGACAATATTCTAGGCAAGTCCTCTCTTCCACAGCAATGGAAGAAGACCAGAACCCTGCTTGAGGACTGCTGTGGGATGAATTGCATCCTCCCAAAATTTGTACATTGAAACCCTAACTCCCAGTACCTCAGGATGTGACTATATTTGGAGATGGGGTCTTTATTTTTGAGACAGAGAGAGACAGAGCATGAACAGGGGAGGGTCAGAGAAAGGGAGACACAGAATCTGAAACGGGCTCCAGGCTCTGAGCTGTCAGCACAGAGCCCGACGCTGGGCTCGAACTCACAGACCTCGAGATCATGACCTGAGCCGAAGTCGGCTGCCCAACCGGCTGAGCCACCCAGGCGCCCCAGAGATGGGGTCTTTAAAGAGGTAATTAGATTAGACTGAGACCATTGGGATGGGCTCTAATCCAATCTGACTTGTGTCCTTATACAAAGAGGAAATTTGGACAAAGAAGTGTGAGCACATAGAGAAAGTGAAGACACGTGAAGACACAGTGAGAAGATGGCCATCCGCAGGCCAAAGAGAGAGGCCTCAGGAGAAGCCAAGCCTGCTGACATCTTGACCTTGGACTTGTAGCCTCCAGCCCTGTAAGAGAATACATTTCCATGTTTCCAAACACGCAGGTGAGTAAGTGAGCACAACACCTCAGGTGAAGGTAAGTGTACTAGAAAAAATAAAACTGAGGATCAGGATGGGGGGATCTCAAGTGGCCTGGCAGAGAGATGCACCATGGGGACCACAGCCTGCAGAGGTGGCCTTCAAGCTGAGAGGTGAATAACAAGGAGCTAGTCGGGCAAAGGTTTGGAGACAGAGTGCTGCAGGCAGAGGGAAGAGCTTGTGGAGAAGCCCTGGGCTCTGGAACGTAATTGCTGAGTGGACAGGTTCACTGGCTAGGTGGTTCTCCCTTCCTGGTCCCATGCCTCAGTTTCCTTTTGAGGATGCTCTGCCCCTTGCCATTTTGAGAAGTCCAGAGGCCTACTGATCGACACAGTCTCTCCTGTCCCCTGAAAGCATTGACATACATGCGACCAAGGTCAGCCAGGAGCTGTCTGTCTCTCAGGCACTGGTTCTGGAGCAGAGAGAGCAGAGGCGTGAGGTGGGGACAGAAAGTGGGGGCGGGGGAGGGTGACAAAGAGTTTGGCGCTGGTCCTTGGGACCGCCCCCTGGATCTGCCAGTGCCCAGCTGGCACCAGCTGCTGTGACTTATGTGAACTGACCCCCAAATGTCCTCCTCTCCCTCCCCAACAAATTCCCCTGGTGGCTACAACAGGTGCTGGTGCCCATGTGGGTAAAAGCAGGCTGCAGGGCTGAGACCGAAGTTCCACTGGGCCATGTGTCTGGACCTATGGCCAAGTCTGTCCCCTCAGCCCCTCTTGTGTGCAAGTTTAGGGAGGGGGTGGAGGTGGTAAGGCGGGGGAGCAAGAATGAGATATTTGCTTTTTAGGGAAATTGTGGCAAACAGAAAGAAGGAAGGTGTGAGAGCAGGTTCCAAGTCCACATGACCACATTTACAAAAAATATAAACAAAAATAGAGGTATTTTTGTATCCAGAGCTCGCTGGTCGTCCAGGATGGGCTCACAGAATATCTGCTTATTGTAAAGAAAACAAAAACTAATCACACAGAAAATAACAATGGTATTCTGGCAGATATCCTTTCAGCTACTTAAAAAATCTGGGGGGGGGGGGGGCGGCACCTGGGTGGGTCCATCGGTTAAGACTCTTGATTTTGCCTTGGGTCATGATCTCAAGGTTCTTGAGATCCAGCCCTGTATTGGGCTCAAGCCTGATTAGGCTTCTCTCTCTCCCTCTGTCTCTACCCTTCCCCCCCACCCCCCCACTTGAATGCTCGAGCACACGCACACCCTCGCACGCTCTCTCTCTCTCTCAGATAAATAAATAAACATTTTTTAAAAATGTTTTGTTGTGGGAAAATATATGTAATGTAAAATTTACCCCTTTAGCCATTTTCACGTGTACAGTTCAGTGGTAGGAAGTCCATTCACTCTGCGGTACAGCCATCCCCACCATCCCTCTCCGATGCTTTCTTCATCTTCCCAAACTGAAACCCTGTACCCGTCAAACAAAAACGCTCATTCCCTCCTCCCCCAGCCCCCGGCAGCCACCATTCTACCTTCTGTCTCTATGAATTTGACTATAGCGATGCTAAGTGGAATTATGCAGTATTTGTCCTTCTGTGCCTGGCCAGACTACTTTCTGGTTTTGTTTTTTTTTTAATGTTTATTTATTTTTGAGAGAGAGAACACAAATGGGAGAGAGGCAGAGAGAGAGAGAGAGAGAGAGAGAGAGAGACACACACACACAGAATCCAAAGCAGTCTCCAGGCTCTGAGCGGTCAGCACAGAGCCCGACGCGGGGCTCGAACCCGCGAACTGTGAGATCATGACCTGAGCCGAAGTCGGGCGCTCAACCGACTGAGCCACCCAGGCGCCCCTACTTTTCCACGCAGATTTCATTACACAAGTGGAATCACAAGTGAGCACAGTTTTGTAATGGTTTCTGCTTGGCAATACATCAGTGACGTGTGTCCACATTCGCACACAGAGCTCAGCACCTTCGTTGGTGCCTGCTGTACATTCTGCAGAGAGCTGTGCACGTCATTTGCCTAACGCGTCCCCGCTGGTGGACATTAGGTTGTTTCTAGTCTCTTTCCTAAGCCATCTTCAGTAAATGACTTCAGTCTTCATCCCCACAAAGGCGAGGGGGGGTCTTTAAAACGAACGCCCACAGGTACAGTTTCCAAGCCAAAGGGAGCGATTCACAAAATGATGCACATTGTCAGATTGTACCTAGAAGGTAGGATATAAAAATGCTCATTTTCTCAGCAACTCTGGGAGTTATCATCAGCCTTTATGTAATATTTTCTAATGTGGCTGGAGGACAAAAAAAACCTCACTGCTTCAATTTGCTTCTATTCGATTGAACATCTTTTCATATGTTTTCTGGCCATTTGCCTTTCTTCCTTGGTGAATTGCCTGCTTCTACTTTTTACAACTTTTTCAAGGAAAAAAAATATTCGGAAATAAAGAGGTATGTGTGCTACCCTCAGGAACAAGACCAAATAAAATTGTGCCTCCTTAAGCCTCTCAGAAGGGCACCTTTGTCAACAGAATGAATGTGTTTTGAAATTCCTCCTTTAGCAGGTTTCCAGGGTATTTTATTTGTTCAATATGTGAATCATTAGCATCACAGCGGCTGAAATAATCAGCGCCAAGAAGCTTAAAGGTTTCCTTCCAGCTCCTAAATCTCAGATAACAAAGAAAAAAAGCAAGTTATCTGGCCCCGGAAATACAAATTTACATTTCCTCAGGTAGCTGAGGCCAAGTGCAACTTAACATCAAGCCTGGCACCTGGTGAGCTGTGTGCAGAGAGGAAGTCACTGAAATCCTCGAGGTGTGCTTTCTTCCACTGGAGTCCCTGTACCATCAACAAAAGAAGTTGCACAAAAAACAGGGGAGTCCTTTTCTTCCGCCACAGAATGAGCATCAGAAATGTCCCTCCCAAAAGTTCATGCCAATATCCATTTAGATAACATTCTGTCACTTATGAAACCAAGAGGTGATTTTCTTTACATTTTTCTTTGTTTTTTTTTTTAATTTTTATAAATAAAGAGGAGAAAAATAAGCCCAGTTTTCCTAGTTTTGTGAGCAAGAGCCAAAGTCTCATGGGATTCGATCGAAAGTGTGGCCACAGGGAGCCAAGTGGGAAGGAGTCAGGTTTTGGAGGCAGGGAGAACACGGGCACACCCAGAACCACGGTGAACCCAGAGTACTCCCTCCAGTCTGGTTGCGACAACAGTGACAATGACGGCCAGCAATAATAATAACTGCTCAAGAGAACTGTAACACCTTCACGGCAACACGTGCATTTCCTGCTCCTGGGTAGACAAAAGTCCCAAATCATTATCCCCATTGTCACTGTCACTCTTCGATATATCTCAGCCCCAAATTCAGATGAACTCAAGGCACGTCTTCGTGTCCTTCCTGACAGCATCCTTTTCCTGGACATCATTTGAGCACCCTCTCCAAGCAAGACCCCTATGTAGTCGGCCAGAAAGGATTTTCTTCACTTTATGGAAAGGAAAAGTAAGGAGCGACGTGGTGTTGCTTGGCCACAGTGCTCTACCACTTAGATCAAAGGGGGAAAGTGACAGGTGACATGTGACAGGTGAAAGTGACAGGAGAGAGAAAAACTCTCTCTCCAGAAGAAAACACGAAGGGTCTAAGGAAAGATATTTGAGCATTAGAATACTTTTAATTGCAAGTAACAGAAAGCCAACTCAACTTGTCCTACGGGACTCTGGCCTGGGGTGCGCCTCAAAGCTCAACACAGCAAGGCCAGAGCCATGTGGGAGCAAACTGTGTGGTTTCGGTCTCTCATCCCAGCCCCTCTCCCCCAGCATCTTCCCCAGCATCTTTGGTTCCCTGAAACCACGTGGCAGAAAACATGGTACCCCAGGGCCACCAACACCATCACCCACAGCACCTGGGTCTGCGCATTACAGGACAGCCACTCGAGTTCTTAATTCTATGGGAGGGCTCTGACTGGCCCAGCCTGACCTGGCTAGCTGCTTTCCTATGTAGGCCAATCTGGATCAGGTGTTCATCTGTGGTCAAAGGCTAGGGTTGTCTGACCTTGAAGCCCTGGGAATTCGCAACAAGCAGAAGCCATTCCTAGATATTCCAGTAGTGGGTCTTACAACTTGCCATGCACTTTTTTTTTTTTTGAGAGGGAAAGAGAGCACATGACAGAGAGAGGGGCAGAGGGAGAAAGAGAGAGAATCTTAAGCAGGTTCCACACTCCGCACGGACCCCGAGGCGGGGCTCAATCCCACAACCCAGGATCATGACCTGAGCCCAAATCAAGAATTGGATGCTTAACCAACTGAGCCACCCAGGCAATCCTTGCCATGAACTTCTGAGTTGAAAGTTTCTTTATTTTCTCTCCCTCTGCCCCTCTCCTCCTCTCATGCTCTCTCTAAATGGTAATAATAATAATAATAAGCAAAAAAAGGGAGAGGGTGACTGGGTGGCTCAGTTGGTTGAGTGTCTGACTCTTGATTTTGGTTCAGGTCATGATCCCAGGGTCATTGAATTGAACCCTGACTCAGGCTTCTCACTGAGTGTAGAGCCTGCTTAAGATTCTCCCTCTGTCTCTCTCTCTCTCTCTCTCTCTCTCTGTCTCTCTCCTTTTGCCTCCTCTCCCCCACTCATGTGCACTCTCTCTCAAAAAAAAAAAAAGAAAAGAAAACTAAAATTTAAAAAAAAGAACAAGAAAGTTCCTGGCATGCACACCAGATTTCAATTCACCTAGGTAAATACCAAAGAGGGGGATTGCTGGATTGCATGGTAAATATATGTCTAACCTTATAAGGAGCTACCAAAGCTCACTGAAAGAAATAGATAAAGCTATTTCAGTGCTATATATATTAAAAAAACTGAATTTTTAATGAAAACTTTCCAACAAAGAAAGCTTTACACTCAGATGGTTTTGTTGGTGAACTCCACTAAACAACTAAAGAAGAAATCATATCAATCCTACACAACCCTTTCAGGAAAATAAAACAGGAGGCAAACTCCCCAGCTCACTATATGAGACCAGATTTACCCTGATACCAAAACCAGAGAAAGACTTTACAAGGCTACAGACCAATACGCCATACACAGATGCAAAATCCTCAACCAAACAGTAGCAAATTTAATCCAGCAATATATGAAAAGGATAGTATATCACAACTAAATGAAGTTTATCTCAGGAATGCAAGGCAGTTTCAACACAGGAAAATCAGTGTCATTTGTCAAAAAACCATAGATCCAGGGGCGCCTGGGTGGCTCAATTGGTTAAGCATCCGACTTGGGCTCAGTTCATGATCTCGCAGTTCGTGGGTTGGAGCCCCACATCGGGCTCTGTGCCGACAGCTCAGAGCCTGGAGCCTGCTTCAGATTCTGTGTCTCCCTCTCTCTGCCCCTCCCTGGCTCACGCTCTTTCTCTGTCTCTCAGAAATAAACATTTTTTTAAAATCCATAGATCTGTATACCACAAAGAGTCAATTTTACTGTGTGAAAATTTTTAGAAGTCATGCAGAACATCAGAGGCATCCAATATGGAATGCACACAGTGACAAATGAATCTGTCTACAGATGGATGGCTTAAGCACACTCAACCTGGTGAGGAAGGAAGGAGCTAAGACACTGTTTTGATAGATTCTGTAAGAATAAAGAAAAAAAGAACTACATAGAAACTGTGTTCTGGTTGGTAAATTTGTTTCTCCATCAGATACCGGTTACGAATTCCAAAGGTATGTTACATGTACAGTAGAATTGAGCAAATAAGTAGATATTTGGAGACAATATTGGAGATTATGAAAGTCTTTTTATTTACTCAGAAAGAAGTTACAAAAGAAGCAAGGGGGGGGGGTGCCAGAAGGGAACACCATGGTGCTGGATTGGAGTCAGAAATATCAGCATGGGGGCGCCTGGGTGGCTCAGTCAATTAAGCGATCAAATCTTGATTTTGGCTCAGGTCGTAATTTCATAGTCATGAGAATGAGCCCCGCATTGGGCTCCGCACTTGGCATGGAACCTATTTGCGATTATATCTCTCTCCCTCTCCCTCTGCCCCTCCCATGATTGCTCTCCTGCTCTCTCTCTCTCTCTAAAATAAAATTTAAAAAAAAATCAGTATGAACTCATTTGTTAAAGTAGAGATATGTGTATATGCATGTTTAGAAAACATACATAGAAATCCTTACCTCTGTCTGCTGAGACAGCTTAGAAGCAGCAACACTCCAATATCAATAAGGACACCCAGCATCCAGATCTTGATTTCTTTTTTTTTCTCATTTATTTATTTATTAAAATGTTTTTTAACATACATCCAAATTAGTTAGCATATAGTGCAACAGTGATTTCAGGAGGAGATTCCTTAGTGCCCCTCACCCATTTAGCCCATCCCCCCTCTCCCAACCCCTCCAGCAACCCTCAGTTTGTTGTCCATATTTATGAGTCTCTTCTGTTTTGTCCCCCTCCCTGTTTTTATATTATTTTTGTTTCCCTTTCCTTCTGTTCATCTGTTTTGTCTCTTAAGGTCCTCATATGAGTGAAGTCATATGATGTTTGTCTTTTTCTGACTGACTAATTTCACTTAGCATAATATCCTCCAGTTCCATCCATGTAGTTGCAAATGGCAAGATTTCATTCTTTTTGATTGCCGGGTAATACTCCATTGTATAGATACACCACATCTTCTTTATCCGTTCATCCATCGATGGACATTTGGGCTCTTTCCATACTTGGGCTATTGTCAATAGTGCTGCTATAAACATGGGGGTGCACGTGTCCCTTCAGAACAGCACACCTGTATCCCATGGATAAATGCCTAGTAGTGCAATTGCTGGGTCATAGGGTAGTTCTATTTTTAGTTTTTTAAGGAGCCTCCATACTGTTTTCCAGAGTGGCTGCACCGGCTTGCATTCCCACCAACAATGCAAATCAGATCCTCTTTCTCCGCATCCTCGCCAACATCTGTTGTTGCCTGAGTTGTTAATGTTAGCTATTCTGACAGGTGTAAGGTGGTAGCCAGATCTTGATTTCTAAATGCTGTTCTTTCATATATGGAACCAGGAATTTTGAAAGAAGAGGTTGATTCTAGGGGGACAGAGAATACACAAATGAGCTGGTAAACCCAGAAAATAATAGTGTTTTTAAAAAACCCAAATAAATACAGAGAACAAACTGAGGGTTGATGGGGGGTGGCTGGGGTGATGGGGACTGAAGAGGGCACTTGTTGGGATGAGCACTGGGTGTTGTATGTAAGCAATGAATCATGGGAATCTACTCCCAAAACCAAGAGCACACTGTATACACTGTATGTTAGCCAACTTGACAATAAATTATATTGAAAAATAAATAAATAAATAAACCTGTGTGACATGCTTCCCCCAATCATAATATCAGCCTAATTGTGAGAAAACATCAGACAAGTATAAACTGAGGGACATTCCACAAAATACCTGACCAGTACTCTTGAAAAGTTTGAAAATCATGAAACACAAAGTCACGAAGACTGGGGAACAAGGAGACGTGAAGACTACATGCAGTATGGGGTCCTGGATTGGATGCCAGAACCAAAAGTGCACGTTAGTGAAAAACTAGGGAAATCCGAATAGAGTCTGTAGGTTAGTTACTAGTATTGCACCAATATTAATGTCATTTTGATAAACATACTGTGAATTAGGTACTATGTTAGTAGCAGGGGCACTGAGTAAAGAGAACACGGGAGCTCTCTGCACTATTTTTGCAATTCTTCTGTAAGTCTAAGATTATTTCAAGATAAAAAGTTTCTTTGAAACCACAGATAGAAACTAGTACACAGTTATTAGAATGGCTAAAATAAAAACATTGGCAATACCAAATGCCGGTAAAGTTGCAGGGCCGCTCGAATTCTCAAAATTGCTGATGTGGTGTTATGGAAAACAGTGTGCAGTTTCTCATAAAGGTAAACCTATGCTTACCCTGTGATTCAGCCACCCCAGTTGTAGGTATTTACCCTGGAGACATGAAAACTCATGTACACGCATACCTGTATTGGAATTTTTATAGCATTTCACTCATAATGGCTTACAAATAACCCAAATCTCCTTCAACAAGATAAACTGTGGGGGCTCCTGGGTGGCTCAGTCGGTTAAGCATCCGACTTCGGCTCAGGTCATGATCTTGTGGATTGTGGGTTCGAGCCTCACATCAGGCTCTGCGCTGACAGCTCAGAGCCAGGAGCCTGCTTCAGATTCTGTGTCTCCCTCTCTCTCTCAGCCCCTCCCCCACTCATGCTCTGTTTCACTCTCTCTCAAAAACAAATAAACATTTAAAATGAAATTTAAAATAAAAAATTTTAAATGAATAAATGTTAAAAAAAATCAAGATAAAAAAAAAGATAAACTGTGGTATACCCAAAAAATGGAATACTACCCAGCAGAAAACAAGAAACAAACTACTGATACACGAGACAATATGGATGAATCTGAACATGGGTGAAAGAAACCAGACTCAAAAGGGTACATACCACATGAGTCCGTTTATATGACACTCTCTGACAGACAAAACCCCTGGAATGGAGAGTAGGCCAATGGTTTCCAGAGTCTGGGATTCGTGGAGGGGTTAACCACTAAGGGGTTAACTGCAAGGGATTTTGGGGGGGTGATGAAACTGTTCTTTGTCATGATTGTGGAGGTGGCTGCCTGACTTCATGCATTTGTCAAAACTCATAACTATACACCCCCAAAAGTAAATGTTACTATATGTAAACTATTTCTAATTAAATTTTAAAATGCGTCCAGTAAATACAAAGCCAAAGCCCTCTTGACACCTCATCCCAGGCTCCTCCCTACCTTTCCAGAAGTAACTACTGAAATGAATTTAGTATCTACGCCTCTGACTCTAAAAAAAAAAAAAAAAGGTTTTTTTACATACTTATACGTGTGCCCATAGAAAATAACACCATTTGTGGGTTTTTAAGCATAATAAACACTCACATATCACATTGCATGTATCTTTCTTCCTCAAGGAGTCAAGGGGATTTCCAAGGCTCCCTTGGGATTTTCAAAGGTCCTTTTCAAAGGTCTCTCAAGTCATTCAGGAGTAGATGCTGATGTGTCACCAGGACCATGAGAGGACAATGAGGGCTCAGCCTACCCTCTCCCCCTCCTAGAAAGGCATCTCTAGTTATCTCTGGGTGCTCACTGCCCCTGGCTCAGCTCAGTGGGTAAAAATGAGCTGACCAGCTCCCCCCTGCCACATCTCAGCGAACTGCCCGTGACCCAGGCCTGACCCAATTACCGCACATCATATATGCTTTCCCCTGGTCTCAGAGATCACATCCAGAAAAGACCTGAGGCCCAGCTCTGCTGACAAGACTCAGTCCAAGACTTGGGAGCAGCAGAAAACTCTCCCCTTTGAGCTGGCGCGGAAACAGGATGTCATTCTGGAGCCACCAGCAGCCAAGTGCCCCCTGACGTGGAGGCAACCCCAAAGGAAGCAGAGCCAAGGGCTGGAGAAGGAGCTAATAGCATTGCTGGGGACTCC